>NC_057712.1:129939764-130014793 GCF_004010195.1 Chiloscyllium plagiosum
CATTGTACTCTATGCTACTTTCTCCCCACCCCCACACTCCTCTAGCTTATCTCTCCACGCTCCAGGCTCACTGCCTTTATTCCTGATGAAGGGCTTTTGCCCGAAACGTCGATTTCGAAGCTCCTTGGATGCTGCCTGAACTGCTGTGCTCTTCCAGCACCACTAATCCAGAATCTGGTTTCCAGCATCTGCAGTCATTGTTTTTACCTCATAGTCACAGGTCATTACTATTGAGAAATTACTTAGAACATCATTTATTCAGCAATAGCAAGACCAACATTAATCCATTCCACTGATTCACTTCCTAGATACCACAGCTTGACAAACTTTGGTTCCATCACCCAACATTCACAATGTCCTCTGCAATTCTGAACACTTGCATGTGGCAGAAGTTAATGCTCACACAACACATTCCGAGTTTTCCCACTCTTTGCAACAAAGCACACTTGCCAGAGAATCTGACCCAACTGGATGCAAAGTTCAGACTTCAAAGCTGATTGTTGCGATACAAAACAAACTGACGCAGCCAAGTCCTTTTGCCACAGATTTTACTCTCTTTTCATTGTGCAATGTTTCAAAAAGTGTGTCAGAGACATCTAGGGTTACTTCACAGCTACTGCAACAGTTTCTGTTCTCCCAATCTTTTCAAATTTCTTGCTCATTGTTCTCAGCGAATCTTGATCTGCAATTGAATAGGAAACCAGACAGGAAATTCCAGGGCTGGTCATTCAACAACCCAGTCAGCTTGTTCATCATCATGCCAGGCTATGAGAAGAGTGAGAGAGGGAAGCTCACTGGATAAGTCTGTCAAAGAGCTGATATAGACATGATGGGTCAAATGGTCTCCTTCTGTGTGATTCATAGAGTAATAGAGATGTACAGCATGGAAACAGATTCACTGTCAGCTTTCCAATCGTGACTTAAATTATACCCCCAAGTAACCTGCAGTGTTAATTAATTGTATTAAGTTCAGCCATAGAAAAGAATATATAAACATATGAATTAAAAGCCAAAGTGGGCCATTCAGTCTCTCCAACCTGCCCAACATTCAACAGAATCACAGAACCACAGAACCCCTATTTGGCCCATTGGGTCCACACCAACCCTTTGAATAGCAACTGACCCAGACCTATCCCCCTACCGATCCCTGTATCCCTAAAGATAAGGGATCCCCTTATCAAATGTTTTAGTAAAGTCCATGTAGACAACATCCACTGTCTCATGATGGTTGATCTGTTTTTTTTTTGAATTCCACATTCCTATCTATCCAATTAGCCTCAATTCCCTTGCCTAAACAAAATGCAACTACCTCCCTCTTAAAAATATTCCACGACTCCACCTACTGAGGCAGCGGGTTAACTGTCAGAGAAAAAAAACTATCTCATCTCTGTTCAAAATTGGTGACGCTAACTTTTAAAGAAGTACTTTTTCCTTTTTCCACGTATGGAGTCAGCTATTATGAGGAGGCATAGCTTTAAATTAAGGGGTGGTAGGTATAGGACAGATGTTAGGAGTAGACTCTTTACTCAGTGAGTCGTGAGTTCATGGAATGCCCTGCCAGTAGCAGTGGTGGACTCTCCCTCATTATGGGCATTTAAACAGGCATTGGATAGGCATATGGAGGATAGTGGGCTAGTGTAGGTTAGGTGGGCTTGGATTGGCGCAACATCGAGGGCCAAAGGGCCTGTACTGCACTGTGTTTTTCTATGTTCTACTTCCTACCTCTGCACTCAACCACAAGTGGCAACACTTTCCACATCCAACTTTTCAAGACCATTTTGGATCATAGACTCTCCAATCCAATCACCCCTTCCTTCCTGTGGAAACAAACCCACCCCTTTCTTTCATAAGACACTTGGTCATTCCAGGTATCAATCTAGCAAACTTCCTCTGAACTGCTTTCAAAATAATTGTAACCTTCCTGAAGGAAGGGGACCAAACTACGCAGATGTTTGTGACAGGACACAGAAATGACCCAATGGGATTCCATTCCAGTTACTGTGAAGTGATCCTAATGCCAAATGCCTTGTCAATTGTTTAGTGATGGTAAGTTTCAAAATGTTGTGCTTCAACATCAAGGGCTGTAGCCAAGTGGAAGGCCTGGGGTTTTAACCCTAATTTGGCCAGAATTTAATGACATGCAAATAGCACCTATTTGTGGGAGTAGGATTAAGTCAGTTAGCTTTTCATGCCCAACTCAACCATTGAATAAGATCTGGCTGTGGTCTCAGCTGTACTCTCCTGTCTGCACTTCATAATTCTCAAATCTCTCATCAATCAAAAACGTCATTCAGTCTTGTCTCAGGCTGTGTTTCAGGAGGCAGGAAATGGCCTCGAATTCGGTTGGTGGTCAGGGACAGGAGGGTGTGACTATGAGCAAGGCAGGTAGAGGGATCTAGGAGGAAATGCTAAAGGTGCCTCAGGTCTTGTGAAGATTCTTACTCCACGGGGAATGAGAAAAGTGACTGTAGGGAGGATGAACAAATTCATCATTCGTCATGGTACAGGGAGCCATTCAAGAGGGGCAGGAAAGAGAAATGGAGTTGCATTCAGGGATAATATAGCCAGGGGAGTAGACACTGTTCTCTATGGCCAAGATCAAGAGTCCCATAGGCTGTGTTGCGGATTTGGGATGGCTCATCTGGGTTTGCAGAGGAACTTGGAGTGGGAGTGGAAAGATCCAGTTGTCATGGTCCATGTAGGTATCAACAAGAAAAGGTAGAATGAGAAAACAAGTTCTGCTGAGGGAATATGAGTAGCTAATGGCTAAATTAAAAGCAGAACCAAAAAGGTAATAATCTCCAGATTACTACCTGAGCCACAAGCAAATTGGCACAGGATCAACAAGATTAAAGAGATAAATGCATGACTCAACCTTTGATGTGGGATAAATGGTTTCAAATGCATGGGAGATTGGCACCAGCACTAAGGAAGGAGGGAGCTGTTCCAATGGGAGGGGCTTCACCTGAATCATGCTGTGACTAGATTCCTGGCGAATTGCATAACTAGGGCTTTAAACTAAATATTAGGTGGGGCAGCGAGCAAATCAGAGATCGAGAGAGGGAGAGAGGGGGGAGGGAAGGGGGAGAGTTCAGGTGAAAGGAAAATTAGGAAATCAAAGGAGAAGGCAGGATGCAGGTTCATGATGAGTCCGATTGTTGCCAGAAAAGGAAGTGACAGAATGCATGAATGCCACATCGCACCAAAGAATCGTATAAGAATAGGGAAACCTAAAGGCTTTATATCTGAATGTATGAAGCATTCAGAATCAAATGAACAAGTTAACATTGCAAATAGAATGCATTTGATTTGATAGTGATTACTAAGTTGTGATTGCATAGAGACAAGATTTGGGAATTGAATATCCAAGGGTACTCTGTTTCAGAAGAATAGGCAGGAAGGAAAAGGAGATGATGTCGCTTTGTTGGTAAAGGACAATGTCAGTGCAGTCATGAGAAATTAGATTAGCACCGGAGACCAAGCCATCGAATCAATCTGGATGGAAATAAAAAATGGAAAGAGAAAAAATTCCTTGTGGGAGTGATCTACAGGTTCCCAAACAATAGCTCCGTAGTGGAGCACAGTATAAACCAGGAACTACTGTGATATATAAGAAAGATACAGAAATAACCATTGATGATTTTAATGTGCATACAGACTGGATTGACCAAACTGGCTAGGATAGCCTCAAGGGAGAGTGCATTGAATGTACTGGAAATTGTTGCCAAAAGCAACATGTTGAATAACCAACCAGGAAGCTGGCTATTCTGGATTTGGTATTGTGTAATGTGGTCAGGTTAATTCATGATCTCATAGTATTGAATCCTCTAAGGAAGAGTGATCATAACATACTAGAATTTCAAATTCATTTGGAGAGCGAGAAAGTGGTGTTCCACACTAACATTCTGGAGTGAAACAAAGGTAATTACATAGGCATGAGAACAAATTTAGCCCTGATGGACTGGGCAGGAAGACTGAAAGGCAGGACAATTGATGAGCAGTGGTAGACATTTAAGGAAATACTCAATTGCTCCCAAATAACAAATGTTCCTGAAAAGATTGTAAGAGGGGAAATAAAGCATCCATGGCTAAGCAAGGTAATATAAAGACAAAAACTAAGTCATATCATATTGTAAAGGTGAGTGACAGGCTGCAAGATTGGGAAATCTTTTAAGATCAACAAAGGTTAACTAAAAAATTCATAAAAACAGCAAAGGTAAATTATGAAATAAAACTAGCATAAAACATAAAAACAGATAGCAAAAGTTTCTATTTGTATATGAACGGAACAAGAGTAGCTAAAGTCCCTTGGAGGATGAGTCCGAGGAGTTAATAGTGGGAAACAAAAAAATGGTGGAGTCACTAAATCAATATTTTGCCTCAGTTTTCACAGTGAAGGACACTAGTATATTCCAAGTAATGCAGAAATTACATAAAAGGAGGGAAACTTAGAACAATCACCCCAAGGAAAAAAGTACCATGCAAACGACTGGGATTGAAGATAGGGTCTGATGACCTACATCCTAGGAATTGGCAGCAGATATAGTGCAATCATTGGTTATAATATCCCAAAATTCCCTGGATGCAAGAAACATTCCAGTGGATTGGAAAAATGTTAATATTTCACCCTTATTCAAAAAGAGAAGGAGGAAGTAGAAAAGTACAAACCATTTAGTTTAATGTACTTGGTTCGGCAATTGTTGGAATCTACTATTAAGAAAGTACAAAGGGACATTTGGAAAGTCAAAATACAATCCATCAGTATTATCATGGTTTTATGAAGGATAAATCATGTTTGACTAATTTATAAAGTTCTCTGAAGATATAAAAAGCAAAGTGGATAATGGGGCTCGTGTAGTTGGAGTATATCTGGATTTCCAGAAGGTATTTGACAAGGTACTGAACAAAAGGACAATACACAAAGTCAGGTCATACGGGTTTCGGAGTAGTCTATTCGCTTGTGTAGAGGATTGGCGAATCAACAGAAAGTGGGGAGTTGGCATAAATGTGTCTTTCTCTGGTTGGCAACATGCAATTAGTAGGGTGTCACAGAGTTCAGTCCTCAGTACCTATTTATAATCTGTATGAATGACTTGGATGCAAGGAAAGAACATACAGTAGTTAAATTTATAGTTAACACTAAAATAGGTGAGAAAGTAAATTGCAATGAAGAAATCCACACAAAGATATGCATAAATTAGGTGAAAGTGCCAAAATTTAGCAGATGAAGCTTAAGGTAGATGATGTGAGGTTATCCATTTTAGTTGGAGGAAAAGAAAGACAACATATATCTAAATGGAGAAAAATTTCAGTGAGCTTCAGTGCAGAGGGATCTGGGTATGCATCTGCACGAGTCGCAAAAAACTAGCATGCAGGTACAACGACTCCAGCGATCCTCTGAAAGAAAATATTTCTCCCCATCGTTATAATAAAAAGTAGATCCCTTATTCTAAAAACTATGCCCCATAGTTTTAGTCTGCTCACAAGAGGAAACATCTGCCAGATATCCATCCTATCAAGATCCCCTCAAAAGAGATCACCTCTAAATTTTCTAAACTCTAATGGGTACAGACCAAACCTGTCCAATCTTTCTTCGAAAGGGAAAGCCTTTCATCCAAGAAGGAGTTGAGTGAATCTGTGGTGAATTGATTAAAAATTTTGATTTATACTTTTTTCAGGTAAGGAGATCAAAGTTGGAAATAGCACTCCGGATGTGGTCTCAAAGCTTATACAGCTGCACTCCCTCGCAATAAATGGCAACATGCCATTTGCCTTATGATCATTTCTGCGCATGTTATCATCGTGTATGGCCTGGGAGTTATGCGTGAGATGATTTTAACTAAGGGCTAATTGGACAAGCACTTGACTGTACATAGAGGATACTGGAATCCTATGTGGTTGGAGTTTGTGATGCATGGACTAGAAATAAAACTCTGACTAGGAAAATAAATGACTGGACTCTGTCAACAAGCATTTTAACCTTTGGTATTTACTGCATACTAAATTTATATGACTCATGTCACCCAGGTCCCTCCACACCCACTAATTCCAAAAGAACATTTTCTCCAGACATTCATGGTAAAATGAATGGATTCTCCGATAGAGATACTGAACTGGATGCCTTAAATTCTACATGCAAATGAGTTCCATTCTCAAGCAATTTTCAAATAGAGCAATGTCAGAAAGCTCTTTACAATTGAGGAGGACAAAGAACAAACGCCAAACAGCAGAAAGGGAAAAGTGAGGACTGCAGATGCTGGAAATCAGAATCTAGATTAGAGTGGCTCTGAAAAACCACAGCAGGTCAGGCAGCATCCGAGGAGCAGGAAAATCAACGTTTCGGGCAAAAGCTCTCCATCAGGATTCCTGGTGCTGCCTGACCTGCTGTGCTTTTCCAGCGGCACTCTAGTCTAGTAGAAAGGGAAAACATAGAGGACACAAGGTCCAAAAGTACAACTGAAGGGAACTGTTAAAGGCCCAGAATGGAGAATCAGTTAAGTACATGGATTTAAGACAATTCAGACGGCAGAAGGATCATAGCTCAGAAGACGAGCATTAGCCCATACCAGAAGTCAAAAAGAGCACCAATGAGCATATAAGAGCAGCATCAAGGATTGTTGGGGTGAAGATCGTTCAGGGTTTCAAAGCTGTGCACAAAAAAAAATGCTACCAAACAGAAGGAGAGAAAATAACTAGTCAATCTATTTTGGTTGACTGATTAAAGGATAAATGTTGTGTAGGATATCAAAGGAACTCCTCCATCAATATCTCCGAGTAGGGCAGATGGGATCCTGGTTTAACGCCTTAGCCAAAAAGATGGCTGTGGTGTATTAGCCTGAAGTATCACCGTATAAATGGATTTTTCAAAAGGCAAGTACTGTATATTGCAACAACTTATAATTATATAAACAAAAACAACTGTTACCAGAAATCAAAATTAAAAACAGGAAATACTGGCAATATTCAACAGATCTTGCAGCATGCGTGGAGAGAGAAACAGATTTAACATTTCGAAGCAAATATGACTTCTTAAGAACTGAAGAGAGGCAGAAATGTGATGGGTTTTTTGCTGTTGAAATGTGGAGGTGGAAAGTAGAGCAAAAGGAAATGCCTGGGATAGGTTCGAGGATGGGTGAAATTAAATAACAGAAGATGTCATGGGGTGATAGCCGGCTAAAATAAGTGGTATTTTTGCAGTATGGAAACAAAGTTCTGGTCTTTAGTGTCTATTAATGGCAGAATAATGACCAGCTTTCTCTCAAAAATATAATTCAGATTGACGAGGGGAAAATAAAAACGAATGGAAAGGGGAGGTGGGAGGTCAGAGGTCATAGAGTCATAGAGATGTACAGCATGGAAACAGTCTCTTCGGTCCAACCTGTCCATGCCGACTAGATATCCCAATCCAATCTAGTCCCACCTGCCAGCACTCAGCCCATATTTTCAGCTCTGAGAATAAAACCAGCAACACATTTTCAGCTCTGATCTCCAGCATCTGCAGTCCTCACTTTCCCCCATATCCCTCCAAACCCTTCCTATTCATATACCCATCCAAATGCCTCTTAAATGTTGCAATTGTACCAGCCTCCACCACTTCCTCTGGCAGCTCATTCCATACACGTACCACCCTCTGTGTGAAAATGTAAATCTTTTCTGAACCCTTTCAACTTTCACATCATCTTTCCAGAACTCCATCTGCCATTTCTCAGCCCATTGGCCCACCTGGTCCAGATCCTGTTGTAATCTGAGGTAACCCTCTTCGCTGTCCACTACACCTCCAATTTTGGTGTAATCTTCAATCTTACTAACTGTACCTCTTATGGTCGCATCCAAATCATTTATGTAAATGACAAAAAGTCATAGGCTGAAGTTCTGTGAGTTTAGAACTCTGTGAAGTGCCCAATCAGAAGGCAAGTTACTTTTCCTCAAGCTGGCATTCAGCCTCACTGGGACACACTGGCAGAGCAAGGACACAATGTGAATGTGACAGGAAGAGGTCAGTCAAAATGGCATGTGATCACAACATTGGGTCATGTTTGCAAACTAAGCAAAGGTGTTGCACAAAGCAGTCACCCAGTCTGTATTTGGTCTCTCAAATATGGATGACTGCATTGTGAGCAGTGAATGCAACAGATTAAATTGGAAGGAGTATTGGAGTATTGGTGCAGACTCAATGGACTAAGTGTACGGATTCTACAAATCCTTCCCCAAACTCCATTTGGATGGTCATGTCTATTGCTATAACTACTGGAAATCCTTTCACAGTCAAATTAACATAGAACAAGCAGTTCATACAATCCCTGTTGTGCATCAATACTTTCCTGAAAGCAACCTACATCACCATTCTTTGAAAATATTTTGTCATTAGTAATATTAACCAAGTAACAATAATGATAAGTGAGACATAAGAGTTAGGTCAGGAACAGGAGACAGAAGGTGGTGTTAGAAGGCTGATTTTGTGACTTCTGCACCACAGGAATCAGTACAGGGTCCCTTATCACGTGACATTTATAAATGATGTAGATTAGAATGTAGTAAGTTTATAATGACATAAAAATTGGTTGGTGGTTGACAGTGGTTAGGTGTTAAGTCACAAGAGGATATAAATACATTGGTCATATGGGCAGGTCAGTGGCTGATGGAGTTTAACCCTGATAAATGTGAGGTGATGCACTTTGGAAGAAGAACCAAGACAAGGGCATACTCAATGGATGGCAGGACACCAGCAAGTTCATAGAAACAGAGGGTTCTTAGGAACAGAGGGTTCTTAGGATGCTTGTCCACAGATTCCTGAAGGTTACACAAGAGGTTAATAGGGAGTTAAGGAGGCACACAGGATGCCTGCCTTTACAGTCATGGATTGTGGTACAGATTACAAGAGCAGGGAGATTATGTTGAAGTTGTACAGAAATTTGGTTAGGCCACAGCTGGAGTATGGTGTGTAATTTTGGTCACATTATACGAAGGATGTAATTGCACTGAGGGGAGTGGATAGGACATTCAACAGGATGATGCCAGGAATGGAGTATTTCAGTGATGAAGAGAGGCTGAATAAGATGAGGTTGTTTTCTTTACAGTGGAGAAAGTTGAGAGTGGGCCTGATAAAGGTGCATAAGATTACGAGGGACAGTGAACAGGGTAAATACAATTAGCTGTTCCCCTTAAGACTCAAGAATAACAAATAATTTTAAAATGAAAGGCAGGTGGGTTAAAGCAGATTTGAGGAAAGCTTTGCAACCAAAGGGAGCTGGGGTTCTTGAAAGAACAGCCTGGAAGGGTGGCTGAGGCAGGAAACCTCACAATCTTTAGAAATACTTGGATGCGCACTTCAAGTGTCATATCATTCAAAGCTATGGTTCTAATGCAGAAAAGTTTAAGTATTACTGTATTTTTAGGCAGTACAAACTCAATGGGCCAAGTTGTCTCTTCTGTACTGTGTGGGTCTATGCTACTATGATGATTCTGAGGAATAATGTGAATCTATTTCTTTTCAGGGTTAGAAAATTGTCAGAGCTTCCACTACAGACTGATTCTCCGTAATATTACAGTGGAAAAAAAGACAGCAAATATCAGCATTCCTGCTCAGCAGGAATTCTGTTGCTTCCTGTTATTTGCCTGCCGCAGATTCCATATTCCTCTCACATGTGTACCCTCTATGCTGGAGGCATGCCACAAGACTGAGACATTCCAGTTGATAAAAGTTGTGCTAATGGATGCAACAAAATCCAATGTTCAACATGCATTAACAAATCCAGTAAATCAGGATTATAAGAGAATTAAGTAATTAAACAAACATTTCTCTGATTCTTTTTATGCTCAGTACATGCAATTGTAAATGAGAAACTGGCTGAATGCAAGCTTTTAGCACAACAATATGCTCTTACAACAGTCTACATTTAGCATTTTTAACACAGTAAATAAGCTACATTATTTGCAAGAGTGAAAAAAGGAGAAAGTGTCAACGGAGTCTTTGATGACAGGAGAGGCAGGGACACAGCGGTGCTGACCAAAAGCTCAGTTGATGGTCAGATTTGTACAGGTTTTATAAAGTAATGCAACCGAAACACAGGTGAAAACTACTCAGAACGGGAGTAAGGATTAAAACTAGGGGCATTTGCAGCAAGAAGACTCGACAAATTAGTGGAAGGAACTGCATGCATAGTGGATAATTTTTAAGTCAATTTGGTGGTGATACTGGTGTAGGGAAGGAGCTAGGAGTCACTGGATGTCAGTGAACACACAATTATGCATGAATTAGTAACTGGAAGACTTTTTAAATTCATTTGTGGAATGTGGGTGTCTCTGACATTTATTGCCCGGCCCTAGTTGCCCTTGAGAAGCTGGTGGTGAGCTGCCTTCCTGAACTGCTGTAGTCTACCTGCTATGGAATAATCCACAATGCCATGAGGGAGGGAATTCCAGGATTTGACCGAGCCACAGTGAAGGAATGGGAATATATTTCCAAGTCAGGATGTTGAGTGGCTTGGGAGGGGGGTGGTGGTGGTGGTGATGGTGGGTGGTGTTGGGATGGGGCGGGGGGGGAGGAGGGTGGTGACTTGAAGGTGGTGGCGTTCCCATGTATCTGCTGCCTTTGTCCTTCTAGTTGGAGGTGGTCATGGATTTGGAAGGTGCTATCTGAGGATCTTTGGTGAATTTCTGCAGTGCATCTTGTAGCTAGTACACACTGCTACTACTGAGCATCAGTGGAGGGAGTGGATGCTTGTGGACATAGTACAAATCAAGTGACTGCTTTATCCTGGATGGTATCAAGCTTTTTGAGTGTTGTTGAGGCTGCACTCATCCAGGCAAATGGGGAGTATTCCAGCACACTCCTGACTTTTTTTCAGATTACTTAGTGTGGAAATAGGCCCTTCGGCCCAACAAGTCCAACACCGACCAGCCAAAGCGCAACCCACCCAGACCCATTCCCCTACATTTACCCCTTCACCTAACACTACGGGCAATTTAGCATGGCCAATTCACCTAACCTGCACATCTTTGGACTGTGGGAGGAAACCGGAGCACCTGGAGGAAACAGGGAGAATGTGCAAACTCCACACAGTCAGTCGCCTGAGGCGGGAATTGAACCCTGGTCTCTGGCACTGTGAGGCAGCAGTGCTAACCACTGTGCCACTGTGCCGCCCACTCCTTGTACCTTGTAGGTGATGGACAAGCTTTGGGGAGTCAGGAAGTGAGTTACTTGCCGACAACGACTAATGCCTTTTACAGTTACAGCGACATTTCCCTATTTTTATAGTCTAATCCTTTAGCAATTAATGCCAAAATTTAACTTGCTTTTCTCATTATCTGCTGTCCCTGCATTCTAGTTTTCTACGATTCATGCATGAGGACACCCACATCCCTCTGCACCAAAGAACTCCAAAGTTTTTCTCCATTTAGATAATATGTTAACTTTCCACTTTTACAATCAAAAAGGATAACCTCACACTTATCCAGGTCAAAAACATTTGCCAAACTTTGGCCCATTCACCTAACGTATCCATATCCATTTGTAAAGTTCCTTTTTCTTCATTGCAACTCACTCTCCCACCTGTTTTAGTGTCATCTGCAAATTTGTCTACTGTACATTCTATCCTTGCATCCAAGTCATTCATATAGATTGTAAATATTTGAATTCAGCCGACCAAACTCTGCCGGACCCCATTAGATACTCTGGGAAGCAAGGGAGGAGATTGCAGAGCCATTGGCCTTGATTTTTATGTCCTCTTTGTCTACAGGAGTAGTGCCAGAAGACTGGAGGATAGCAAATGTGGTTCCCTTGTTCAAAAAGGGGAGTAGGGATAACCCTAGTAACTATAGGCCGGTGAGTCTCACTTCTGTTGTGGGCAAAGTCTTAGAGAGAATTGTAAGGGATAGGATTTATGCACATCTGGATAGGAATAATGTGATCAAGGATAGTCAGCATGGTTTTGTGAAGGGCAGCTCGTGCCTCACAAACCTTATTGAATTCTTTGAAAAGGTGACGAAGGAGGTTGATGAGGGGAAAGCGGTAGATGTGGTATATATGGATTTTAGTAAGGCGTTTGATAAGGTTCCCCATGGTAGGCTACTGCAGAAAATACGGAGATATGGCATTGAGGGTGAGTTGGAGGTTTGGATTAGGAATTGGCTGGATGGAAAAAGACAGAGGGTAGTAGTTGATGGCAAAGTTTCTTCATGGAGTGCCGTCACTAGCGGTGTTCCGCAAGGATCTGTTTTGGGACCATTGCTGTTTGTCATTTTTATAAATGACCTGGAAGAGGGGTTAGAAGGTTAGGTGAGCAAGTTTGCGGATGATACGAAAGTCGAAGGAGTTGTTGACAGTGAGGAAGGATGTGGCAGGTTACAGCAGGATATAGAGAAGCTGCAGAGCTGGGCAGAAAGGTGGCAAATGGAATTCAATGTAGCTAAGTGTGAGGTGATTCACTTTGGGAAGAATAACAAAAAGATGGGGTACTGGGCTAATGGTCGGATACTTGGTAGTGTGGATGAGCAGAGGGATCTTGGTGTCCATGTACACAGATCTCTGAAAGTTGCCACCCAGGTAAATAGTGCGGTGAGGAAGGCATATGGCGTCCTGGCTTTTATTGGTAGAGGAATTGAGTTCGGGAGTCCTGAGGTCATGATGCAGTTGTATAAGACTCTGGTGCGGCTGCATCTGGAATATTGTGTGCAGTTTTGGTTGCCATACTATAGGAAGGATGTGGAGGCACTGGAACGGGTGCAGAGGAGGTTTACCAGGATGTTGCCTGGTATGGAAGGAAGATCGTATGAGGATAGACTGAGACACTTGGGGCTGTTTTCATTAGAGAAAAGAAGGTTTAGGGGTGACTTGATTGAGGTGTACAAGATGATTAGGGGGTTATATAGGGTTGACAGTGTGAACCTTTTCCCGTGTATGGAGTCATAGCTTTAAATTAAGGGGGGGTAGATATAGGACTGAAGTTAGGGGTAGGTTCTTCACTCAGCGAGTCGCAAGTTCATGGAATGCCCTGCCAGTAGCAGTGGTGGACTCTCCCTCTTTATGGGCATTTAAGCGGGCATTGGATAGGTATATGGAGGATAGTGGGTTAGTATAGGTTAGGTGGGCTTGGATCGGCGCAACATCGAGGGCCAAAGGGCCTGTACTGCGCTGTATTCTTCTATGTTCTATCTAGATACATGTCGCTAACCAGGAAAAGATCCATTAACCCCAACTTTCTGCTTGCTGGTTAGTCAATCCTCTATCCAAGCTAATAAATTACCTCTAACCCATATGATCTCACTTGCATATAAACCTTCTGTTTGACACCTTATCAAATGTCATCTGGAAGTCCAGATATACTCCATTTACAGGATCTCCATTATCCACTTTGCTTCTTGTGATCTTCAAAGTCTAGCAAATTAATTAAATGCAAACAAGGCGGCAAATAGAATGTTAGCCTTTATTTCAAAGGCAACCGAGTAGAAAAATAGTGAAATCTTGCTAAAATTATCTATTGGCACTAGTCAAAGTTCACCTGGAATACAGTGCAGAGTTTGGCTTCCTTATTTAATATAGATACTGAGCTGCCACCATGAATTTTTCATAATCAGAGTTTTATTGCTATTTTTGATTTTCACATACAGTTATATTAAACTGGTATCTCATTTGGAACAATTCCTTATTTTTTTGAAATGGGAAATACATAGCAGTTTTAATAAAAATGTTATAGAAAATATCTTTTCTTCATTCATGAGATGTGGGCATTGCTGGATGGGTCAGCATTTTAAAACTTAAATGGTTTCAAAGGGACGTTTTAGGATTGGAGCTTCTAAGTTACTGTGCCTCATGTACTTAAATTAACAATACACTACATTGTGTTATGAAGCAAGACAGATCTCTTGAGCACCTCTAGTCCACAGTCTCATTCCACTTTGATGATCACTGATAATGAGCCGCAATCTGGGAGAAGACAAAGCATAAGTAGGTAAAAGGTGTTGTGCATCTTCCCTTCCAAGGACAATGCACAGTTAACAGAGGGACCTCGATTATCCGAATACTAATTATCAGCAAATCAGATTATCTGAAGGAGATCTCGAGGTCCTGATGGAAACATTACTCAAAGAAGTGTTTCCAACAGTGATCACATCTTTTGTTTACAATGATTAAACAGGCACTGTCTCCAAATGACTGACTTCCCGTCCTCTCTCTCTCCCCACACTTTCCCTAGAGCTCTACAGAGGGGTGCACCCTAAACCTCCCTCCTCCTCTCCCCCACTTCCCCAGATAATCTGACCAACATTGTCCTGTACACGGCAGAGGTGGAACCTGTCAAAAAGTTGCAGATAACTGTGTGTGCGCATTTGTGCACGCATGCGTGTGCATGCGCAATTTGGAGTCTTATCCCACAAAGGCAGCACTTATTCTTGGTGTCCAGCAGCCAGACAGAGGGCAGGGCAGTTTGGACAGGGATGGGGGGGCAGATGGGGGCGGTTTTGGACACTTGGGTGTGGTGTTGGATGGGGTTGGGGGACAGGGGAGCTGTTGGACAGGTTTGGGGGGGGCAGCGGGGAAGTGGTGGATGGTTTTAGGGCGGGGGGGGCGGGCTGAACGGGGGAGCAGAATTTAAAAACTCTGAGCCCTAGAGGAAAGGCATTTAATCGATTAACCGAATAATCAATTATCCGAACTAAATAGTGCCCACCCATCTCGTTCGGATAATCGAGGTTCCCCTGTATTCCACAACAATGAAAGATCTGCATTTACATACCACACTTCACAAACTCAGGACATTCCAAATCACTCGACAGTCAATGAAAACCTTCTACCTTTTTTAACAGAAAGAAAGGGCAGCCACTGTTTTAACAGAAGAAATAAATCACAGGCCCTATCTCACAGATATAATCACCTAAGGAAAGACTTGTGCAAAATTTGATCCAATCAGTGAAAGGTAAATCAAGTGATACTCCAGGCCTTACATCTTATACTGTCGATCCTTGATCAATCTACACCTTCCTTCATCTGATGCCAATAAAGCAGGAATCAGCATGTTCTTAGGAATGTCTTGGAAATAAACAGCAAGCAAAGTTGCATCCGTAGAGACAAATAAGTGAAATGTAAACTCCATTTCTCTTTTCCAAACGCTGCCCAATTAAATATTTTCAGACATATTCTGCATTTAAGAATTTCAGTAATTGACTTTTGCATTTAATCTATTTTACTCAGCACCTAAACTGCATTTATCTTCAATTCCACTCCTGAATAGATCTTCATCCAGATGTGCCTTTGAAGGCAGGATTTCAAAACAGATGGTCTCAGCTAAGATCAACATGAAATTACAGTAAATAACAAACAGAGGCCCTCAATACAACTGAATTCCAGAGGTGAAGTGAGAATGACTGCCATCACAGCTACATTTTACAGAGTGTGACATCAAGGAGCCATAGCAAAACTAAAGTCTATAGGAAGCAGGTGCAAAATTCTCCACTGGCCAGAATTATACCCAGCACAAAGGATGATGATTGTGGAGGTCAGTCTGCTCAGCTCCAAGGACATTTCAGTTGCTTCATCAATTACCTTCCTTTCATCATTAGGTCAGATATGGGGATGTTTGTTGATGATTGTGCAACATCCATGACGCCTCACATAATGAAGCAGACCATGCCCAAATGCAGTAAGACCTGGACAATATTCAGACTTCAGCTGATTAGTGGCAGGTAACTCATATCATAGAAGTGCCAGATAATGACCAATGCCAAAAAGAAAAGAATTGAACCATTGCCCCTCTACGTTCAATAGCATTATTATCACTGAATATCCTACTATGAATATGCAGGAGGCAAAGGTGGAGGTTATTATTGAGGAGAAAGTGAGGTCTGCAGATGCTGGAGATCAGAGCTGAAAATGTGTTGCTGGAAAAGCGCAGCAGGTCAGGCAGCATCCAGGGAACAGGAGAATCGACGTTTCGGGCATAAGCCCTTCTTCAGGAATTCCTGAAGAAGTGCTTATGCCTGAAACGTCGATTCTCCTGTTCCCTGGATGCTGCCTGACCTGCTGCGCTTTTCCAGCAATACATTTTCAGCTCTGGAGGTTATTATTGACAATCATCTGAATTAGACTGGCCATTGAGATCCAGTGGCTAGGAATTCTGCAGCAAGGAAATCACCTCCTCTTCCCCCCAAAGTCTATCCACCAGCAGTCTGAGGTGAGATGGCATCCACTTGCCTGGTTGAGTGTAGCTTCAATAACAGGCAGGAGGTTTGACACATTCAGGACACAGTAGTTCACTTAACTTTGTCCACCACCTTCAGCATTCACTGCCTTCACAGCCAATGTGCACTGAGCATTATCAACATCACCTCCTGACCCCTCAACCTCTACTACTTAGTCAGACACAGGCTGCAGATACATGGGAGAACAACCACTGCCTGGTTCCCTCCAAGTCACACAATCCTGACCTGGAACTCACCATGGTTCCTTCAGTGTCATTGGGTTAATATCCCAGAACTCCCTTCGTAACAGCAGCTACCCCGACATCACAAGGACTATAGCAGCTCAAAAAGACACTGGGCCACAACTTTCCCCAGGCAATTTAGGATGGACAATAAATGCTAGCTAAGCCAGCAATGATCACATCCCATAAACAAATGAAAAGTAACCATTTTCTGGCCCACATATCTTTAGGGCACAAGGAAGTACTGTGCTGATAATACCTTGACATTGACTGAATATTTTAGGTGAATGCTAAATAAATTCACATACAAAATCATTTTCTACCACCTAGCCACAGAATGGATTTGCTGTAAACAGCAAAAGGAACAGTGCCAATGTGAAATGCATTTCCACCATGGGCTGAATGGTTTCCTCTGCGCTGCAAGACACTATGATTCACGAGTAATGGTGCAGATGCTATGAGCATGCCAAGTCTAATGTTGATCATTCCCCACTTGCTCCCACTCTTAGGTTTATTCCATCCAAGAGCAAAGTAAAACTTTGCCCACCGGGGGAAACATATTGGAGGTAAGTCAGGGATGAGATCAAAACTGTTCAGTCATGTGCTCAGCTGCTTATGTTTCCTTGAAATTCACTATTGTAATGATAAGGATGTCCATCATGCAATATTACATAATTCTCAGTCAAAATCCCCAAAGACTTACAGTTGTTTGAAAAGAAGGGTTCAGTTTGGTTCAAGCACAAAGTGATCCACTGAGCAAAAATTCTTGAACTGTTCCAGTTGCATCACGGAGACTAGCACAGCTTTGGCAATCTGAAAGGACAGAAGAAATTATTGATAACGTCTGCATAATATGAGAAGAATGTGGACCCACCAAAGCTGGAAAGTGGTAAAAGGTCAGTGGAAAAAAGAGTGACAAAAAAAAATGATTTGCTAATGTACAGAATCTTCTTCAGAGCAATGAGGTAATATGTCAGAGTAAACAATAAGAAACAAACACAAGCAGTGGTGAAGTATGAAACTCTAACAGGCCAGACAAAACACAGCAGGACAAGACAAGTAGGATTAGGGTTGTTCAGTCCCGGAATGGCGGGACTATCTTATGCTGAAAGATTGGAACGATTGGGCTTGTATACGCTTGAGTTTTGAAGGCTGAGAGGGGATCTGATTGAGACGTATAAGGTTACTAAAGGATTGGACACTCTGGAGCAGGAAGCGTGTTTCCGCTGATGGGCGAGTCCCGAACCAGAGGACACAGTTTAAAAATAAGGGGTAGGCCACTTAGAACAGAGTTGAGGAGAAACTTCTTCACCCAGAGAGTGGTGGGTGTATGGAATGCTCTGCCCCAGAGGGCTATGGAGGCCAAGTCTCTGGATACTTTCAAGAAAGAGTTGGATAGAGCTCTTAAGGATAGTGGAATCAAGGGTTATGGGGATAAGGCAGGAACAGGATACTGATTGAGGATGATCAGCCATGATCATAATGAATGGTGGTGTTGGCTTGAAGGGCAGAATGGCCTACTCCTGCACCTACTGTCTATCGTCTATTGTCTATCGCTTCAGACTTCTAAAATTTAAAAATGGATCTATCTCCTTCTTGAATATATTCAGTCACTTAGCCTCTATAGCCTTGTGGTAGAGAATTCCATAGGTTCACTACCTTTGAATGAAGAATGTTTTCCTCATCTCATTCCTAAATGGTACATCCCATATCCTGAGGCCATATTCCCTGGTTCTAGACTTCCCAACCAGTGAAAACATCCTCCCTGTATCTTGTCTGTCCAGGCCTGTTAGAACTGTATAGGTTTCAATTATATCCCATCTCATCCTTCCCACTCCTAACCCTATCACAGGTGAATAGAGGCCCAGTCAAATCAGTCAGTTCCCATAGTACAGTGTTGCCATCCCCTGTATCAGCCAAATGAATATCTGCTATATTCCTACTAAAGCAAGTGAATCCTCTCTTAGGTAGGGAGATCAAAACAGTACACTATACTTCAAATGGGGTCTAACCAAGGCTTGGGATAACAAGGCACAAAATACTAAGCCACAAGAAGGTGAATGCATCACATTTCTTCAACAATTCCTGGATCAAGGTCTTGGTCAAAATCTCGGAATTATTGGATTGAGCCTTTCGGATTGAGTTAGCATATTCAAAAAGGAAAATAAGGGGCACCAAATAGACAAGTAAAAATGAAAGCTTAATATTGGAAGGATGAGCATGGGAGGTTGAGGGGAAACCTTACTGAGGTTTTTAAAATCATAAGTAAAGGACATAGGTAAGGTGAATGACAAGGATTGTTTCCCTATGATGGGGGAGTTCAAAATGATATGGCATATTTTTAAGGCGAGAAGGAGAAAGGTTTAAAAAGGACTTTAGGGTCTTTTTTTTAAACAGAGAGTGGTTCATGTATAGAGTGAACTACCAGAGGAAGTGGTGGGCACAGGTACAGTTACAATGATTAAAAGACATTTGAATAAGTTCGTGAGTCGGGAGGGAAATGGGCTAAGCAAAGGCAGGTGGGACGAGTTTAGTTTGGGAACATGGTCGACGTGGACTGGTTAGACCGAAGCGACTGTTTCCATGCTATATGATTCCATGACTCTAATAATGGCAGCAACACCTAGTGGAGAAATGGTAAGCATGATGTCACACTCACATGGCAGGGGACCGCAAACAAAGAGGAAGCCCACCATCCAGCTGCATTGTTACAATCTAAGCTATCACATGCTCTGGCTCCTTCAAGAATACAGAGGCACCAATGCTTCAATTGTGTCTTCAGTTGCAGGTTGCAGTTTTCAGGCTGGTTGTTGAACAAGTTGCTTCCTAAAGGGTCAGGAGTTAGTTGCAACCATCTGGTATGGTTACAAACCCCCTAGACATAATTTGTATTGAGCTATGTCATCTCAGCCTTGCAGGAGCGAAGGTGTGGGAGAAATATCCTGCTAGTGCAAATGTGAATCTGAGTCATGAGGATGGGCATGAGAGAATAGGATTGCTCTCAGCTCTTGTATTTATAGAGATTTATAACATGCATCAAATAATCAGCCTATAAATGACAAACAAAAAAAAAAAATTGTGCTGTAAATCAACATCAACAACATACTCTCTTTCCCAGAAGGATTTTTAATCTCTACTTGTTACTGTATTAGGAACTGGTGGGAAAAATCACATGCACCCTTCAGTGGGTGCCATATATCAGTAAAAGAAGCCAGAACTCTCTGAACTACATTTTCTCTTAAGAATGTTCAGGATGTTTTTGAAGTGCATTGGAGACAGACGACAATTCAATAGTATTTTCCAGCCAGTGTCAGCACATAATAGCAGGGCAATTACAATCATTGTTAACTGAATGAAGCTCATCCTGCACTGCACAACCACAGAACTTAGCCACAGTTTATCATATTTTGATTATTTTCCCAACAGAAACTGCTTGGGAAAACAAGATAATTATACATTTATTATAAAATGCACTGCATTCATACAAATGTTTAAAATACTGAAAGGCATTAATTTCTTGAATTTATAGGCTTCAAAATCTTCTCAATAGCTTAATCCCCTCACTAGGACTGCAACTAAGTAAACTATTTATGAAGACATAAAACCTTGGAAATGTTCAGCAGAACATGCAGCATCTGTGGAGAGTGTGTCACAGTTAATGGTTTCAGTCCGTGGCCTTTCATCAGAAAATTCTTCAATTGTTTCATCACTGATCTCCCGTCACCCACAAGGTCAGTAATGGGGATGTATTCAGATAACTGCATATTGTTCAATATCATTTTCTACCCCTCAGACCATCTCTAATGAGAGATTATTAGGGGTCTCAAGGGTTACAGAGAAATCGCAGTATAGTGGACATGTCAGATAAGCAATGATCCTATTGAATGGCAGAGCAAGCTTGATGGGCTGATTGGCCTACTCCTGCTCTTATTTCTCTTGTCATATGGCCTAAGAATGAGTCAGACCATCATCAGATCTTGACAGCCAATGACATGACAATCACTAACTCCTCCCACATCAACAGCATTCATCAGAAATGTAAGTCAAAACAGCCATTTTAATATCGTGGTGACAAGAGCAGGCCAGAGGCTGTAATGCAAAAACATGCCTGTGGCAAGTAACTTAATTCTTGACTCCTCAAAGCATACAAGGTATAACTGAAGAGTGTGACTGACAACTGTCCACTTGTCTGGAATTGCTGTAACAACAAAACTCCAGATGCTCAGCACAAGTGATAAGAAAGCAGAGATGGAAATGTGTTGCTGGAAAAGCGCAGCAGGTCAGGCAGCATCTGTTCCCTAGATGCTACCTGACCTGCTGCGCTTTTCCAGCAACACATTTCCATCTCTGATCTCCAGCATCTGCAGACCTCACTTTCTCCTCAATGATAACAAAGCAGCCCACTTGATCAACACCCTGTTTGCCCACCTAAACATTCACTCCCCATGACATCTGGGCTCAGTGGCAATAGTGTGCACCATATACAAGATACACTGCAGCCACACACCAAGGTTCTTTCAACAGCATCTTCAAGCGTACCATGAGTACACCACCAACTGCAAATTCCCCTTCCCAGCATCCAGGCTTGGAACTAAAATCACTTTTTCTTCAATTTCACTGGGTCAAAATCCTGCAATTCCCTTCCTAACAGTACAATGGGTACGCCAGCAAAGTATGGACTGTAGCTATTCAAGTAATCAGCTTGCCACAGTCTGCTCAAGGACAATTCGAGGTGGACAATAAATAGTGGTCTGGCCAGTGACACTCTCACTTCAAGATCAAATTACTTTTTTTTAAATTGAAATGTTAGAAGTGCAATTGATTTTAAGTAGCTGAACAGAGAAAGGTACGAAAAGAACAAAAAGGGTCTGTGTTAGGATGAAACATAGAAGAGATTAAATGACAAACAAGTTAGTTGTAGAACGCCAAATGGAGCAGTGGATTGGGCAAGAAAGAAATGGAACAATGTGTCTAGAACATCTCTAAATGGTTGATGTCTCTTTTGGGGGATTTAATACCTCGCAAATATTGGACAATCTTGGATCCCTGACTTTCTCTGACAATTGGGTGGCACAATGGTTAGCACTGCTGCCTCACAGCGCCAGAGACCTGGGTTCAATTCCTGCCTCAGGCAACTGACTGTGTGGAGTGTGCACATCCTCCCCTTATCTGCGTGGGTTTCCTCCGGGTGCTCCAGTTTCCTCCCACAGTCCAAAAATGTGCAGGTTAGGTGAATTGGCCATGCTAAATTGTCCCGTAATGTTAGGTGTAGGGGAATGGGTCTGGGTGGGTTGTGCTTCGGCGGGTCGGTGTGGACCTTTTGGGCCGAAGGGCCTGTTTCCACACTGTAAGTAATCTAATCTAAAAACAGAGGAAAATAAAACACAAATGTAAGTAATCAGGTCACAGGCAAGTAAGTTTTATTTCAAATCTAACCAGTCAAATTAGGTTTTGGATGTGCCAAACTACATTTCATTCTCAATACAGTGCTTAGAGGAAGACCGAAAGTTTAAAAAAAACACAGGGAACAGGGTACAGTTTAATTCATAGGGATGTCACTGGAAATCTGCAACAGTATTGATTGGCGAGAAACTGTGTAAAACTAATATAAGTATAATTTTATAAAGAAGAAAATGCTACTTGGATTTCAGGAAGGAACAAAGGAAAGAGAAGTAAAATAAACAGTAAAACATTGAGGATGTAAAAAAGGTTAATGTGAATGAATTAGGTTGCTGGTAATTTTTATGGTAATATTATATTTATTTAAAGGGCATTTTCAAAGTTATGGGATGGTAAGTCAGCAGAGACAAGTGAAGTGTATATCCTACAGTCCTGATTTCCTGTTAAATTAGGGACATACTCTGTGTCCCAGACAAACACATCTGAAGATGTGTCTTTGCTTACACAAGCTTGATCGAAGTTTCAGAACACGAGGGTAGGGGGTTCAACCAGAAGTTGTGGAACACAACAGTACTAGAGGTATGGAGAGGGATGAGGTCCTGAAGGTAGATTTCAGGAAGTTAGGAATGAAATTTAAAAAACAGGACCTCAAGCACGGTAATCTTAGGATTACTCCCAGTGCCATGTGCTGGTGAGTTTAAGAACAGACGGACTAATCGCTTAAATACATAGCTGGAAAACGGTGTAGAAGGAAGCCCATTAGATTTCAGAGGCACTAGAACCTGGGGCAGATGGAATCTGTGCAAGCTGGTCAGGCTACACCTTAATAGGACTTGAGCTGATATGATCCCAGGGATATTTATTAATGTATTTGTGGTGGGTTTAAAGGGGCCTTTCACTCATCCCTAAAGGTTCTCACAAGATTATTAATTAGCCATTTTCATTGCATGATATTAGGTTCAATGGAGAGTGCAGAATCAGCACCAGATATACCTAAAAATGAGGGGATAACCTGGTGAAGCTATAATACAGGACTAATTACATGCCATACATCATAAGCATAGAGTGATGGACAGAGCAATCCTATAACCAACAGGTCGGAAATAAACTCTGCAATCCTGCCACATCTGCTCAGGAATGGTGGTGGAAAATTCAACAAATCGGTGAGGACGTGGCTCAATACATATCACTTTCCTCAAAGATGGAAAAGGCCAAGATATCAGTTCAAAAGATAAGGCTGAAGCATTTTCAATAATCTTCAGCCAGAAATGCAAAGTAAATTATCCACCTCAGCGTGCCCTAATGGATCTCCAGCATCACAGATGCCAGTCTTCCAGTCAATTCAATACACTCCATACAATAAAGTACTGGTATGCAAAGGCTCTAGACAAAATTCGGGCAATTGGACTTGAAAACTTGTGCTCCAGAACTCACCATTCTGCTAGTCAAGCTCTCCCAATAGTGTTACACACTGGCATCGACTTAACAATGTGGAAAATTGCCCAGTACACAAAAAGAAGGACAATCCAACCTGGCCAATTACTGCCTCTTCATTCTACTCTCAATCATCAGTAAAGTGATGGAAGGTGTGATTAACAATGCTACCAAGCAGCACCTGCTCAATAATAACCTGCTCGGTGACGCCCGGTTTGGGTTCTGCCATGGCCACTCAGCTACTGATCTTATTACAGTTTTGTTTCAAAAATGGACAAAACAGCTGAATTCTAGAGGTGAGGTGAGAGTGACAGACTTTGACATCCAGGTCACATTTGATCATGTGTGACATCAAGGAGCCCTGGCAAACCTGGAATTAATGGGAATCAGGGGGAATGCTCTATGCTGGTTGGAGTCATACCGAGCATATAGAATGATGGTTGTGGTTGTTGGAAGTCAGTGAGTGGCATGGTGGCACAGTGGTTATCACTGCTGCCTCACAGCGCCAGAGACCAGGGTTCAATTTCCACCTCAGGTGATTGACTGTGTGGAATTTGCACATTCTCCCCGTATCTGCATGGGTTTCCTCCGGGTGCTCCGGTTTCCTCCCACAGTCTAAAAATGTGCAGGTTAGATGAATTGGCCATGCTAAATTGCCCGTAGTGTTAGGTGCAGGGGTAAATGTAGGGGAATGGGTCTGGATGGGTTGCGCTTCGGCGGGTCGGTGTGGACTTGTTGGGCCGAAGGGCCTGTTTCCACAGTGTAAGTAATCTAACCTAATCTAATCTAACCTAATCCTCAGCTCCAGGACATCTCTGCAAGAGTTCCCCAACCATTTTCAGCTGCTTCATCAATGACTTTCTCTCCATCATAAAGGTCAGAGGTGGGGATGTTCACTGATGATTGCACAATGTTCAGCACCATTCCCAACTCCTCAGAGACTGAAGCAGTCCATGTTCAAATGCAACCAGGGTTGGGCAATAATTGTTGACTCAGCCACAGACACCCACATCTCACAAGTGAATACAAAAAAAAGTCGGATCTTCAAAATGCCGATCTAGAAAACCATCCCTAACACACTCCAGAAATTTGTTCTCTATAGCTGGAGTGCCCAATTCGTTTATATGCCGACTGAAGACACCCAAGATTAAGATTACTTCTGCCATGCTACACAACTTCTCTTATTTCCAGATTCTACATGTTCCTGACGACTACTACTAATCATTTTGGAATTCTCTCTGCCTGAGGACTGTAGTAGCTCAGTTTTTAAGTACATTTAAAGAATGATAGATTTCTGTTTACCAGTTGCGTAAAGGGTTATCAGATAGCTTGGATAGAAAGCATTGAGGTGTTCAATCAGTCATATTGTAGTATATGGTGGAGTAGGTTTGTTGAGCTCAATGGTCTATTCCGACATTCCCATAAAAAGTACTGCATTGATTAGCTTGTTTTATTATATGGAAGTCATTTATACTAATTGAATGACGTGAATCAATTTTAACTGTTGCACAGTGTATTCACTTCATTTTGAAAGCATTTTATCTACTGGTATCAAGCCTCACGATGCTGTACAAGCAACCTGTATAGTCAGGTCACCAATTACTTTGAGTAGAAGATGCAATTACAGTCACTCTGTCCCTGGTGGGTAATTGGGATAGCATCATTCAGTCAAAGTGGAACTAGGGAGATTACAGGCCCAACATGTTCTCTTTGGGGTGAAACGTAGGAGCAACAAGCCCAGAGAAGGGGGTTAAAATGTATACTTCACATTTATTTTCACTTTGGAGGAAGAGTATATGAGTGCGGATAGTGTTCATCTTCCGACACAGCGGTAACACTCCCTACACTGGGAGGCCTGGGTCAAGTCCCACCAGCTCCAGAGGTGTGTAATAACATTTGCCAACAGGTTGATTAGGAAAAGTAGATTAAATAATTTTTTTCAAATGTACTTACATGTGCAGAATAGGGGCTCTATTATGGTGCGGTGATAATGTCCCTTCCTCTGTGTCAGAAGGCTGGGCTGAAGCCCCATATGCTCCTGGCTGACAGATATAAACAGGAATGTCAGAAATCCTGTTCACTCGGAGAGCTGGCTCTGAAGGAGCTGGATCAGTGTCAAGGACTATCCATATTTAAATAAAGGGTGACTTGGTGACAGGATTTCATTAACAATGAGAGAAAAGCAGGCTCGTGAAGAAATTCACAATGATCATCTTTGAGTTGGGGCAAGCATTTCAAGCACCATGCTGCAATTTGGGTAGCTTGAGCCGTTCAATCCTGTTGACAACTGGGCCTCAGGATGTGGAAAGAATGCACTACTTTTACCAGGCAAGTAACATTGGGGCAGATGTAAAGCAACAAATAATTCTTCCTCACAACTTGTGCACCCACACCTTTGTCAATTGTTAGGAGACTAACTTCTTGAGGCACCAGATACTAAAACTGTTCAAGAGTAGACTGATTTATTAAGGAACATTATGACCCCACCTACTCTAATTCTGAGGCACTATTTGTTTTACTTAACAGTTCGAGAACCAAGGGAACCCATATTGAGATTTTTGACTAAGTTAAGATGACTGGCAGAGGTACAAGACTTTGGTTTAACCTTTAATGAGATGCTGATGGACCATTTGGCATCTGGAATTAATAACATAAGCATGCAAAAGCGCCTACTAGCTGAAGCCAGCTGGATATCAAACAGGCACTACAACTGGCTTTATCATTGAAAAATGTGGCCAGTGGAGCATATGAGTTACAGGGTATTCCGGTAGAAGTGGACACACTCCATAGGTGGACTGAGCCTGGGGGACATCATGTGAGTGAAGGCAATTGCATAGCCTCATCAGGCCACATACTGGACAGAGGGACACTAGGTCAGCCCTCAGCAAAATCCCAAAACAAAGCCAAGCCTTGGCCAAACAGTTAAAGTTTTCTTCAGGCTCCGGGCCAGCAAGCCATTGTAATTGCTGCTGCTGTGCAAACTCGAGACAGTAAAAAAGCTCCACTCGATCTAAATTGAGTAATAGAACTCGTAGGCTAGTATCCAGGACAGAGCACACCCTGGAATGTCCACCTACATTTTGTTTGGAACAGTTAAATTGCCGAGCAAAATCTAAATCAGAACCAGTCAAAATAAACATCTGGTTATTTCAATGATAGCAGAACAAGTCTTTAACAAAATTCACTTTGGATTCCAACCCTCATGTTTGTGCAAGACCTTGGCTAGACTGAGAACCTATACTGAGGAACCGTTGCAGATTAAGGGTACAACTTTGGTTCCAGTCTTTTATGAGAAGCAATTGGTTCAGTTACCACTGAATGTAGTAAAAGGCTCAGGTCTAAGCTTGATGGGGCAAAGTTGATTGAGAAAAATTCATCCTGAGTTGCTCAACATTTCTCG
This sequence comes from Chiloscyllium plagiosum, assembly GCF_004010195.1. Taxonomy (NCBI): domain Eukaryota; kingdom Metazoa; phylum Chordata; class Chondrichthyes; order Orectolobiformes; family Hemiscylliidae; genus Chiloscyllium; species Chiloscyllium plagiosum. The sequence goes on from NC_057712.1 coordinate 129,966,414, forward strand.
ATTAGAAAATGGCTGCGTGAGTGAAGTCCCAATTAAATTTGCTGGGAAGGTTTTCAGGAAAGTCAAGGGACTATCAAAGGAGCTAAGGCCAGTTTGAATGCAGGAAGCAATTCCATGATTCTGCAAGGTCCACCCAGTGCCAACTGCCTTACGGGCAAAACTAGAGGCAGAAATCAGAAGGCTAGAAAGTGAAGGAATCATCAAACTAGTTGTGGAATGGGCAGCACCAATCGTACTAATTATGAACCCCTTTGGGATGATTCACCTTTGTGGGGATTTTAAACAAACTGTAAACTGCTTTCCACAGCTAGATATATCCCAACCCCTTGAGTAGAGGATGTATATGCTAAGCTGGCCTTGGGGGCTGTCATTCACGAAGCTGGACATGAGCCATGTGTACTTGCAATCGCTGTTAGATGAGGATTTATTTTGATTTATTATGGTCACATGTAACTAAGTACAGAGAAAAGTTCTGTTTTCCATGTGGTACAGGAAGATTATAACATACAAGGACATACCAATCATACAGAGCGAGGCTTCCAGCTGCACAGGAGGTGCACAAAAGCATGATCAACATTAGCTTTGAAACTGGAGAGGTCCATTCAGCAGTCTAATAACAGCAGGGAAGAAGCTGTTCTCAGTCCCTGACGGGGTCTGTTTATCTGATCCAATCAGGGAGCTCTGGTTGATGCTCAAACACAGGAGTGTCAGAGATTCTGTTCACTTTAAGAGCTGGCTCTAAGCTGGATCAGTGTCAAGGACTTTCCACTCAGTAACTGTAAATAAGGGATGACTTGGTAATGGCCTCAGTGGAGTTATTTTGATAGAAAATAGCTGCTCCTCTTAGTTGAAGGGAGCATAATTTTAAGGCAGTAGGAGGGATTTAAGGAAAAACAATTCACCCATAGAGTGGTGGGAATCTGAGGGCACTACCTGGGAGAGTAGTTGAGATAGGAAACCTCAAGCTTTAAAATGTACTTGATTGAGTAGTTGAATTGTCATAACATTCAAAGCTATGGGCCAAGTGCTGGAAAGTGGGATTAGTAAGGACTAAGAATAGAATTTCTTTGTCAGTGCAGACTCGATGGGCCAAAGGACCTCTTCTGTACAAATAAATAAATAGTGACGTCACTTGATAATTCTGTGATCCAATTATTGACAGTATCTTTCAATTCTTTAGATTACTTTGCTATTTTATTACTGAATTGAAGTTTACGTCCAACCAGCTAACCCATGTTGCCGGAGCATAGCCTGGTCCTCTGGATTACTGACCCAATGACAGCAGCACTATGCTTGTGTCTCCCATTGTGTTTCAGATCTCTTATGGAAGCAACAGCCCTGAAAATATGTACAACAGCACTGAATTTGTAACACAGATGTGTTGCTGCATGTGCGGGCAGATTTATTTTTATCCTATTTTCTTTGAAGCAGAGTTCAAACACTGCTGCAGTTCAAGGAGGCCCACAACTAAGTTCCCAGGGCAACTAGGAATGGCAATAAAGTGCAGCCTTGCTAAAGATCTCAAAACCAAAAGGGACAAAATGGATCATGAACTGTTCTGATGAATTATCCTGGACAGTGTATAATCATTTAATTAGTTTGTTTTTATGTTGGGAAGGGGAAATTTAATTTTGGTGTTTGAAACAAGTACTGATTATCACCAAGATATAAATTTACTTCAGTCATTAAATCATTTTAGTGGCCTTCCTCCATCTGGATGAGTGTGTCTTACTTGTTCAATACAAAATGTAAGAATAATAACCATAATATTTCATCAAAACTTTAAACTTGGGTAATGCATTAGATTAACAAGTACATTTACATTAACTTACATCATTAAAAATTCTGTGTGTGATGTCTCTGTAACTCAGAAAGAGTGATCAGTGGAATGGACATCAGTTTGTGTCAGCTGAGAATGCTAGAATTGGCTTCCATTATTACTGCTACACTTCCTTTCCAAAGTATGAGACATTTATTTCCTCGGTGTGTTGGATTTTGGAGAATCAGTTGTTAATTGTTTCCACCATGGAACTAGGAAAAGTCAGATGCTAGGCCAGGGAGCTCTTGGATATTATTCATGGGTGAAATTGGCAAGTACTTAAGTGCTATTGGAGCTGAAATAGCAAATGGCAGCAGCATTTGAGCCAAGCCTGTACATACACTCATCTATCACTTAAGTCTTTAGCAGGGGTGGCTGAGTAATGACAGTGAGGAGTGAGGCTTTTACTCATGGATTTTACTCTCTCTCTCTCTCTTCACCCAAGTCTTTCAAGTTGGCAGCAGAGTGGGAGGTCTTTTTTTTTCTATTTTTTCTTCTTTTTATTTTTTCACTTTTTCTTTTCTTTGCCTTTTTTTTAATTTATTTTGTCTTTGTTTACTGGACATTGGTGGGTGAGGGAGGCTACCTCTGGTTGCAGTGGCAGTAATGCCAGGACGAGCTGCACACGGTTCCACCCCAGCCCGGGGCCTTCTGGCAAATGGGAAACAGGTCCCGGCCTGACATCCCCAGCCTGAGCCCAGGCTCCAAGTCCACAGCTAGGCCGGGTGCCTTAAGGAGAAGAAAGACTGTCTCAGCCCACCATGGCAACCTTGTCCCAGCATGGAGGTCTCGTCCCCATGTGGATGCCTTCCTTGTCTTTCAGGTATTCCAGCAGCCCTGTAGGCAGTCTCATCCCTACTAGGCAGTCTTCCTTGGCAGAAGCCTCCCACCCAGTATTCCAGGGACCCAGCATGGTGGTCTTGTCCCCGAATGGCGGTCTCCTCCCAGCTGCATCTTCAATGATTTCCATCATTCCTTAAATCGGCTTTCGCTGAGTTCAGGAGCCAGTAACTGAACTTTGTCTTACTTTTTTTTTAAATCATTATGTATGACTTCTGTCGTTGATGTAGGCACCATGGTCTGGGGACTTATAAAACTTCCACTATAATTTTTCATGTAAAAGTACACATGACAATAAATTTCTTTTCTATTTCTTTTTCCCCCTCCAGGACTACTCAGGCCAAATGCAGCACAGCCACTATCGCCATAAAAAAAGGAAATCATCTTTCAGAGGAAAAGGATTTACCCTCAAATACTGCAGAAAATAGCTGAGAAACATGGGACCAGGTTCAAAATTAACATTTGCTTTAAACTACAGCGCTGACATATAGATTACAGACAGAATAACATGGCCATGCTTTTCAAATACTAATTAAAATGGTCTTCATTTAAGTTTGAGTCTTTGGCACCTGGTCAATTCCTCCAGCTTGCCCTGCATCTGCTTCCTGTTCACCCATTTGCTGTGCCAAAGATCCTGCACCAAATCTGTACTCAGTTACAGCAAACACAGGCTTAGTTTCTGAATAAGGGCATTTTCTTCATTGGACAGCAAGTGAGAATTCTGCAGTGTTATAAAAAAAAGTTCTAAAACACAATAAAATCTCTCGTCAAGTGCCCTCCAATTGGAACTACAACAATGCAAGAACAAGTATAGCAAGTACTTCCAGAGTGTGCGCGCATTAGGATGGTGTCAGGGAGGAGATTGAAGAGAGTCATGGCATGCAGACAAATACCACAAGATGACAGGATGCAAGTTTCTGCTTGCAAGCACCCAGAGTGAGTGCCCATATGTCCATTTTGCCTGGTAGTGCCATGCTCCTCTCCAACTTCAGGCAATGCAGGCATTGATTAAGCGTTATCATCTATAATTATCCCTCACCTCCATTTCTGCACCAGCATATTCTGGGGAATGGCTACTGGTGTTTAACAGCACTATCTATCTAAAAGTAGTAGTATGTGGTAAGGGGAGATGTCCGCCCTTAACACCAAGAGAGCATTTGACAGAGTATGGTATCAAAATGAGAGTCAATGGAATCTAGAAGAAAACTCTCCATTGGTTCGAGTCATACCAGTAGAAAGGAAGATAGTTGTGTTTGTTCGAAGTCAGTCATCTCAGTCCCAGATGAACACTGCCTCAGGATAGAGATGTTATTACACAGTTTTGGAGCAGGTGGGACTTGAACCCAAGCCACTTAGCTCACTGTACCACAAAGGCCCCTAGTTCTTCATGTACAAGTACTCCCCAACAGGAGTATGAACCCAGTTTTTTTAAAAAAAAATTTAATCAACTTGCTCAGACATGTCATGACCTACCTCTGGGGCAGGTGGGACTTGAATCTGGGCCTTCGTGCTCAGAGGTTGGGACACTACCACTGTACCAAAAGAGCCCTCTTAGTCGTTCAGGTAATGTCCTGGGCTCAACCATCTTCAGCTGCTTCAATTACCTTCTTTCCAAAAGCTCAGTAGTGAGGATTTGCAATCAGTTAAAATAATATACCAAAGCATACATTATCAGTTGCAGTACGTCCTTGCCAACAGCTAGGTTGGGCTGATAAAAGGGGTTTCCAATTTACAAATATCTGAATTACAAATGTTAATATGAATGAAATCCCATATTACTATTAAAGATCCAACTTGCACATGTTTGCTCATGCCAACGGTTATTTTACACTGTACCGTCTTGTATTGTGTTGTTCTCAGACTTGCGTACAAAATTGGCATACAGACATTCTCAAGTATGAAATCTATTTGTATCTCAGGGACTGCTATAGTGACATCAATATTTGTAATATTTGCACCACACCAGTACGAAGTAATGACTGTCCCCAACAAGAGAGGATTGAACCATCTCCTTTTGACATCCAATGGCCTTATGCTTGCTGAACCTCCAAATACAGTATAGACAAGATGCACTGCACATGCCTCCTCCAAACAGCACCTTCCAATATTTCAACCTCTACCATCCAAAAGGACAAAAGTAGCAGGAACATACGAGGAACGGCTGAGAATCCTGGGATTGTATTCATTGGAGTTTAGAAGATTAAGGGGAGATCTAATAGAAACTTACAAAATAATACATGGCTTGGAAAGGGTGGACGCTAGGAAATTGTTTCCGTTAGGCGAGGAGACTAGGACCCGTGGACACAGCCTTAGAATTAGAGGGGGTAAATTCAGAACAGAAATGCGGAGACATTTCTTCAGCCAGAGAGTGGTGGGCCTGTGGAATTCATTGCCACAGAGTGCAGTGGAGGCTGGGACGCTAAATGTCTTCAAGGCAGAAATTGATAAATTCTTGATGTCACAAGGAATTAAGGGCTACGGGGAGAATGCGGGTAAGTGGAGTTGAAATGCCCATCAGCCATGATTGAATGGCGGAGTGGACTTGATGGGCCGAATGGCCTTACTTCCGCTCCTATGTCTTATGGTCTTATGGTCTAACCCCACTATCTCCTCCAAACTATACACCATCCTGACTAGGAACTATATCACTGTTCCTTCAATGTCAAACTCCTAGAACATGTTTCTTAACAACCTTATGGTATATCTACTCTCAAAAGAATAGTTTAAAAAAGGCTGCTAATTTCCATTTTCTCAAGGAAAGTTAGGAATGTGAAATAAATACTGGCTTTACCATGAAAAAATTTTTAAAAAGTTAACTTCCTTATGAGAGTTGATTACACCAATAGCTGGTCCATTGATTCTCAGTACGATCCAATTAAACCCAGGGTGATAGACAGTGAACTGAAGTAATCAGCCGTCCCTTAAATTAAGGAACAACCCAGGGGTGAGAGTGTCAGCCACGGGCCCTCATTCAAGTGAACAGACTGATTCGTTCAGCACATGGGGCAGGGTGCCCATGTGGTAATCAGATCTGGATTAAAGCATTTAATTTCTTTTCATTCTGTGTCCTCTGCTGCTCTGACTCATCGTTAAGACATTGGACTGAACCTTACATTTTTTGGCCAAGTGTCAGGTTTTTGGAAGTGGCGGGAGCGGGGGGGGAATGGAGGAAGGAATTTGCCGCAAGGCTTGGCAGGTTTTATCACAGTATCAGACCTAACACACCTCATTCACAATCTCTCCAGTTATGGCAACAGCTCTCTCTCATCCGGTTCTATCCCCAGCTTACCATATGCCATTCCCTGAACACATGGCCATAAATAGGATATCCCAGAATTGACCAGTATCCCCGGGTACTGTCACCATCTTTAAAAGGGCGTTGTGAACCTGGTCATGCACTGTCAGTTCAGAGCTGCCCTGCACAGGTCCTGACATAAGAAGGAAAACTTGATGTCCCACTTTGCCTGGTGCTTCTAGCTGAATAGGATGGTGCAGAGACAGGATGTCCTCTTCCCCTAGAACCAGCTGCAACACCATGACATCAGACCATACTTGTCTGGTGGAGGTTGCCACCCAGGTTAGACCAGTTTGAGCACAGCACTGCAGGAAGCAGGTCAATTAGAGTCATATAGCATGGAAAAAGGCCCTTCAGCCCAATCAGTCTATGCCAAATGTAATCCCAAACTAAACTCGTCCCACCTGCCTCCCCCAGACCATATCCCTCTATACCTTCCTATTCATGTACTCATCCAAATGTCTTTTAAATGTTGTAGTTGTGCCTACATCCACCACTTCCTCTAGTAATTCCCCTGTGTAAAAAATTGCCTCTCATGTCTTTTTAAATCTCTCTCCTCACACCTTCAAAATGTGCCCCCGAGTCATGAAATCCTCAATCCTAGGGAAAAGACACCTACCTTTAACTCATCTATACCTCTCATGATTTTATTTCACCCCTCAACCTCTATGCTCCAGTGAACGAAGTCCCACCCTATCCAGCCTTTCCTAGTAACTCAAACCCTCCAAAGCTGGCAACATAGTGGTAAATCTTTTCTGAACCCTCTCCAGCTTAATAATATCCTTATAACGGGGTGACCAGAACTGGACACAGTACTCCAGAAGAGATCTCACTCCTTCAGCAGGAGCATGCCCATCTTTGTTCCAATACCTCTCACTTACTCTATTTGTCCTCCTGTTCTCATCTGTCCCCAAGACTCATGCTTTCCCACTTTCACTGACGCCTACAACATCTTGCTCCTCTCTGTCCCATGACTGTGGATTATCAGGTCAACCATAACCTCACTGAATGGAGCAGACTCAAATGGGCTGAATGGCCTACTTTTACTTCTCTCTCTTCTAAATGTTATGACCCCAACCCCCAACACCATTAACCCTAAATGCCCTCTGTGTTGCCTGCTCGCTTGATCACAACACCTCCACACCATAACCAAGTATCACTGTCATCTCCCTCAATACCTGCCTCACTCTCATTCCTGGAGGGAAACAGCCCCCAGTAGGGCAGCAAGAGTCGATTTGGTGGTAGACTGTCCGACATTTAGCTCCTCACCCATTATATATAAGTAGGCCACCAGTTGTTTCAATAGCTCCATCTTTTCTATTCCCATCTTATTAAACAAACATGGGTAAAAGTCCAAACTTCCATGTGCATTAGGTGTTCTGGCAATCACTAAAGTATCTTAATTACCTTACCTTCCTAGCTGTTAAAATGTTGAATCATGTTGCTTTAAGAGGTCAAAAGCACTAAACAGCAGGGGGTTCAATCATATTTACCCCTTTTCTTCCTCTTAAACATCAATTGCTCAACTATAAATTACATACTAAAACACGAGCCACAAACTTGAAATTTGCAACACCACACATTCACCTCTGTAATCTCACTTGTCCTATTCCTATTTGTGCTGAGGTAATAATCTAGAGATTACACTTGAAGTTTGCTTATTAATTTAGCTCTTAGCCACTCATATCTCCCAAGCAGAACCATTTCCTAAACTTCTACATGTCAGTGGTACCTAGACAGACCGCAACCACTGGATCCTTCCCTTCCACCACAAGTCCATTTCCAACCCAATGCAGGGTGATTAAGAGGCAGTTTATCAGGAGATTAGAGTTTTATTAAGTAGGATTATTTGCCAACAATTCAAAAATTTTCATCTGTAACTAGACTCTATTTATAATAAATAGTAATTCATGTTCAATACATAAACCTGTTTGGTGTTTTCTGTCAATATGGGTTTGAAATGGAGGAATCTGTATAATTTCAAAACCTTCAACTTTTGTAATAACAATGGGAATAGCAAAGCTTGATTTTCAGTGCAATAACCGAGTAAGACACAAGAATCTACTGCACTTGTGCTTCAAGATGGTAATGGCCATGGGTCTGGAAGGTGTGGTCGAAAGAGCCTCAGTTAATTTCTGCAGTGCATCTTGTAGACAGTACACACTGCTGACACTGAGAATCGTTGCTGGAGGGAGTAGATGCTCCACACAATCAGTCGCCTGAGGCGGGAATTGAACCCGGGTCTCTGGCGCTGCGAGGCAGCAGTGCTAACCACTGTGCCACCGTGCCTGGGTCTGGAAGGTGTGGTCGAAAGAGCCTCAGTTAATTTCTGCAGTGCATCTTGTAGACTGCTGACACTGAGAATCGTTGCTGGAGGGAGTAGATGTTTGTAGATGGGATGCCAGGCTGCTTTGTCCTGGATTGTGTCAAGCCACTTGGAACTACATCACCATTCCTACAATGTCACAATATCAAAATCCTGGAGTTCTCCTCCAAACAGCACTGTTAGTATATGTAAACCACTTGGAATGTAGCAACTCAAGAAGGCAACTCACCATCACGTTAGGGATGAGCAACAAACATGCTCCAAGCGGTGTTAACAGCTGCATTTAAAATTTCTGTTTTATTTAAGAGTGGGCATGGCCTAATAATCAATCACTAAAACTGAAGTCCAGTCCCAAAAACCCAGCATAAAGATAGCTTTTTCCTTACACTCCCTCCTCCTTAAACAGTTCCCTCCTTCTCCTGTTCTCTCAGTTCTCTCACCCCACTATCATGGTCACTGTCACAGGTCTTCCTTTCCACCCACCCACCAATGTCAGATTCTTCTCCCAACTCACATTTGTCACAGGTCGGGAGTCACAGCAATCTTTGAGCACCAAGTTGGAGTCATAATGGAAAAGTTTGGGAAGCACTGTGCTAAATGTTACAGACCTCAATAAGTGCCTCCCAAGCCATCTCTTCACTAGTCTACATTCTATGTGGATCCAATACTTTACACAGCACTGAATTTTTGCTCATCTCTATGCAACAATTTTTAATATCCAAGCAAAACACTGTCAATCACAGAACATTTGTGCTCAAAATAAACAATATATTAATTAAGAGTAGCTAACAAACAGACAGTTGTCCTGTATGCATTAAAGCATTAAAATGGCAGCCTGCAAAACACAGGTCTAATTAAAGCAAGAACTCGACTTTACAAATGAAGTAAAGCTGTAAAAATTTTAAAGGGGCTTTCCTCTCCAAATTCTTAACACAACACATAACAGTCTATTTGTTTTGTACACCAGTTAAGCAACCAAAGTGTATGATCTGCATATGTGGCATTATTCAATAAATGAAACCTCACTTGTTTGATAAAACACCAGACAGGTAATGTGTGTTCTGGTTATACTGCTTCAATTAATATGGAGGTGCAGACTGCAGTAGGGTTTCAGACAACAGCGGGACCTCATTTTCAGGGGTAACTAAGGCATCCTTCCAAAAGGAAGACGCATTTTCAGTTGTTCAATGGTTTGGAGGATTTTCAAATCTAAATTCTTTAAGACATAAGGTTTAAGGTTTGGAAAAGTTACTAACTAAAGATGAATCACTGTTAAATAACGTGGATAATCACTGCATTATTTGGCGAACACTTAGTGTGCATAGCAATTTCCAATTCTGCATATTTTTCAAATCTCTTCTGCACAAAGGCAGACTTAAACAACAAAATTCATTATTGCCTCCAATATGCCAACTCAGCCTTCGAGAATAAGTGCATGTGAGGAGCAGGTCACACACAGCTGCTATGGTCTGAGATTTTCAGTTCTAGTAGTGGTGAATTTGAATGTTTCAAGAAACATTCCTATTTGTGTTCAGATAACCGGCAAAGCAGCAATGAATTTCATATCTCTCCCACCCAGCTCTTAAAGCACAAACCTCCTTGGGGCGATCAGGGCAAGATTCTGAAAAATGTGGACTTTTCTCTATCTCTTACAATCTCTGCATGAAGTCAGACATGGAGAACAAAATTTATAAGCTACTCCACCTCAACTTTCAGCTGACTGAGGATAATGGTATTTGAGCTGAAAATGTGTTGCTGGAAAAGCGCAGCAGGTCAAGCAGCATCCAAGGAACAGGAGCCCTTTGCCCGAAACGTCGATTCTCCTGTTCCTTGGATGCTGCCTGACCTGCTGCGCTTTTCCAGTAACACATTTTCAGCGCTGATCTCCAGCATCTGCAGTCCTCACTTTCTCTCAGTAATTCCCTAAGACAATGCAGTGTGACATACCTAGCTTTGGGGGATGGCTATGAAAGTCCTCACTTTCTCCCTAATGGTATTTGAGGACTAGGATCTCAAACCTGAGATTAAGATTACAGTCCAACAGTCAACAAGGATCCCCACATTGTTGTTATTCTTGAGAGCTTGTACAACAGCAACAAACACTTCAAACCATCTCCAGTGTGGAATCCTTCAAATCCAGTGGAAACGTCTGAAAATGAGCTACAAGTCTTCTCAAAACTCGCTAAGATCTAGCTAATTTAAAGCAAATGCCAGAGAGGAAAGAAATCTTTAAGCTGAGATGGGTAGATACGCATCATCAACAATTGGCTTGTTTCACTAAGAGGAATGACTCAACAGAAAAATTATTTAAGGTCCTAGAGGAAGGATGTCTTGCTATGTAACAGTGGAAATATGAAGTGGTGTTTTTTTTTAAATATCTATGTAGCCTTGCATAAAGGCACTTTAAGAACTGAGTGCTTTGCCCCTGGTGAGCAGGGTTTATAATTCGTAATTTGGATAATTTGTTTATTTGGTGGATTTGGTTTAAAAAGAGTTGAGTTCTTCCCGGGGAGAGATGACATGGAAAGCATGACAGAAATTGATGTTTGTACTGTCACACACGAGATGCAATTTGCACAAACCAACTTCTGCAAACAGTTAAAGTTTATGAAAGCCTGTAAAGCTAGGTGACCCCTTTGACACTCTTCGCAGCTGTGTGAGGTTGAGTCAAAGAGGCATCTGAACAAAAAAAAACCACATCCCCTTTATACAGGTCAGTTGATAATGCTTACAGGTACTCTGACCACTCCCTCACAGTCACATACCACTCAAGACAACCCCCAGCCACTCTCTCACAATCACCTGTTACCCCAAATACAACGGTAGTTGAGGTCATCCTTGGAGATAAAGTAAATGCTAATGCCCTAATCCTGGGGAAAATGTTATGCTGACGATTTCCTGACTCAGTTATTCCCTAACTGAAAATGTGTTGCTGGAAAAGCGCAGCAGGTCAGGCAGCATCCAAGAAGGAGGAGAATCGATGTTTCGGGCATGAGCCCTTCTTCAGGCTCATGCCCGAAACGTCGATTCTCCTGCTCCTTGGATGCTGCCTGACCTGCTGCGCTTTTCCAGCAACATATTTTCAGCTCTGATCTCCAGCATTTGCAGTCCTCACTTTCTCTCAGTTATTCCCTAAGACAATGCAGTGTGACATACCTAGCTTTGGGGGATGGCTATGAAAGTACTTCTGATTGGAAGGGACTAAATGATCATTTAAGTTGATAATAGTAGGGGAGTAGTAGCAAATGACTGTCTAATTCATCCACATTCCTGCGTGAATGTCGTTCCCCACCCATCCCCAGAATGTTCAGTCAGTGCAGCTTAACCCTTCAATATTACATTAATGTCCAGACAGATATTCCAACTTAATCTTTTAACATTACTATTCTCTAAATTTACAATAAAACCTTTGTAATCACCAAATATATTTTGCTCCCTATTTCAACATATGGATATCAGTATACATAAAGTTTTTCCCTGTCCCCTTTCTGTAAACTTTGTGTTTGTCATGGACAACCTTCCAGGCCACATTTGTAACATCTGCAGTTTGGTATCAATTCTTTCTATAATGTTTTTGTGGTGTGCATTGAGAGATTTTCATTGGTTAATGGTGCTATGTAAACATAAATGGTGGGTTTCCTACCAAAATCTGTGGCTGAAGTTTTAGACCCTGACTGCTTTGTTTGTAGACACTGTAGCTTGAAAATTTAAAAGTTTGCTGTAACTTTGCTCACGTCTCATCTCCTTTATGCATTGAATCAGTTGGTATTTTCCAACTGGTGTGGATTATATGAATGCTCATGTTTGTTGATTTTAGGAAATTCACAGTTAGCTAATCTAGTCGGCTGATGACTTATAGCAATTTTCTAATAGTGTATTGAGAAGCAGCATTTTAGATGTAGCATACTAGGTAATTAGACAAAGAGAGGAAAAGCACGACCCATGACAGTTGAGAATCCTTTATTGATCCTGGAGCCATTCTATAGAATGGAGGAGTAGACAGTGCACTCCCACATCCCAGTGGTCCTATTCCCCTTTGTACACTTTGGTGCTCTCAGTACCAACAGTCTTTGGTTTTTCTCAGGCTGATGTTGGGAAGCTGCTGGTCTTCTGCCAAGAAAATAATGTAGCTCATCTCCCTGAATCTTGCCCCTTCCTCCCTCCTGTCCCTGTTAATTTTCCTTATTTTGGGGTTTGAACATCAATGCTATTTCAGTCACCTGTCTAGCCCTTCTTGGCCAATGGCCTAGGACAGTTACTCATGATATCAGATGACTGTTGTCCCTTTGCTGGCCTTCATCTGAGGGTTAATTTACTCTTCTTTCTGAGAACAAATACTTACTTTTAAAAACAACACACTGATAATGGGGTGCATTTGATACCAGATAAATTGTTCAATGAGCATTGTGTCCTCTGTGTTTCTGTAATTCTTCCCATGCTAGAATTTTTGAAAGTTATATCCTGCTGTAATAGCTGTTAATTGAAATCTCATGCTACATAGTCAGTACGAGGAAAATTCAATTTTTAAGGAAACCCAATATTCAACACTTTGACTAACCAAATTCCTCTATACACTTTGTTAAGTAGATTAACAGCCATGATTTAAAAATGCAAACAAAGTATGGTGTAAGTATCTGACAAGGGTGTTGTGTGTAATATACCTCAGTGTATTTATCTTCCCAGCTCCAATGCACGTCAAGACCTGTTATAATCCAATACTGGAACATGCTCTGCAATCTTGGTCTGATCGAACGTGAAATCTCAGTCTAACATCTGTAATATGTGATTTATTTGATTGAAACAATATCTCCTAGAACTCTCTTTTGAAAGATATAGAACATAGAAGAATACAGCGCAGTACAGGCCCCTGATCGAACGTGAAATCTCAGTCTAACATCTGTAATATGTGATTTATTTGATTGAAACAATATCTCCTAGAACTCTCTTTTGAAAGATATCCTTAGCCATAAACCATTTTCAGTATAGTCTCTCTTTTTGCCTACTTTTAGAACTGTTAGAAAATTTAGCAAACTTTTGTTTATTTTTGATATTCATTTAGTGGTTCGAGCACGGAATCTCTGCTTGACTCTATGCAGCATATCTGACACAGTCATGTTATACCTTCGATAAATATTTTTTCAAAATTTTAAATAATTTTCTTTTGATCAAATTGGCCTCCAGGTGAGGTGATGTTTGAATTTGGGTCATTCTTGGAGTTGCAGCTAGCATCCCTTCAATAGAGCTTCCCCTCTATTCTTAGTGCCTTCTTTGGGGGCTGTAAGAATAGTTCCCTCTGAATCAAATATCCCTGAAGGAATGCAGCTTTGCTATCTACAGTTAAACTTCCAAAAGAAGAAGGTGTTAAAATGGCCAAAAAGATTTTCAAACTTACCTTTCCAACTGTAGGAGAATCTACCCTAATCTCTCTTGCCCCCAAGCATTCTTCAAAACCTCAAGCTACAAATATAGGCTTAACCTTAGCAGAGTCTAGATTAGAGTGGTGCTGGAAAAGCATAGAAGGTCAGGAAGCATCCAAGGAGCAAAAACAAAAATCTACGTTTCGGGCAAAAGCCCTTCATCAAGAATAGTGCAGGGAGCCTCCGGGCTGGAGGGATAAATGGGAGGGGGTTGTGGCTGGGGAGAAAGTAGCCAAGAGTACAATAGTGGATGGAGGTGGGGATGAAGTTAATAGGTCAGAGAGGAGGGTGGGATGGATAGATGGCAAGGAAGATTGGCAGGTAGGACAGGTCATGAAGATGGTGCTGAGCTGGCAGGTTGGAAACGTGGTAAGGTGGGGAAAGGGGGAATGAGTAAACTAGTGAAGACCACATTGATGCTCTGGGGTTGAAGTGATCTGAGGCTATGCCTCTGACAGGAGCTATTCTGTACAGATCCAGCAGTGACACAAAACACGTTAATTTTCCAAAATTAACCACCAACTTCCAAATATACTCCAAATTCTTTCCAGATCTTTAGCCTCTTTTAATCATTCTTCTTTCCATTCTACTCGTAGCCACAAACAACTCCCAAAGACAGTTGTCCGAGAAGGCTCTCCATTACCAATACTACCTGGTTACCTGTGGCCTTTTTTAGAGTCATACTGTCAGAGAGATGTAAGGCACAGAAACAGTCCCATCGGTCCAACTCGTCCGTACCAATCAGATATCCTATATTAATCTAGTTCCATTTACCAATATTTGGCCCATATCCCTCTGAACCCTTCTTATTCATACACCCATTCAGATGCCTTTTAAATGTTCTAATTGTACCAGCCTCCACCACATCCTCTGACAGCTCATTCCATACACGCATCACCCTCTGCATGAAAAAGTTGCCCCTTGGATCCCTTTTAAATCTTTCCCCTCTCACCTAAAACCTATGCCTTCTAGTTCTGGATTCCCCCACCCCAGGGAAAAGACCTTGTCTATTTACCCTATCCATGCGTCTCATGATTTTATAAGCCTCTATAAGGTCACCCTTCAAGCACCACTCTCCGTCTTCATTCAGCTAGCCAATTTCTGATCAAACCACTAAATCGACCTCAATCCCATGTCTCTGTATTTTAAACAGTAGCCTACCATGGGGAACCTTATCAAACGCCTTACTGAAAGCTCTGTCACACTCCTCTCCCAAAGCAGAGGGGTACCGTTAGGGACCCATTAACATTTATCAGACACTCTGCAGCAGTGTACAGAAGTCAGGTCTGGGTGACATACTGCATCCTGAACCTGAATGCGCGCAGAGTCCTAAGTAAATTGCAAGTCACCCTGATGAACGCCTTCACCTGACCAAGGGACAGAAGATACTCAACAGACCAGTCCTCTAGGAAAATAGATAAGGTCCCAGATCAGATGAACGTTGTCATAGATCCTCTGGCCCAGGATGGTGTAGGGCTGGTCAAAGTGGATCACAGGCCCAGCACAGATCCAGAGTGAAATGACAGCACTCTGGAAAACACTTTGAAATCCATGCTGAGAAAGGAGCCCAGTAAATGGAGGTTCCCCTTCTTTAACGGCAGGACAATGATAACCCGGCAACTAAGAAAGGGACAGCTCTCCGGCAGCAACACAATCCTGCAGAACTCGAACTTGCTCACAGTCGCTCTCCAGGACGTCCCAGAAAACCCTAAAAAACTCCAGCCAGCACACTCAGCCAATAACAGACTTATAATTATAGAGTAGGACTGACATCAGCACCAAATTGGAGCCTGGAGCACGAGGCTGTCCAAGCCTAGGATGGTCTGGGAGACAAGTCCGGAGGCAAATTGTGGGCTGAAGCCTAGAGCACGAGGCAATCTGACTCCCAGAGGCAAGTCACAGGCAGCCAAACTCAGGCCGGCCCGGGAGATGATCGTGGTACCAAATCGCAGGCCAGAGCCCAGAATGAGAGCCAGTCCGAGGCTAGGCCAGCGTGGGAGACAAGCCCTGGATGCAAGTCGCAGGCCAGAGCCTGGTACAGTGGTCTGGAGCCCAGTGGGCACAAACTCAGTGAAAAAGGACTATAATTTGAATACTTATTAAAAGATACATTTTATTCTTATTCTGGACTTAAGAGTAATTGAGTACTTTTAAAAACTTTCTTTTCCCATGATGGACTTTCTTTTACTCCTGCAATTCTATAACAAACACTTAAAGTTTCTGTACCTAGGTACCCTGTTTCTAAGATGGCGCCAAAGCAGCAACATTACAATCTTCCCACTGCACTCATTCGAGCGCATGTGACAATAAAGGCTATTCTATTCAATTCAAATCTATTATTGTCAAATTTACTCAGAGCCCCATTCCCTCACTCTCTTGTTACATCATCACATTCGAGGAAAGGACAGTGTCTCAAAGTCAAAGAGACATAGAGCTGTACAGCACAGAAACAGACCCTCCGGTACAACTCGTCCATGCCGACCAGATATCTTAACTTAATCTAGTTCCATTTGCCAGCACTTGGCCCATATCCCTCTAAACCCTTCCTATTCATATACCCATCCAAATGCCTTTTAAATGTTGCAATTGTACCAGGCTCCACCACTTCCACTGGCAGCTTGTTCCATACACACACCACTCTCTGCATGAAACAGTTGTCCCTCAGGTCCCTTTTAATTCTTTCCCCATCACTTTAAACCCTCTAGTTTCGGACTTCCCTACACCGGGGAAAAAGACCATGTTTATTCACCCTAGCCATGCCCTCGTGATTTTATACACCTCTATAAAGGTCACTCCTCAGCCTCTGACACTCCAGGGAAAACAGCCCCATCCTATTCAGCCTCTCTCTTTAGCTCAAACCCTCCAATCCTGGCAATATCTTTGTAAATCTTTTCTACATCAGGGAGACCAGAATTGCACACAATATTCCAAAAGTAACCTAACTAATGTTCTGTAATCTGCAATATGATCTCCCAATGCACTGACCAATAAAGGCAAGTGTACCAAAAATCTTCTTCGTTACCCGGTCTATGTGCGACTCCACTTTCACAGAACCATGAACCTGCATTCCAAGGTCTCTTTGTTTGGCAACATTCCCCAAGACCTTAACATTAAGTGTATAAGTCCTGTCATGATTTGCCCTACCAAAATGTAGCACCTCACATTTTCCTAGATTAAATTTCATCTGCCACTCCTCGGCCCATCAGCCTATTTGATTAAGATCCCATTGTACTTTGAGGTAACCTTCTTCATTGTCCACTGCATCGCCAATTTTGGTGTCATCTGCAAACTTACTAACCATACCTCCTTTATTCACTTCCAAATCATTTATATAAATGACAAATAACAGTTATCCAACAACAATCCTTGTGACACACCACTGGTCACAGGTCTCCAGGCTTAGAAACCCTCCACTACCATCCTCTGTCTCCTACCTTCAAGCAAATTTTGTATCCAAATGGCCAGTTCTCCCTGCATTCCATGAGATCTAACCTTGCTAACCAGTCTACCATGCCTTACTGAATGCCTTACTGAAGTCCATGTAGACCACATCCATCGCTCTGCCTTCATCCATCCTCTTTGATACTACTTTTAAAAAAACTCAATCAGGCTAGTGAGACACTATTTCCCACACAGAAAAGCATGTTCAAGGAGCATGATATATTTTTAGTTTTTGTCCAGTGTGTCAAAGAACATCAGTTTTTTTTAAACAAAGAAAAATAATTTTTAAAAAAGATGTTAATTAATTCTCACCTCACTTCTCTGAAAATAATTGACCCATTGTTATGGCAATGTTTATCAAATGCCCTTGAATACTTATCAAATGGACTATTACACATGTAGGAGTCTCAAATGAAATACACCTGACTCTACAGTGAAAGACAGGATAACCAAAAAAGGTCCATCTCAACCTGAACTTGCCAAGAGTCTGTATAAAAGTTCCAGTGGGCTAGAAGGAATGGTGACATTTATGTAAACAATTTATGTAGTCTTTCATTGACTGAAAACAAAAAGCACTGAAGAAACTCAGCAAGTCTGACAATACCTGGGGACTTTGCACATATATTGGACTCGAAACATTAATTCTGTTTCTCTCTCCACAGAGGCTGCCAGACTTGCTGAGTTTCTCCAGCACCTTTTTTTTAAATTTCAGATCTCCAGTATTTACTTTTATTCTTGTTGGAAATTTGTGATCAGGGATGAGGGATGATGCAGGAACAAGCTAAAAGAAAATTAATTTAATATTCAGAATATACTCAATGTCAAAAAGAAATGTACTTCCACAGTTCCTGAATGTGTTGGAAAAATGTTAATCTAATCTGGATGAAGATCATACACTCAAATCCAAACAACACAATTTTGCTAAGAATAGTTATTTTCACATTAGAATGTTTACATTCTAAACTGTAAATAAACAACCAATTGAATGGGACAAGAAAGAGAGAGGAGCTGGATAGCTGAGTGGATCAGACACTGAGCTTTCACCCCAGGTATCTGGATTTAAATCAAAACCCAGTCACATTGAAATAAATTGTTTGCTGTTTCTTAACTTAAATTCCTGTGTGAATAATATTTGGCAGCCTCATTCACTCAGAAAGACCTAAAGTCAAGAGGTATAAATGCAAAAATATCATATTGCTCAGGAAGAAGGTGCACTTATGAATTTCTTTTTATTTCTGTTCATTCTGGGAATGTGGAACATCTCTGGCTGGGCCAGCTTTTAGTGCCCAACACTACTCGCCCTTGAGAAGGTGGTAGTGGTGGTGATGGTGATGGTAGTGTTAGTGGTGGCGGTGGTGATGATGGTAGTGGTGGTGTTATTGGTGGCGGTGGTGATGATGGTAGTGGTGGTGGTGATGGTGGTGATAGTGGTGGTGATGGTGATGGTGGTAGTGATAGTGGTAGTAGTGATACTGGTGGTGGTGGCGATGGTGGTGGTGTTGGTGGTGGTAGGGGTGGTGATGGCGGTGGTGCACTGCCTTCTTGAACTGTTGGAGGTAGCCCCATGATGCAGTCAAAGAGGGAGCTCCATGATTTTGACCAACTAACACTGTAGGAATGGTGATATATTTCCAAGTCAGGATGAAGGGGAACATGCAAATGGTGATACTTACATGTTTCTGATTCTTTTGTCCTTCGAGATGGCGGTGGTCATCAGTTTGGAAGGTGGTGTCTAAGGAGCCTTCCAGAATTTCTGCTGTGCATCAGTGGGGGTATGGATGATTACTCAGTGCAGGGTTTCTAACTTCTGACCTGCTGTTTATGTGGCCAATTCAGTCTTGCTTCTGCTCAGTGGTAACCTCTCCCAGAATGTTAATAATCAGAAACTCAGTGATGGTAAAGTCATTGAATGTAAAGGGGAGATGGTTAGATTCTCTCTTGATGGAAGTGGTCATTGCCTGTCATTACATGGAGTGAATGTTACTTGCCATTTGTCATAGCAAGTCTGAATATTGTCTAGATCTTGTTACATTGAGGCATGACTGCTTCAGTACCTGAGGGGATTGACAGCGAAACACATGGGCAGGCAGTGTTCATCAGCAACAAAAAAGTTATCTCAGGTGACAACTTTAACATATCTCAAAGGGTGGATGTGGCAATGACTTCAAGCTCAGCAGAAATCCATCCAACAGTAAGCAGTTCTGAGCACCCAGCTTGTTTCACAATGCTTGACTAACACAGGCCCCCATTAGTTACATTGGAGGATACTTCCCATCTAGGCTACCAGAGTGAATTTGCAGATTCGGAGAGACTTGACCCAATGTTAGAGTGGCAAGGTGGCTCAGTGGTTAGCACTGCTGCCTCTCAGGGCCAGGACCCAAGTTTGATTCCAGCCTTGGGTGACTGTCTGAGTGGAGTTTGGACATTCTCGCCATGTCTTTGTTGGTTTCCTCTGGGTGCTCCAGTTTCCTCCCACAGTCCAAAGGTGTGCTGGTTGGATGAAGTGGACATACTGAATTGCTCTGTAGTGTCCATGGATGTACAGGCCAGGTGGATTAGTCATGGGAAATGCAAGGTTACAAGGACTGAGTGGGATGCTTTCTTCACTGGAGCAGCATGGACTTGATGGGCTGAATGGGCTGCTTTGATACTGTAGGGATTCTGTGATTCTATGCGCTTCTCACTTGGCAGGAAAATTGTTACTGAACTCGTGTTAAAAAAAACACTATCATGTCTGCAACTATATTGTATATGAACATTTCTTGCAACATTCTTTTATATTAAAAAGCAAGAAACTGTGGATGCTGGAAATCAGAAACAAAATCAGAAATTGCTGGAAAAACTCAGCAGGTCTGGCAGCATATGTACAGGGAAAGCAGAGTTAACGTGTTGGGTCACTTTTACAGACAAAACGTAGGTGTTCTGCAAAGCAGTAGTCTGCCCTTTGTCTCCCCAGTATAGACACCACATTGTGGTGCAAATCAGTAGACTAGGTTGAGTGATGTTTAGGTGAAGTACTGTTTCACGTGGAAGATATGTTTGGGCCCTTGGTTATGGAGGAGGGAGAATGTAAACAGGAAGGTGAACGTGCGTGCACGTGAATGTGTGTAGTATTGGGAATGGAGGAGACGTAAACCAGGGTGTGCCAAGACAGACAAGGGAAAGGAAGAGGGGAAGATCTGTCTGGGATGTCATCCTGCTGTAGGTGGAGGAAATGGCCATCATTTGGATCATCAGCCGCCATTTCTAGGAGCTACTGGTTACCTGCCTATCGTCTTCCCTGGTCAACATCCCTGTCTCGGGCTTACTACAATGCTCCAGCAAAGCTCAGCGCAAGTCAGAAGAACACCTCATTTTCTGCTTGGGAACTCTGCAACCTGCTGGACTCAATATTAAGTTCAACAATTTTAAGGCTTGAGTGTCTTCTCCCATGTCCTTACTCCAACCACACAGACCATGCCTGATCATCACAATGACTGTTTCCATAAACATCCATTGTCAGCCACTAAGGATCCCCATTAGTAGCTATTCATTCTCCCAGGCTGCCCTTTACCCCATCCTTTTGTCTGCCCAACTGTTTTTCTCTTGACATGGACTCCATTTCCACGTATTGTTCACTCTTTCCCCCTCCGCCCCACTCCTTCTCTAGCATATATTATAGATGCTGTCTTCCCAGATGCTGTCAGTTATAAAGAAGGGTCACTGTACCCAAACCATTGACTCTGCTAACTCTCCACAGATGCTACCAGACTTGCTGAGTTTTTTCCAGCAATTTCTGATTCTGATTTCTGATATAAGTTGACAAAATTAAAAATCACACAACACCAGGTGGTCCAACAGGTCTATTTGGAAGTACAAGCTTTTCGGAGTGCTGCTCCTTTGTCAGGTAGCGAGTGGGGCAGGATCATAGGACACAGAATTTATAGCAATTTGTGTGATTTTTAACTTTGTCCACCCCCAGTCCAACACTGGCACCCCCACATCATATATTAAATTGGACATTCATATTTGCTGCATAATGTTAGCACCCTCCAAGTTGGTTGTTTGTAGTAAAATAAGACTGACAGTTAAATCTGATTGACTTCCTAAATTAAATGTTTAAATCAGGTGGTGGAGCCAGACAGTAGGATTGGCATGGACCTGCTGTGTGCGAAACAAAATTTGGCAGGAGCAGCGATCATGAAGTGCTTACTGTCCCTGGAGCCAGGCAGCACGTAATACAAAAATTATTGCACAATTGGCACTGCTCGTTTCCCCTTTCTCCATATGTTTGCTGTAAGATTCTATCATATTCATTCCATTCTTAATTCACCAGGTAGGCAAGAGAGTTTGAAGAAGATGATTTTCTATTCAACCTATATTAGTGTCACTCCATAATGACAGTAGCAAGGCTTTGTCCATATCTAGATTTTTTTAAAAATCCATTACTTATCCATCTCCATTATTTTTTTGTTACCTTTATTTGCCCAATGCAATGCCAAATATGAATTTTGTCAGAATTTGACCAATCACAAATTCAATAACCCAAATGCGAAAACAAAATCTCAGAATCCAAGTTTTCATTGCAGGGTTGCAAACAAAGTAGAAAGAATAAAGACGAATACTGCATACTACTGGAAAAAAGCATGCCAGTACTGCTCAAAACTGTTTTCTCAGCAGTACTGTGATATTTTTAGATATCCAAATTAAATACAAAATCATTACTGGAGACACACACACACACAGAATACCCAATTTATAGCAGACTTGAGTGCTAATTACATAGGTGGAAGCCCTTGATCTTATTTGAAAGATAAATCATTAGTTGAAGAAAATCAGCACACAACCTTAAAAACCACTCTGCAAGATCACAGACTGTTGGTAGACAATGGTGGGTGGCAAGGATTAGAACTAATTTTGCATAAGACTCGAAAACACACATGCATTGAGATTTCATGAATATATTCTTTTAACCTACAATCACCTAACGTTATTGTTTTACCCTTCTCCTCCCACTCACCAACAAAAAAAAAATGGAAAAGAAAAAAAGTGAACAATCACATCTATACACCAACAGGGTTGTTAAACATTTTGTTATTATGGGGCTGGTCATAGAGTTATATGGCACAGAAACATACCCTTCAGTCCAACTCATCTGCACCAGCCAACTATCCTAAACTGACCCTGTCCCATTTGTCAGCATTTGGCCCATAGCCCTCTGAACCCTTCCTATTCATATATCCACCCAGATGCCTTTTAAATGTTGTAATTCTATCAGCCTCCACCATCTCCTCTGGCAGCACTACCCTCTGCACAAAAAAGTTGTCCCTCAGTTCCCTTTTAAATCTTTCCCCTCTATCTTCACTTATGCCCTCTAGTTTTGGACTCCCCTTCCCTATTTACCCTGTCTATGCCCCTCATGATATTATAAATATGCACTGGTCACCTCTAGTCACCTCTCAGCACCTGACGCTCCAGGGAAAACAGCCCCAGCCTATTCAGCCTCTCCCTATAGCTCAAACCCTCCAACACCAGCAACATCCTTGTAAATCTCTTTTGATTCCTCTAAAGTTTAACAACATCCTTCCTAAAGCAGGGAGACCAGAATTGTATGCAGTATTCCTCAGCAATACTGGCCTCAACAATGTTCTGTATAGCTGCAACATGACCTCCCAACTCCTATACTCAATGCTCTGACCAATGGAGGCAAGTGAATAAAAGCTGCCTTCACTATCCTGTCTACCTTCGGCTCCATTTTCAAGTAAGTAAGCACCTGCATCCTCAGGTCTCTTTGTTTGGCAACACTCTCCAGGGTCTTATCATTAACTGTATAAGTTCTGCCCTAATTTCTTGTGCTGCATTATTGAAGAAAAGTTGCAAGAATCAAAAGGTACTTTCAAGTAAACTGTTTGTCCAACATTTGAACAGTTATATGTAAGTGATGTAGTACAAAGTCTACACTGTTGCTTCTACGTTCAGTGTATCTCAATCATCATTGTATAACAATGACCTTGGCTTACAACTTATACATCGATGTACTGATCCTCTACATTTTCCCCTGCAACCCTATCCAAAATTTTCTTCTCATTGCTACTAATGCACTCCTGCGCAGTTGTCTTCTTCCTTGTCTGCTCCCTCCTACACCATATCCACCTCCCCCTTGCCACTTCTCTCTTTAAAGGATGCCATCCTGAAAATGGAGAGCCAACCTGCTCTGGTTGTTCAGTTGGCATCCTTGGCAATATTACTGCTCTGGTTTGATACTGTCCCTGAAGATATCCTGTTGTGTCACATCTATTTCTTTTGATTGGAATCTTTGTATCCATGGTGGTATTTTAGCAATATCTTTGCTGTTCAACAATATTATTATTTACTTTAGTTCCTACTGTAATTTGCGATACTGGAAGATGATCAGAACCTTTTTCTGCATGCATCTGCTACGCTTTTTTTAATAATCACAATGCACCTTAGTTCTGTTCCTGTTAATTATCTAAATGCATTGCAAACTAGTGCTCTCTTTCCACCTTACTGAATATAGCACCATAGAATATGGAATAACACTGCCCCAGTCTGGTTAATGATGCATCAGTTACTAGTATGCTTCATAGTTCAGGATCATAATGAGCTAGAATTTCTGTTCCATCATTATGTTTCCTTCTGTTTGAGGGTTGTTGCAATGGTTCATTTATTTGTGCAAGGGATCAGACCATTTAGATCTGGTGATGTGTACTGAGGCAAGTCTAATAAATTATCTTGGAGTAAAAGATCCCAAAGATATCAGTGACCATAGCAAGGCAGAACTTAGCATTCAGTTTGAAAGGGAGGAACTCGGATTGAAGCAACTATGCTAAACTTAAATAATGATGATGTGGAGGTGCTGATGTAGGGTGGACAAAATCAGAAGTCACAAAACACCAGATTATTGACCAACAGGTTTATTTGAAATCACAAGCTTTCAGAGTGCTGCTCCCTAGTCAGGTAAAGGGACTTCATTTAACAAAGGTGCCACGCAACTATAACCTCATGTTGTGTGACTTCTAAACTTAAATAAGGCCAATTTCAGGGAAATAAGCACAGAGCTAGCTGGAGTGAACTAAGAAAGGAATTTAACAGCAAAGCCAATTGAGGAGACAGCATGTAAAGAATAGGCCCTGGCTCACAGCGAATATATATCCCAATAAGAAAGAAAGATTCAAGCAAGGGGATAAGCCAATCATGGTTGGCTAGGGAAGTTGAGGATAGAATCAATTTCCAATGAAAACAAAAACATATCTTGTAACACTAATTGGTAAAATTAAATCTTCTCTAGACTGCAAGAAATCTGATGTCGTTTCCTCCAAATCTTTGTGATCAGATCTCAAATCGGGTTGTCTCTTAAATGTGCTGTGTTCACTGTTATCTGTGAAGCTATGTAGGTCATTGATAAAGGAATCGATGCGCTGTCCTGGTTTTTCTCTTCTGTTTATTAAATTTTGCTCTTGATTACATTAAATACTGAAATAGACATCAAGAATTCAGATAACTTCAATTTAAATGTGTGTCTCTTCATTTAACCCATCTCACTGAAATGTCAACTTTGCCACTTGCATTGAGTAGGATACGGACTAGTCTTTACTTGATTTTGCCACCAATCCTGAAACAGTTTTTATGAAATAAACAATCTGTGCCAGTTCTGCCACTTCTCAGGTTGTCATAGTCCTTGCAAGATTCTGGTAGTGGTAGTGTTTGTTCCACACCTTGCCCTCATTCGAAAATGCTTCCAGTGTTGTTTCATCTTCAATCGCTATGTTGCCAGACAACTACTCATTCAATTTGCTTTATGTGGTACAAGATCCCAAGATTCTCGAAAGAAGCGTCATCAGACAGCCTTTTACCCAGACCCATATAAAAGATATATTTGGACAGGTGACCAAAATCTTAGTCGGACAGATACATTTTTATAAAAAAATCAGGGATGCTTAAGTAGCCTGAATTAGACAAACACATCTCTTGGAGGATTGTACAACCTAACAATATAGAAGAACTATGGAAGGCAATGTTGTGAACAGAAATATAAAACAAAGATAAGAATGGATGTAGGATTGCCTGCTGAGCTGGAAGATTCATTTTCAGACGTTTCATCACCATATTAGGTAACATCTTCAGTGAGCCTCCGGACGAAGGATAAGAATTTTAAAATGAAGTATTGCCAGAAAAACTAGTGTTACTTAGAAATAGTGCCAGTGGAAATAGCAAGGCAGAAGGTTATCTTCTGAACTAGAGTTCCGATCTGCAAGTACTATTTGCGCAAGGCTTGGACTTCTGTGTGATGGGTAAGGACAACTTATTCAGTCTTTCTGGTGAAGAACCACATGAAAGCAATTTATCAAACCAATGAATCTATGCTAGGTTATGATGTCATGCAACACCTTACCTGCAAGGTATTTTTTCACTCACGTTAACTAGTGGAGTGCTGCAATCTCAACTATTTACAACCTATATTAATGACTCAGATGAACAAACAGAGAGCATTGTAGCCAGACTTTCTGATGATACAAAGATAGTTAGGAAAACAAGCTGAGAGGATGACACCCAGAGTGCAGAGATCCCAAGATCTAGGTTAAGAAAATGGACAAAAAGTGGTAAATCAAGTATAATGGAAGAAAATGAGATTGTGTCCACTTTGGCAAGAATAGAAAGGTAAGATATTACTTAAAAAGTCAGAGATAGCTGTGGGCCCTTTTAGCTGAATCACAAAATGTTTGTATATAAAGTATAAACCACAGTTAAAAACAGCAAACCAAATATCAGCCTTTATTATAAAGAAGGATGGAACATAAAAATAGGCAAGTTCTGCTATAGCTGTACAGCTCAGACCCCAAGTAGGTACTGTATACAGTTTTTGATTGTCCATATTGAGGGTGTGGACTGTCTACAGCAGACATTTCAATACACTGGAGCAATATGACCAATGCTGCCTGTGCAAGATCCTGTAAATCCGCTGGGAAGAAGGACAGACTAACATGAGCATCCTCGACCAGGCCAACATTCCCAGCAGAGGCACTGACCATCCTTCACCACCTTCAATGGGCTGGTCAGGTCGTCTCCATGACCAACAGGAGACTCCCCAAGCGGGTGCTCTACTCCCAGTTTCTAAACAGCAGGCAAACCCCAGGTGAACAGAGGAAGTGCTTCAGTGATACTCTCAAAGCCTCACTGGTGAAGTGCAACAGTCCCAAACACACCAGGTAATCTCTGGCCCAAGGCCATCCAAAGTGGAGGAAGAGCATTTGGGAAGACAACTTGCCATTAGAAAAAAAATGGAAGCCAGGTAAAAACAGTGAAAGGAGCATACTGCCACGCCAATACTCCACCCACCCTTCTTCCTACACCTGCCCCAAGTGTAACAGAGGCTGAGGTAGCTGCTGTATCAATCTGTACAGCCATCTATGGGTTCACCCTGAGCATGAACGACAATCACCCTCGTCTACGAGGGACAGCCAATGATGAGGGCAGCAGAGAGTTTAGCACTGCACCTCAGAGCACCAGAGACCAGGGTTTGATTCCAGCCACAAACAATTGTGTGAAGTTTGCACATTCGCCGTGTTTGCATGGGTTTCCTCCGGGTGCTCTGATTTCTTCCCAGAGTCCAAAGATCTAGTGGTTAGATGGACTGGCCATGGGAAATTACCCAAAGTGTCCAGGGATGTGCAGGCTAGGTGGATTAGCCATAGTAAATGTGGGGTTACAGGGATAGGGTGGGAGTGCTGGGTCTGGATGGCCGAGGGTAACTTCAGACTCTAACTTCATGCAGAGTTTCTGTGATATCCTTTTTTGTCATTACTCTCAAAACATCGATTAATTTCAGTCTTGATCATGCTCAATGATGGAATTTCCATAGCCTTCTGGAGTAGAGAATTCCTAACATTCCCAAGATTCCAAAGATTCCTTTTCATGTCAGTTTAAAATGGCCTGCCACTTTTTCTAAACCATGTCATTTTGTTCTGCCACATCTGTCTATATCTGCCCAGTCTCGCCTTGTAAGAACAATGTAAGTTCCAATTGAGAGCACCTCTCATTCTTTGGGGCTCAAGAGCACACAGGCACAGTTTCCTCAATCTCTCCTCATAAAACAATCCTGCCACCCTCGGGATTAGTCTGGTAAACCTTTGCTGCACTCCCTGTATCCTTCCTTCAATAAAGATGATCAAAACCGCACAGTGTATTCCAGGTACAATCTCACCAAGGCTCTAAGTAATTGCAGCAAGATATTTTTAAATTCTGTACTCAAATTCCCTTGTGATCAAAGCCAACAAGGCCACCATTTATCGTCCGTCCCGAGTTGCCCTGGAGGTGGTGATGGTGGGCTACCTTCTTGAACCGCTGCAGTCAGTAAGTTGATCCACAATACCCGGAAGGAGGAAATTCCAGGAAAAGGTGCTGTTGGAAGAGCCTTGGTCAGTCACTGCAGTGAGTCTTGTACGCACTGCTGTCTGTTTAGTGATGAAGGAAGGTGAATGTTGAATATAATGAATGGGTATTAATCAAGTGGGATGCTTTGTCCTGGATGATGTTAAACAACTGTTGATAAAGCTACCCTCATTCATCTCAAGTGGAAAGTATTCCACTACTCCTCACTTGTGCCATGTAGATGGGCAGGCATTAGGGAGATTGAAGGTAAGTATCTCGTTGCTGAATACCTAGCCTCTATCTTGCTCTTCTAGCCACTGTGGCTGGTTTCGTTCTGTTTCAGTGGAACTGTAACCCCTAGGATATTGATAGTAGGGATTCAGTGATGGTAACAGCATTGAAAGTCCAAAGCAGCCGGTTAGACTCTCTCTCTTTTCGGAGATGGTCATTCACTGGCATTTGTGTGGTATGATCGATACTTTCCATTTATCAGCCCATGCCTGCATGGTGGCCTTGCTGCATATGGATACGGGGTAACTATGTAAGTGGTAAAGTGCACTGATTCTCCAATCCTGCTGTTGCCACAAACGTTATTTAATCAAAGCACACAAAGTCTCCAATTTATCTGTGTGTGGAACCAAATAAACAGAAAACACTGACCACTTTG
Source organism: Chiloscyllium plagiosum (assembly GCF_004010195.1). Taxonomy (NCBI): domain Eukaryota; kingdom Metazoa; phylum Chordata; class Chondrichthyes; order Orectolobiformes; family Hemiscylliidae; genus Chiloscyllium; species Chiloscyllium plagiosum. Next base: position 129,994,587 of record NC_057712.1, read on the forward strand.
CTGTACATATTTGTAATTGACAGTAATTCTAATTACATAAATTCTAATTGCAAGTGAACAGTAAACAGGTCTCAAGCAGCTAAAACTCTAATTCCCTCTTTAATCTCTTCCCCACCAAGTCTTCCAGCTACAAACACACAGACAGAGACAAATATAAACAAAACAGTTTTATGGGTGGCAGGGAACCACAGCTTAGTAGCTCTAATCCAGGGGATTCACTCTGAATTGGTTTTCCAAGGCTTTGTGTTCTTCAATCTGTTTTCTCCAGGTTCCTTCACAGGAGGCAACAAGACGAGGGGACACACTGCAAAGTCTGTAGTTACTGGTTAAGAGAAACAGCTCTAGGAACAGGAACTAAGCACCAACTTGTTGCCAGACAAATACCATTCTGAAAGGTCTGAAGGTGAATCAATCACCCAGACTGGATAGACTACACCCCAGTGTTCTGAAGGAGATAGCGGAGGGGATTGTGGAAGCGTTGGTGGCAATCTATCAGGACTCCCTGGAGTCAGGGTGGGTCCCAGAAGACTGGAAAGTGGATAATGTAACACCTCTGTTTAAGAAAGGAGGGAAAAAGATGTTAGTGTCCATTATTAAGGATGAGATTGCAGAGTTCTTGGAAATGCATCGTAAAATATGGCCAAGTCAGCATGACTTTGTCAAAGGCAGGTCATGCATGACAAATCTAACAGATTTGTCATAGGTAATGAGCAAGTTAGACAAAGGAAAGCCAGTGGACATGATCTACTCGCCTTTCCAGAAGGCCTCTGACAAGGTGACACACAGGAATAACACAAGACCCCAAGGTGTTAGGGGCAAGGTACTGGCAATGGATAAACTAGCAGAAGGCAGAGAGTTGGGATAAGCGGGTCTTTTTTAGGATGGCAGCCAGTGTTGAGTGGAGTTCCACAGGGGTCACTGCTAGAACTATTCATGTTATACATTAATGATCTGGACAAAGGAACTGGTGGCACTGCTGTGAAATTTGCAGATGACACAAAGGTTGGGGAAGGGCAGATAGTGTTGAGGAAGCAGGAGGCTGCATAATGTCTCGGACAGGGTAGAAAAGTAGGCAAAGAAGTGGATGATGGAATACATTGTGGGAAATTGTGAGGTCATTGGTAGGAAAAAGCGGACACTGTTTTCTAAATAGGAAAAGGCTTTGGAAAGCTGAAGCACAAAGGGACTTGGGAGTCCTAGTTCAGGATTCTGTTAAGGTTGAGATGCAGATTCAGTTGCAAGATAGGAAGGCAAACGCAATGTTACTACTCATTTCAAGACAGCAAGAATATAAAGGCAAACATGTCCTGCTGAGGCTGTAAAAGGTTCTGGTCAGACTGCATTTGGAATATTTGTGATTAGTTTTGGGCCTTATACCCAAGGAAGGATGTGCTGATGTAGGATGGGGTTCCAGAGGAGGCCGAGAAGAATTATCCCAGGATGAAGGGCTTGTCAGTTGAGGAGCGGTTGAGGACTTTTGGTCTGTACTCAATGGAGTTTTGAAACTTACAGAACACTAAGAGGCCTGAATAAAGTGGAATTGGAAAAGATGTTTCCAATAATAGGAGAGACGAGGACCCAAGGGCACATTGTCAGAATGAAAGGATGGCCCTTTAGAACTGAGAAGACGTGCAATTTCTTCAGCCAAAGGCTAATTGTTGTAGATAGCTGTGACATTGAGTCTATGACAGAGATAGATAGGTTCTTGATTGGTAAGGGGATCAAGATTATGGGTGCAAGGCAGGAGAATGGGTTGAGAAACATGTCAGCCATAATCAAATGGCAGTGCAGACTCAATGGGCCAACATCCTATGGTCTTATAAATGTGAAATGTTTGTAACAAGGTCAGCCAGCAGGACCTCAAAATAAGAGTTCACTGATTGGACCAGATTAAAAGCCACAATCAGGGAGCCCTGACTGACATACAAGAAGGGGATGTGTCATAGATACTGATACTCTGGTACATAACTCTGAAGTATAAAGTCAAGCACTGTTCATTGGTAAATAAAGGGTGACTTGGTGACAGAATATTGGCTTCTGTGGAGTTATTTCAAAATGCAGCTTTGATGTCAAAGGGCAGTCATTCTCAAAAACAAAAGCAAAATACTGCTGATGCTGGAAATCTGAAATAAAAACTAAATGCGAGAAGAACTCAGCAGGTCTGGCAGCATCTGTAGAGACAGAAATAGATATAGAATTGCAGCCCAGTGACACTTTGGAAGAATTCTGATCAAAGCTTGTGAAACACGGTGGATAATTAAAAAACTAATGTAAGGAAACAGCTCCACAAATATCCCCATTGTTTCTTCCAACACACAGGCCAGCAACCCAGGACAAAAGACAAAGCTGAAACATTCACATTCATCTCTGACATTAAATGCCACATGGAAGACTCCTCCTGAATGGCTGCAGCATCACAGGTGCCAGGCTTCAACCAATTCAGTTGACTCCACATGACCTAAAAAAACAGCTGAAGGCAATGAATACACAACAAAGGCAGTGGGCCTTGACAACATTCTCACTATGGGGTACTGAAGATTAGTGAGCTGGCCTTAGCCATGCAACAAGCTCATCTGTTCCAATACAGCTACAACACTGGGATCTGCCTCACAATGTGCACAAAACATTGGACAAATTCAAATCTACACCATTTGACCAAGTATAGCAAAGAGCCTCAGCAAAACTGAAGTGAGTCAGGATGAAACAGGCTGGGAAGGGCATCCCGCAGACAGCGTCAGGGTGAAGCAGGCTGGGAAGGGCATCCCGCAGACAGAGTCAGGATGAAACAGGCTGGGAAGGGCATTCCGCAGACAGAGTCTGGGTGAAGCAGGCTGGGAAGGGCATCCCGCAGACAGAGTCAGGGTGAAGCAGACCGGGAAGGGCATCCCGCAGACAGAGTCAGGGTGAAGCAGGCCGGGAAGGGCATCCCGCAGACAGAGTCAGGGTGAAGCAGGCTGGGAAGGGCATCCCGCAGACAGAGTCAGGGTGACGCAGGCCGGGAAGGGCATCCCGCAGACAGAGTCAGGGTGAAGCAGGCTGGGAAGGGTGTCCCGCAGATAGAGTCAGGGTGGAGCAGGCCGGGAAGGGCATCCCACCGACAGCGTCAGTGTGAAGCAGGCTGGGAAGGGTGTCCCGCAGACAGCGTCAGGGTGAAGCAGGCTGGGAAGGGTGTCCCGCAGAGTCAGGGTGAAGCAGGCTGGGAAGGGCGTCCCGCAGACAGCGTCAGGGTGAAGCAGGCCGGGAAGGGTGTCCCGCAGATAGAGTCAGGGTGGAGCAGGCCGGGAAGGGCATCCCACCGACAGAGTCAGTGTGAAGCAGGCTGGGAAGGACGTCCCGCAGACAGAGTCAGGGTGAAGCAGGCTGGGAAGGGCATCCCGCAGTCAGGGTGAAGCAGGCCGGGAAAGGCGTCCCGCAGACAGAGTCAGAGTGAAGCAGGCTGGGAAGGGCGTCCCACCGACAGCGTCAGGGTGAAGCAGGCTGGGAATGGTGTCCCGCAGACAGCGTCAGGGTGAAGCAGTCTGGGAAGGGTGTCCCGCAGAGTCAGGGTGAAGCAGGCTGGGAAGGGCGTCCCGCAGACAGCGTCAGGGTGAAGCAGGCCGGGAAGGGCATTCCGCAGACAGAGTCAGGGTGAAGCAGGCTGGGAAGGGCGTCCCACCGACAGCGTCAGGGTGAAGCAGGCTGGGAAGGACGTCCCGCATGGCTGCAGCATCACAGGTGCCAGACTTCAACCAATTCAATTGACTCCACATGACCTAAAAAAACAGCTGAAGGCAATGAATACACAACAAAGGCAGTGGGCCTTGACAACATTCTCACTATGGGGTACTGAAGATTTGTGAGCTGGCCTTAGCCATGCAACAAGCTCATCTGTTCCAATACAGCTACAACACTGGCATCTGCCTCACAATGTGCACAAAACATTGGACAAATTCAAATCTACACCATTTGACCAAGTATAGCAAAGAGCCTCAGCAAAACTGAAGTGAACGGGAATCCAGGAGAAAACTCCCTACTGGCCGGAGTCATACCCAGCAAAAAAGAAAGTAGTTGTGGTTATTGAAAGTCAGTCACCTGAACTCCAGTACTTCACTGCAGGGGCAGTGCCCTAGGCCCAAATATCTCCAACTGCTTCAACAATATCCTTCCCTCGATCACAGAGTCAGAAATGAGATGTTTGCTGATGAACGCAAAATGTTCAGATCCATTTGAAACATCTCAGGCACCGCGGCAATCCGCAGCCACATGCAGCAAAACCTGGACAACATCTAGACTCATGCTGATTAAGTGGCAAGTAACGCACATGACAAAATGGGCTAGGAAATTACCATCTCCAACAACGCAGAGAACATAACCACCAACCCTGACATTCAATGGCATGATCAGCATGGAATTCCTCCACCATCAACATCAACAGTAGTCCAGAAAGGGTGTGCTGCTGTCTGGGAAGGGTGTCCCGCAGACAGCGTCAGGGTGAAGCAGACTGGGAAGGGCATCCCGCAGAGTCAGGGTGAAGCAGGCTGGGAAGGGCATCCCGCAGAGTCAGGGTGAAGCAGGCCGGGAAGGGCATCCCGCAGACAGCGTCAGGGTGAAGCAGGCTGGGAAGGGCGTCCCGCAGAGTCAGGGTGAAGTAGGGCGGGAAGGGCATCCCGCAGAGTCAGGATGAAGTAGGCCGGGAAGGGCGTCCCGCAGACAGAGTCAGGGTGAAGTAGGCTGGGAAGGGCGTCCCGCAGAGTCAGGATGAAGTAGGCCGGGAAGGGCAACCCACAGACAGCGTCAGGGTGAAGCAGGCTGGGAAGGGCATCCCACAGAGTCAGGGTGAAGCAGGCTGGGAAGGGCATCCCGCAGACAGAGTCAGGGTGAAGCAGGCCGGGAAGGGCGTCCCGCAGACAGAGTCAGGGTGAAGCAGGCTGGGAACGGCATCCCGCAGACAGAGTCAGGGTGAAGCAGGCCGGGAAGGGCATCCCGCAGACAGAGTCAGGATGAAGCAGGCCGGGAAGGGCATCCCGCAGAGTCAGGGTGAAGCAGGCCGGGAAGGGCATCCCGCAGAGTCAGGGTGAAGCAGGCCGGGAAGGGTGTCCCGCAGAGTCAGGGTGAAGCAGGCTGGGAAGGGCGTCCCGCAGAGTCAGGGTGAAGCAGGCCGGGAAGGGCATCCCGCAGAGTCAGGGTGAAGCAGGCCGGGAAGGGCGTCCCGCAGAGTCAGGGTGAAGCAGGCTGGGAAGGGCGTCCCGCAGAGTCAGGGTGAAGCAGGCTGGGAAGGGCATCCCGCAGACAGAGTCAGGTGAAGCAGGCTGGGATGGGCATCCTGCAGTCAGCGTCAGGGTGAAGCAGGCTGGGAAGGGTGTCCCGCAGAGTCAGGGTGAAGCAGGCCGGGAAGGGCGTCCCGCAGACAGCGTCAGGGTGAAGTAGGCTGGGAAGGGCATCCCACCGACAGCGTCAGGGTGAAGCAGGCTGGGAAGGGTGTCCCGCAGCGTCAGGGTGAAGCAGGCTGGGAAGGGTGTCCCGCAGAGTCAGGGTGAAGCAGGCTGGGAAGGGTGTCCCGCAGAGTCAGGGTGAAGCAGGCCGGAAAATGTCGCTTACTGATTTAATAGACTTTTTGACGTGAGTCTTGCTCTTCCAAGAAAAGCAAACAGTGACTACCAAGAAACTGATGTCAGGAACTATCGTTATAAATTAGAAAAGGTATACTTTTAAGCACCAGAAATTCGTAGAAGTCAGGACCAATGTGATAATGTGATATGGGGTAGGTGGGAAATGTACAAGTCTGACAGGTAGTATCTGGTTGGATCAGGCCTAACCTCCTTGTTAGGAAGTCTGCTAGTGCAATTGGGGTTTAAACGAATTTGGTCATGGGAATTGGATGTGGACAAGAGGGGTTGACGCACAGACAAATATGGATGAAGAACCAAGTCAGTCTAGAAGGTGATCCAAATATAGCCGTCTTAAGGCACCAGGGATTTATTTCAATGCATGGTGCCTTGCAAGCAAGGCAGATGATTTGGGGGGTGTTAATTATTTCATGGGGATGAGATTTTATTGCTTTTACAGAAAGATGGTTGAAGGAGGGACAGAACAGCTGGCAGCTCAACATTGCAGGGTATAGAGTCTTTAGGCAAGACTGGGATTGTGTAAAAGAGGCAGTGGTGTTGCAATATTGCTGAAGGAGTAATTTATAGCATTAAGGAGGAATGATATCTTAGAAGAGTCCTCAAATAAGGCCATGGGATAAAACCTAAAAACAAAATGGGGGCAATCCCTTTGCTGAGGGTATACTGTAGGACCTGATACAGTCAGGGAGAGACAGAAAGAAAGATATATAGGAACATCTAAGAACTGTAAAAGTAATAGGATAATATTTCCCAATATTAACTGAGATGGACAAAGTGTGAAAAGCTTAAAAGGGGTCAGAATTCTTAAAATGTATCCAAGAAGGGCTTTTTATGCAAGTACACAAAGTCGTTCAAATGGGGGGGGGGCATGCTGGACCTAATTTTATGGATCAAAGCCAGGCAAGTGGTAGATATGGAAATGTGTTGCTGGAAAAGCGCAGCAGGTCAGGCAGCATCTAGGGAACAGGAGAATCGACGTTTCGGGCATTAGCCCTTCTTCATTCCCGCTTCAGGCGACTCTCTGTGTGGAGTTTGCATATTCTCCCCGTGACTGCGGTTTCCTCCCGCAGTCCAAAAATGTGCAGGTTAGGTGAACTGACCATGCTAAATTGCCCGTAGTGTTAGGTGCAGGGGTAAATGTTGGGGAAATGGGTCCGGGTGGGTGTGCTTCGGCGGGTTGATGTGGACTTGTTGGGCCGAAGGGCCTGTTTCCACACTGTAAGTAATCAAAGTAAATTATGTTAATTGTGACCATAATTCATTAAGATTTAAGGTAATTATAGTTAAGGTCAAAGATGGTCTAGAAATAAAAGTTCTGAATTCGGGGAAGGCTAATTTTAATAGTAGTAAGGCAAAGAGATCATTGTGAGAATGCAAGGGCAAAATGTTCCCATAAAAAGTGAAGGGTGGAACTGAGTGCTGAGAATTCTGGATGTGAAGGGATATACAGGATAGGATAAGAAATAATAATGCTCGAAAAGGTGGCTCGCTTGCATCAAGAGCAATTAGAGATGGACAATAAATACTGGCTTTGTCAGTGGTACTGATATCCCATGAACAACTTAAAAAAGGTTTTAATATTAATATTTACATACCACTGTGGTTGCTGAGAGGTGTCTAGGAATGGCAGAAAAGTATAGTAGCATATTATCAGCAGACATATAAGATTGCAATGTTATTCATAGGTACAGAGTCAAAGAGAATATATAAACAGCGAACTTGGGGAGAACTTTGAAGCATGTGCAATGTAGCCATACACAGTAGGAACTGACACGATTATAGAAAATCATCTGGAAGGAGATATGTGCAAATAAATTAAGGTTGTATCATAGTAGATAAGTGGTAGTGTTAGACCAATCTCATTTAATTACACAGAATTAAGGAATGATTTGGAGATGTCGGTGTTGGACTGGGGTGTACAAAGTTAAAAATCACACAACACCAGGTTATAGTCCAACAGGTTTAATTGGAAGCACACTAGCTTTCGGAGTGATGGTCCTTCATCACTAAGATACAGTAGGTGGATCTGTGAATCGAGGGCTGGAATATACAGGGCAGAAGAGGAGAAGTGTTTAAGTGTTTACGGTCGTTAAGCTGACCAACAACTTAGGTTAAATTTTGTGAACCTGCAGCCACTAGAAAGTAAGTGAATACAATATTTGATATAGCATCCTTACAGTCGCAGGGTTACAGGTTTTGTCATCTCGATAAATGTGGTGTGCTGCATTTTGGGAAAGCAAATCTTAGCAGGTCTTATACACTTAATGGTAAGGTCCTAGGAAATGTTGCTGAACAAAGAGACCTTGGAGTGCAAGTTCATAGCTCTTTGAAAGTGGAGTTGTAGGCAGACAGGATAGTGGATTTCCCTTCCTCTTCTTTACAGGTTATGGCCATGCAATAATCAAGTAGGCAATTACATTATCACTAATAGCCATCCAACATTGCGGGCATTTGGTATGCTTACCTTTATTGGTACACTTTCCTTTACTGGTCAGTGCATTTAGCATAAAAGTTAGTACATTATGTTGTGTCTGTACAGGACATAGCGGAGGCAATTTTTGGAATACTGCATTCAGTCCTGGTCTCCTTACTATAGGAAAGATGTTATGAAGCTTGAAAGGGTTTAGGAAAGATTTACAAGAATGTTGTCAGGGTTGAAGGGTTTGAGCTATTGAGACAGGCTAAATAGGCTGGGGCTGTTTTCCCTGGATTGTCGAAGGCTGAGGGGTGACCTTACAGAGGTTTATAAAATCATGAGAGCCATAGAGTCCAAAACTAGAGGGCACAGCTTTAAGCTAAGGGGGGAAAGATTTAAAAGGGATCTAAGGGGCCAACTTTTTCACACAGAGGGTGCTGCATGTATGGAATGAGCTACTGGAGGAAGTGGTGAATGCTGGTACAATTACAACATTTAAAAGGCATCTGGATGGGTAATGAATAGGAAGGATTTGAGCCTTATCGGCGAAATACTGGCAAATAGGACTGGATTAATTCAGGATATCTAGTTGACAAGAACGAGTTGGATTGAAGGGTCTGTTTCTGTTGTACAGCTCTGTGACTCTAAGTTCAAGCTCTTTCTTGAGAAAGAAGAAACAAGGTGACATTTAAAAGTAGAAGAAAAGTTAGTCACCATTTGTTGGCTTAATGAGACAGAAAAGTCAACTGTCAGTGGATTTCCCTTCCTCTTCTTTACAGGTTATGGCCATGCAATAATCAAGTAGGCAATTACATTATCACTAATAGCCATCCAACATTGCGGGCCAAGTATAAACATATGGTGACTGAGCTCACTCAACACAGGGAGCAATGATGTTTCCACAATGACAGACAAGGACATTGGTCCACATACACATACAGGGTTGTAGTCACCTGGTTCCTGAACCTCTCATCAGAACTATATTCACCCAATCAGCAGTAGTTTTAAATCTCACCATTACAATATTCTTTATGTGCTGCTGTGCGAATAACAGCAAAGAATCTTCACAATTCAAGTTATTTACGGTATACTTGTACAGTATCTGGGGAGTTTTCATAGGCATCTCAAAAGTAAAATGAACAGACAGAAGTCGTCTGTAAATTAAACATTTTGTTTACATTTAAAAGCTAAGCTACCAAGGATGATGAAATTAAAACGGGACAGCTTGCAGTACAGTTATTATTAGTTCACTAAGCATCTCTTACTTTGTGGTCAGATTTGTATTGGCTGTGGTGGAAATAAAAACCAATCAAAAACTCTGTTTATCATACAACACTATATTGTGTTTAACATTTTCTATGACCTTCTGATGAGAACACTTTACTGTACATTCAGATTTACATTTCATTACACACTCAGTGATATCAATGAAGACAATGATATTGAAATCTCATTCTTCCCTCATTGAATTTCCAGTTTCAATCAAGGCTAATTAAACCAAAGAGGTAAAAGAAGATAGCAATGCACAATTCAAGATATCTAAGAATTATGCCATGACATTCATGTAGGGTTTTCAACGTAAAAGGATTGCATTGTATGTTTTTATGACTGCGATGGGAAGATTGCAGTGGCCCCTCTACTTCACCAGTCGCACCAATATACAAACATTTTGATTCAATTACTAAAATGGCCAAGTGATTCCCTTCTTTACTGCTATCCAGAATAAAGGAAACTTTCACCAGGCTTTTTAATGAACTCAAAAGTAAACTATTATAAAACAAAACACATTTCTAAAACTCAGTAACAGAACTGGTTAAAATCTAAGATACAACCCAGAATTAGAACAAAATCCCTTTTAAGCCCACCACAAACACAGATACATAGCATTATAAACAACAAAGATTCTGCAGAGGTGATATTTTGAAAAAAAAAGAGTAAAAGGAGAAAGGACTTTACTGGCCAATGATCTGAAAGACAAAGAGAGAATCTCTCAAATTCTCATAGGTTTTTTTCTTGATGAAATCAGATTGCTGATGAATGAAGACCAATAGAAGATTTTCCAAACAATCAAACTTAGAAAAATCAAACTTGGGCAGTATGTTGGCTCAGTGGTTAGTACTGCTCCTGCACAGCACCAGGAAACCAGGTTTGGTTCCCACTTTTGTGAGGAATATGCGTATCCCCTGCAAGGCTTCCTTCCCCAGTGCAGAGATGTGCAGGTTTGGTGGACTGGCCATGGTAAATCGACCATAGTGTCCACTGATGTGTAGGTTAGGTGGATTACCCATGGGAAATGCAGGGATACAGGGATGGGGTGCGTCTGGGTGGGATGCTCTGGGTGTGGACTCGATGAGCCAAAAGGTCTGCTTCCATACTGTCGGGATTTGCTAATTCTAGTAAGGAGCCACACTTCAACTTCTCAGGATTTACAAGGTTGTTAAAATGCTGAGATATAGCAAGTTTATCAAATTCCTAATTACTTCAACAGGAAGAGAGAGGGAGAGACTTGCAGGTTCACAGCAAGTTTTGGAGATTTTCTTCCTCTGACTCCCTGGACTTTTGAAATAGAAAATTAAGATCTGAAAGAATTGATAAATAACAATCAGCAGAGGAGCCCCAGGTTTTCCATCAATTTAGAGCAATAAAAAAAATCCCCATTTCTTATCTCTTCAAAAGATTTGCTTGATTTTTTTCCCAAACATTTGAGTTTTTGTACTTAGCAGGTGGATCAGAACATTCATTAAACTACTGACCTTATTTTTCAAGAAATCACAAGCTCCCTCTCCCTTTATTAATCTAGAAAGTGTCCAATCAGTTTAATACCCCACCATTTTTCACAAGTCTATGGATATCAATGTGAAGCCTCAATCATGTAGAGAACCAAAGCAGACCATTCACACAGTTAATGTTTTTGCTGTTTTCAAGCTTTCTTCTACTCCTTGTCCCTAACGCTATTAGCGTAATCTCTTACAATGAAGTGATTTTACCCAGACGGTGATGAGAATTTGGAACTTGATGGGTTCAAGTGAACAGCACCGATATCTTTAAGGGGAATCCAGGTACGTATGAGGGATAAAGCATTAGAAGATATTATGGTACAGTGAGATGAAAGGTGGGTGGAGATTCACATGAAATCTACACACTCTCTCACAGACCAGTTGGACCAAATAAGAATTTACAGCACAGAAAGAGGCCATGTAACTCTACATAACGTACCAAGACACCACCCAGATAAAATTTCAAGAAAGCTGAGCCAGAAGGAAAAAGCTGGAGTTACTGAAGTGTTGGATAGAAGTTTAGTTGTTTATACATCGTTAGTGTCAGATAATTGGAAATCACACGTTGAAATTCATTCATTATGGATGTGTTTCCTACAGTCAAATTTCACCTGTTTTAATTCTGACCAGAAGGTTTTCAAGATGCTATTGGAATATGAATGGTTTCCTTTAACATTATGATCATAAAAGTTGTTAGACTCAAGAAAAAAGATTGCTACAATTCAGGATGCAAGGAAAATTTCTGAAAAATATAGAAGCCATTTGTCTTTTAACAAGATAAAAGTTAGACATTAGCTTGAATAGATTAAGGAATCTTTTCAAATTCTCCTAAATAAGGAATGACTGAGGGCCTACTTCAGTGATGTATATTACTATATGTTCTCTCAATCTGGCTCCAGGCAGCCTGGCCAAACAATAATAAAGAACTCAGGGTGGAACTTCCCACACTCTCAGCTTCCTTATCCCAAGTAAATAAATAGAAAGATAATATTTCCAATCCACTGAATTACTATTAAAAAAAGCTAAGGTATCTTCATACCACAAACCAGCACAATTACTAAAACTAGGAACTAAAAGTATCAATTCGCCCATCTCTGCCCCAGGAAATATAAACCACAATGTTATGTATCATTTAGGATACACAAGACTCTTACTATAATTTGCTTTCAAACTACTTTCTTAAAATAGTTTAGAATCTGAGCTGATTATTTGTCAGACATGAACTCTTTAAAAACTTAAACATATGTTTCCCATACAAATCGTATAATTTAACTATCAACCTACAGAGGCTTCTTCAGACAGAAGTTCTAATAATAGAAATTTTCTAGACTTCCATATTTCCTTGGGTACTATTGCTTCCTGACACATGGTGAATGAAAAGTTCAATCCCAAACTAACTGACAATGAGTTAAAGATTGTGACAAAATTAAAATTATCCTCAGAATTTTTGAATCTAGGTTAATGCTTTGTTTATAAAGAGCCCATTTGCAATAGCCATGACAGATACATTTTACTAATTTAAAGAGAAATAAAAAAAATCAAAGCGTGCATCTTCATGAAAATCTCAGTATAGAGGGTGATGAAACAATACAGCAATTTAAATGATGCCTCAAATCTCAGAATGGTGGTTTAGATTCCACTTTAAAACTACGGGATAACTCATCCTCTAATCTACGCTATCTACAAGGATCTTACACGTGATGATTTTGAACAATCTGAACCCCTGCCTATTATACAAGACTGACTCGGAAGCACGATAGGATGTCGAGTGTGGGAACTTAAAATGTGGTGGTAATGCAGCAAGAAATGCTGATACTTGGAACTCAATAGCCAGAATCTTACTCTGCAATTAAACACATTTAATGCTACATGCTGACATTCATTTCGAAAATGAGATAAAATGCATTTTCAAGCATTAACTCCAAGCGAGGTTTGGAACAATAAGTTATATAGACTAATGGCTTTCTCCTGATCTACATTACTATGATACACAACAATATCACTATAACGGGTAAGCCGAATTTCTTCTAAGCAATATTTATCTGACCTTGCCACAAAAACTGCATCCATTCAGATGGACATCTGTAGCGTTGACAATCATTTTTAACCTCTGATCTGGTGAAATGCTATTTTAAAAGCCAAAGTGTCCTATAAATTGCACTGCACGAATCAAGAATTACATTTTAAAGTTCGTGGCTGACATCGTACTGCTTTACTTCAAACCTCATTGCTTACAAAACGTGAACTGTCGTGACAAATGTGGAGAATGAACAGCTAAGATCGGTTCACTTGGACCCCAACACTTCGAGCTGTTTCCATATTGGTCCCATAGCAACAAAATCTGTGCTTCATTCATAGTTAATGTTGGAAACATTGAAACTTGATGCAGGAACGTGCAGCCTGGTTTCATTAAGTTAACACACAGCACGATGTAGGGACGATCTATAGTTTGCTAAGTTTTTTTTTAAAGAAAACCCTCAATTGCAATTCCTTCATTCAAGGCCTGGTTTGAAATCTGTACAGATCAGTAACTGGGCGCAAAGGCCACCGACAGGCAGAACTTTCATCGCCCCTTTCCTTCAGATGATGTGAACGGAAAAGTTGCAGAGCTGCAAGTGTTTCTCCCAGAGACATACCTGAGGAGGGAATGGTCGCTGAGATTCTCAGTCACACACAGTTTCTCTCAAGTCTCTCTTTCTTCTTCAATCTTGTGAGTGAGATTTGTGTTTACACCAACAATTCAACGGTCCGGGCGCACAGCCGCCCCCTTCAGCTACCCCCCCGCCTCCTCCTCCACGCCACCCGCCGCCGACACCATCGAGATAGTAGGCGGTGCAGGACAACGGCCACCAAGACAGTGCCGCCGCCGCCGCCGCCCGCCACTCAACCTTCGTGTTGACGTTTCACTCAAGTCACCCTCGCTGGCAGCGACCAACCCCTCTCACCAAACAAGAACGTGGGGGGAGGCGGGGTTACCCATGACTGACGGCTTCCTTATCCACTCGAAGCAGCCGTTCGTGCCGCTGTTGGGTTTCGATTGGTCGATGGCAACGACGGCGGGCGCCAAAGGACCGCCCTCGTCCCAAGTCCTGCCCCCTCCATCGCCGAATTCCTCAATACCCCGCCCCCACACTTTGATTGACCGCAATGTCCACCAATGGCAAGCGAGATCTTCCCTTGTCGGGCGACTTTTGACCAATCCTGGTTTTGATGTGACTGCTCAACTCATCTCACCTTCTCGCGTCGATGCGACAACCGAACTTGAAGAAGATGATGATGATGATGATGATGATGCGCCTTCCGAAGTGAGTGACAGCGACCTGGATTAATTGTATGGCAGCAACCGGCAGGCCATGTAGCCAATGGGAGCTTGAAGTCTGCAGCTGGAGGCCAGCCTCTCCGTCCACCAGCTCCGCCCCAGTCACCGTGACCCCTCCCCTGCCCTACCTCCACCCGATCTGACCCGCCCCCATGCCCACACCTTTCCCGCCCCATGCCCCGCCCCCCCCCGCGTGCCGGGGTAGCCCGTCACCATCCAGAAGCTTCCACGTGAGGAAGGTCCCCTTCCTTGTCCGTTACCGTTACCCAGTTCAGGGTGCTCGAGCAACTTTTGTTTCATTCGGAATCGAGACGACCTTGCACTTGCTGCTTCAAGCCGGGGTAACAGGGCTGCCCTTCGTTGCAGGCCCGCTTTGAAATGTATAGAAATAAATAAATCAAATCAATCGATCAGCCATAAATAAATAACCGGAGTGGGAGGTGCCTGCGGACCTGCTCGGCGACGTTAGTCCACATCGGCGTCGGTGGGATTTGAACCCGCACTGCCTGACCTAAATGTCGGGATAGTGTTGCTGTCAGAGCCCTGAGGCCCCTGGACCAGATACCGAAAGGATTGCACGGACGGCCAGCGGCTCGGTTATTCGCTGCAGGAGGAATCGGCCGCCGGCTCATTGCTGTGGGACGAGGTGGCCGAGTGGTTAAGGCGATGGACTGCTAATCCATTGTGCTCTGCACGCGTGGGTTCGAATCCCATCCTCGTCGGGGTCTTCCACGTGCAAGTACCTCCGTTTTTATTTTGTCATTCCAATTGCAAGCTTGTGTTTTTCTATTTTGTTTTTAAGGAAGTATTCCAAATCGGCAGCAAGCATTCCGGTGAGCTTGATGAAAATCGACACAGCTCCCCCCACCCCACACACACACTTTGAAACTGCTCCTCCAAAAGCGAAAAGTGTTCACTCTATTTGAGTTATCTGTCGATTTTAAAAAAAAAATAAATGTTTCTCCCCCCTCTGGGGTTCAGTCGCGTTAAAATGTTGGCTTGGAGGGTGTGCTAATCCGTGTAATAGCTGAAAACGGAACCTCTTAAGTCATGTTACAAAAGCAAAGCCCTCAGGTTGCTGGAATTTGAAATACGAAGGTGGTGTTGGAGAAGCTTAGCAGGTCTGGTAGCCCTTTTATTCCTGATGAAGGGCTTTTGCCGATTTTGGATGCTGCCTGAACTGCTGTGCTCTTCCAGCACCACTCATTGTTTCGAGTCCAGCACAAACGACTCTGAAGAATTTTTCCAGCACTTTGTTTTTTCATTCAAGGGCTATGGTCACCTTGGCCGTGTGAAGCAATTTTAATTGGTACACGCCAATATTAAATAACCTCTTAGAAAACAGCAGCAAGTGTTCCGCAAGACTGTGTAGCCTGCAAATGTAACTGCTGTCGACACGCACTAACACAAGTTGCATGTTTTCAAAGCACAGTCCAAACTTTGACAAGAGCGGACCGTTTCAGAGAACACCTCTGGGACACCCGCACTAGCCAACCCAACCACCCCGTGGTTCAACACTTCAACTCCCCCTCCCACTCCACCAAGGACATACAGGTCCTTGGACTCCTGCATCGCCGGACCATAGCAATACGACGGCTGGAGGAACAGCGCCTCATCTTCTGCCTAGGAACCTTCCAACCACAAGGGATGAACTCAGATTTCTGCAGTTTCCTCATTTCCCCTCCCCCCACCTTGTCTCAGTCCCAACCCTCGAACTCAGCACCACCTTCCTAACCTGCAATCTTCTTCCTGATCTCTCCACCCCCACTCCCCACTCCAGCCTATCACCTTCACCTCCTTCCACCTATCCTTCCAATGCCCCTCCCCCAAGACCCTCCTCCCTACCTTTTATCTTCGCCTGCTTGGCACACCTTCCTCATTCCTGAAGAAGAGCTCATGCCCGAAACGTCGATTCTCCTGCTCCTTGGATGCTGCCTGACCGGCTGCACTTTTCCAGCAACACATTTTCAGCTTTGACAAGAGCTAGGCAGGTCATTTCACTCATCTTTGTTGACTATCCAGAAATATCTGACTTTCCTGTTCCGTTATCCAACTTTTGCATCCATCTCGCTGCGGTGGTTTAATTTGTTCTAGATGTATATTTTCTATTTCAGTCGACATTTTTAAGTGTTACTACAAGGTCATGTCTCAGTCAATTACTTTCAGTGGTGAAAACTCAGAAGAAAGTTGCTGATACAATGAAGACTCAAACTGGCTAAGTATCAATCTTGCGCATCATTTTCTGTCGTTGGAATATTACAGCCAAAGTCACAGAACAGCTTCTAGTACGTGAATCAGCCTTACGTGATCCTTTTTCCTCCTAAACTCTGCCCAACTATTTGGGAATTAATACAAAAAAAAACCTTTTTTATAGTAGTCCCAGAACAAAAAAACAATTGGCACCAAGTCATAATAGAGCAGGTGGCGAAAAATTCGGTCGGAGGCATGATTTGAGGATTTATAGGAAGAGAGGGGGGTGAACGGTTTAAAGAAATTGAGATTAGTCAACTGAACGCACTGACCTGTGGGATGCACCGGTGACCAGAGTCAGAAGCAGAAATGTAATCCCAGAGAAATTTCAGAGATTAATAAACATAAGGATAAAAATGTTATCGTTCTACTCCATATAAACTATACATTTCAGCATAGAAACATAGGAACAGAAATAGACCATTCGGTCCCTTCAGCCGGTTATGTCATTCAGTGAAAGCATGGCTGATTTGTGGTATATACCTTTGGCCTATATCACTTAATGCCTTTGCTTAACAAAAAAAAACCATCTATCTCAAATTTAAATTAACAACTAATCTAATATCAACTGCTCTTTGTGGAAAAGAGTTCCAAATTTCTACCATCCCTTGTGTGTAGAAGTGCTTTCTAACATCTCTTTTGAATGGTCTGGTCCTACATTTGAGTGTGCCCCCTAGTTTTAGAATCCCCAACCAGCGAAATATTTTGACTTTATCTACCTTGTCTTTCCCTGTTATAATATCAATACCACCCATATTGAGCTGTTTTTGCATTAGAATTGATTTTTAAACACAAATGCATAATATAGCACAATTTTGTCATTAAGATACTAAAACTAAAAATGGTCTATGTTTGTTTAATATCTAGGAAAGAATGATATAATTTCAATTAAATTGTGCAGATGGATTGAATTTAATATGACTTTATTAAATCGTTATTCGTAAGATATTTAACCACCTAAAGCAGTTTGCTAAATCCAATCCTGCTACAGTTATGCACACATAGATTTCCTGGTTGCAGGTATTGGATCAGAGGAACATCAGCTGATTTTCCCCCTCCCTGGGCTCATTGTGGCACAGTAGCAATACACCTGCCACTGCTCCAACTGAAATAAAGTTGCTAGTGTGGAATGCCAAACCCTGATGAGCCACGTTAGGTAAGCAGAACTGGGGCGGCAGGATAGGGGAGGGAATTAAATCTCTGCCTCTACACCTCATACCCACACAGACACATATTTTTGCCATGGTTTGTTTTGACTCATTAACATTGGCTCGGTCACTCACCAATCGAAACATTGATGGGGCTCTAAATATTTCTTGCCTGCACATCAGTTTTATTTTAATTTTGTTAAAGGCTTGAGCCTAATGGAAAAGGAATCTGGCAATGAGTCAAATATTTAAAGTTTTTTTTCAATTTTGCGATGATCAAATGTATTCTTATTACAATTATTAATAAAATGTTTCAACTTATTACTTTAAAATAATTTGTTTTGGCATATCCTAGATAATTAACAATTCAATTTGTTGTGACCGCCATCCTTTTATCTAAATTCCCTTTTGTTACTCATGCTAATTTATATAGGCTACAACATAAAAGTTTTAATTGCAAGGTTCTGCATCAGAATAGCCCAGACTAATATAATCCCACTTACTGAGTGAATTTCATTGAAAAATCAGTGTGCTTGTTAAAAAGGCTTTTGTGTCCATGTCTACATTTATTATTCTGGTGTGATGAATCCAGTCTAATAAATAGTCTGTCCAACTATTCTTCTCTTTGGGCTTTAACCCTACCTATCACTTACTCCTCACCTCCACCCCCCAACTCTGTCTTCTGCATATAAACCAACATTTTCTGAGCTACCATCAGTTCTGCCAGACCTGCTGAGCTTTTCCAGCAACTTCTGTTTTTGTTTCTAATAAAGCTTGTCTTGGTGTATGCAATCTGATATGATATGACCAAGTCCAACTATTATTGGTACTATTCAGGAAACTGCAATTACAGCCCCTACCAGGTCTGACTTCGCCTGACTCTTTCTCACATGAAGCAAGACAGAAAATATTCAAATAAAAATAAAAAACTGTCTAGAAATCTGAAACAAAAGCAGAAACGTGCTGGAGAAAATCAGGAGGTCTTGCAGCTTCAGTGGAAAGAGGAACAAAGTTAACGTTTCAGATTAATGACAGAACACAAAAACCAGGAAAAGTTGCAACTGTAACAAATCAAATCTAAGCAGATGAGTGGGTAAGTGTTAAGACAGGAGTGATTGAATGACAAAAAAGTCAGTTGTGCAACTCCAAATGATGTGGTGATGGGTCAAGAAAAGAAATAGAACATAGAACATTACAGCGCAGTACAGGCCCTTCAGTCCTCTATGTTGTTCCTGTGGAACTAATCTGAAGCCCATCTGTCCTAGACTATTCCACTTTCATCCGTATGTTTATCCAATGACCATTTAAATGCCCTTAAAGTTGGCGGGTCTGTCACTGTTGGAGACAGTGCATTCCACACCCCTACTACTCTCTAAGTAAAGAAACTGTCTCTGACATCTGTCCTATATTTATCACTCCTCAATTTAAAGCTATGTCCCCTTGTGCTAGCCATCACCGTCCAAGTAAAAAGGCTCTCACTGTCCACCCTATCTAAGGCTCTGATTATCTGATATGTTTCTCCTAAGTCACCTCTCAACCTTTCTTTTCTCCTCAAGTCCCTCAGCCTTTCCTCATAAGACCTTCCCTTCATACCAGGCAACATCGTAGTAAACCCCATCTGAATCCTTTCCAAAGCTTCCACATCCTTCCTATAATGTGGTGATTAGAACTGTATGCAATACTCCAAATGCGGCCGCACCAGAGTTTAGTACAGCTTCGGCATGACCTCATGGCTCCAAAACTCAATCCTTCTACCAATAAAAGCTGACATACCATATGCCTTCTTAACAACCCTGTCAACCTGAGTGGCAACTTTCAAACATCTATGTACATGGACACAGAGGTCTCTCTGCTCATCTACACTACAAGAATCTTACCATTAGCCCAGTGCTCTTTATTCCTGTTGCTCATTCCAAAGTGGTTCACCTCACACTTTTCCGCATTAAACTCCATTTGCAACCGCTCAGCCCAGCTCTGCAGCTTTTCTATATCCCTCTGTAACCTGCAACATCCTTCAGCACTATCCACAACTCCACCAACCTTAGTGTTATCCGCAAATTTACTAACCCATCTTTCTATGCCCTCATCGAGGTCATTTATAAAAAATGACAAACAGCAGTGGCCCCAAAACAGATTCCTGCGGAATACCACTAGTAACTGAACTCCAGCATGAATATTTCCCATCAACCATTACCCTCTGTCTTCTTTCAGCTAGCCAACTTCTGATCCAAACCGCCACATCACCCTCAATCCCTTGCCTCTGTATTATGTACAATAGCCTACCGTGGGGAAACTTTATCGAACGCCTTACTGAAATCCATATACAATAGACAATAGGTACAAGAGTAGGCCATTCTGCCCTTCGAGCCTGCACCACCATTCAATATGATCATGGCTGATCATCCTTAATCAGTATCCTGTTCCTGCCTTATCTCCATAACCCTTGATTCCACTATCCTTGAGAGCTCTATCCAACTCTTTCTTAAATGAATCCAGAGACTGGGCCGCACAGAACAGGCCCTTCAGCCCACGATGTTGTGCCGACCACTGATCCTCATGTATGCACCCTCAAATTTCTGTGACCATATGCATGTCCAGGAGTCTCTTAAATGCCCCCAATGACCTCGCTTCCACAACTGCTGCTAGCAACGCATTCCATGCTCTCACAACTCTCTATGTAAAGAACCCGCC
>NC_057712.1:130019866-130022802 GCF_004010195.1 Chiloscyllium plagiosum
GCAGAGGGTGGTACGTGTATGGAATGAGCTGCCAGAGGTTGTGGTGGAGGCTGGTACAATTGCAACATTTAAGAGGCATTTGGATGGGTATGTGAATAGGAAGGGTTTGGAGGGATATGGGCCAGGTGCTGACAGGTGAGACTAGATTGGGTTGGGATATCTGGTCGGCATGGACGGGTTGGACTGAAGGGTCTGTTTTCATGCTTTACATCTCAATGTCTCTATGACTCTACCTCCTGCAGTTTCCTGCCCCATCCTATGCATCCTAAACAATGCCTAATCACATCATAATTGCCTTTCCCCAGCAATAGCTCTTGCCCTACATTATCCACCTATCCCTTTCCATTGCTGAATTAAACATAATCGCGTTGTGCTCACTACCACCAAAGCACTCACCTACCTCCAAATCTAACACCTGGCCAGGTTCATTACCCAGTACCAAATCGAATGTGACCTCGTCCATTGTTGGCCTGTCTACATACTGTGTCAAGAAGCCCTCTGCACACATTGGACAAAAATTGACCCATCTAAATTACTCGAACTATCGTATTTCCAGTCAACATTTGGAAAGTTAAAGACCCCCATAACAACTACCCTGTTACTCTCACACCTATCCAGAATTATCTTTGCTTTTCTTTCCTCTACATCTCTGGAACTATTTGGAGTCCTTTAGAAAACTCCCAATAAGGTGACCTCTCCTTTCCTGTTTCTAACCTCAGCCTGTACTACCTCAGTGCACAAGTCCTCAAACGTCCTTTCTGCTACTGTAATATTGTCCTTGACTAACAATTCCACACCTCCCCCTCTTTTACCATCTTCTCTGTTTTTACTGAAGCATCTAAATCCTGGAACCTGCATCAACCATTCCTGTCCGTGCTCTATCCATGTCTCCAAAGTGGCCACAACAAGGAAATGAGGTATGGAATAAGACTGAAATGTGAAATATAAACAAAATTGCAGAGATATAATATAAATTTCTTAAACACCCTGTTCCAATGTGTTATGGTTCCCAGAAACTGGAAATAACCTCACATTTAGATCTGATACTGGGAATTTGAGTGTATTTTTCTAGATCGCACCATTGAAATTCATAAGTACGTACAATGGCATTCTGGATACCGATGTACTGTATAGATCAGTGGTTTCCAACAGAGAAATTTTCAAGAAGTAGAGTCACATCCAAGCATTAAGACCGTGACTATTCTTCTGATATTCTCCAGAGCCTCAGTGTCTATTATTGAAGACAATATCTGCTGACATCCGGTGCCCCTATCAACTGTAAGCCACCAGAGCTAGGGATGTATAGACTTCTGGTATCGTGCACACCAGCAGGCCCAGGTTTCCACTAACCTGGTAAATTACAAATTGCTCCACTTTATGTTTTGCTCTATTGTTTATGAATAGTTAGACATTGTTGATGTGAGCAGAATTTGAAAATGTGTGTTGTGCTCGCAGTTGGAGATGGTGTATTTTTGCTCATCGATTTTATTCCTTTCTTAGTTTGCTATGTGCATTATAGTACAAGCAAGGTGGATAATGGGGATTCTGTCGTTGGAATGTATCTATACTTACAGAGGGCATTTGATCCTGGCAGAGGATTGGTTAATCAATAGCAAGCAGATATTCGAGATAAATGGATCTTTTTCTTGGTAGGAAAGATGTAAGTACGTAGTGGCAAATGTAGTGGGTTCAGTCTTTGGGGCTCCAACTACTTATAATCTGAATTCATGAATTAGGTGCAGGAATAGAAAGTACAATAGCCAAATTAGAAGATGACACTAAAATAAGTGAGAAAGCAAGTTGCAATGAAGAAATAAGAAATTTAAAATAGATATGAATGGAAAAAAATGACAGATGAAGTTTAAAGTGGAATGAGTGTGGGAGATTATCAATTTTGGTCAGAGGAACAGAAAGGCAACTTATTATCTAAATGGAGAGAAACTTCAGAATGCTTTGAAGCAAAGTGATCTGAGTGTCCTTGCAAGAATTGCAGAAAACTAATGTGCAAATACAGCGGGTAATAAGGAAGGCAGATGGAATTTTGGCATTCATTTCTTAGGGAATAAAAGTGTTGCTGCAACTGTATAAGACATTAATGAGATTGCATCTGGAGTATTGTGTACAATTTTGGTGCCCTTACTTGAGGAGTGATATAGTTCCTTTGGAGGCACTTAAGAGGAAATTCATGAGATTGATTCCACAGTTTATCTTATGGAAAGATGATGTGGAGGAGCCGGTGTTGGACTGAGGTGGACAAAGTGAAAAGTCACACAACAACAGGTTTATTTGGAAGTGCTAGCTTTCGGCGTGCTGCTCCTTCATCAGGTGGTTGTGGAGCAGGACCATAAGACACAGAATTTATACCAAAAGATTGCAGTGTCATGCAATGACATGATATTTTGAACAAACCTAGATTGTTGTTAAGTCTTTCATCTTTTAGAATGGGTTGCAGGTTTCAGTTCATTCATATGTAAATCCCAGAACTTCTTTCAAGTCATATTCCTTAAATAAGTTAAGATTTTTATAAAAAATGTGACAACTCAGACAATGCATTAAAGGTGCGAGGTTAGAGTCTGTCTGTATCCAATCTTGAGTCAAGCTGGTTCTATTTACAAAGTGGAATTTACAAACCATTACATGGATTGACTGCCTGCAGATTGAGCAAAACAGAATGTATCTGCAAATACAAATTTACCCCATAGACTTGTATGTGTGCGCGTGTGCATGAGTGAGAGAGAGAGAGAGAGAGAGAGAGTGTGAATGTGTGCATGTGAGTTTGTGGGAGTGAGTGTGAGTGCATGTGAGAAAGTGTGTGTTTGCATGTGTGCAAGCTTGGTAAAGTGTGTGTGTGAGTGTGTGTGAGGGTGGTGTGTGTGTGTGTGTGTGAGGGTGGTGTGTGTGTGTGTGTGTGAGGGTGGTGTGTGTGTGTGTGTGTG
>NC_057712.1:130022819-130034842 GCF_004010195.1 Chiloscyllium plagiosum
GGTCACCTGTAGTGTGACATGAACCCAAGATCCCGGTTGAGGCCATCCTCTTGGGTACTGAACGTGGCTAGCAGCCACTGCTCAGCCACTTTGTATTGTTGCCTATCCCAAAATCCGCCTTGGTTGATGGTCACCCAAAGATCCTGACCACTGACGTATTCCCCAACTGGGAGGAACACCCCTGTCTAGTAATTGTGGTAGCTAGGGAGTCCATTCATCCATTTTCGTTGCAGCTGCATGGTCTCCCCAATGTACCATGCCTCACGCCATCCTTGCCTGGAGCGCACAAGATAGACAACGTTGCTCGAGTCACATGAATGCTTGCTGCATACATGTTGGGTGATGTCCCCATGTGTAATTGTGGTATCAGTGTCGACACTCTGACACGTCTTGCCGTGGTTGCCATGACAGGGTTGTATGGTGTTGTGATCGATGTTGTCCTGAATACTGGGCAGTTTGCTACAAACAATGGTCCTTTTCAGGTTTGGCGGTTGTTTAAAGGCATCTTGCTAAGACCTTCTCTACTTTAAATAACCGCGAACACGAGGCATGGTACATCGGCAAGACCAATCAGACGCTACGACAATGGATGAATGGACACCGCGCAACAATCACCAGACAGAGGTGTTCCTTCCCAGTCGGGAAATACTTCAGCAGGCAGGGACATTTGGCCTCGGATCCTCAGGTGACCATCCTCCACGGTGGACTTTGGGAAAGGCAACAACGCAAAATCGCCGAGCAGTGACTGATAGCTGAGTTCAGAACCCATGAGGATAGCATCACCCGGGACCTTGGGTTCATGTCACACTACAGGTGACCCCACTGCACTATACACTCTCTCTCACACATACACACACACCCTGTCTCATACACACACTCCCTCTCATATCCACACACCTACAGCCCCCCACACGCACACCCATGCACACACCCTCCCACAGGCTTATATTTCAGCACACTCACACACACACTTTACTAAGCTTGCATACACGCAAACACATGCTCTATCACGTGCACGCATATTCACTTGCACACACATTCACTTGCACACACTCACTCTCTCTCACTCATGCACAGGCAAACATAAGTCTATGGAGTGAATTTGTATTTGCAAAATTATATTTGCAGATACATTGTGCATTTTTGAGCAAAACAATCTGCAGGCAGTCAATCCATGTAATATTTTGTAAATTCCACTTTGGAAGTAGAGCCAGTCTGACTCAAGATTGGGATACAGGCAGACTCTAACCTCATACCTTTAATGCATTGTCTGAGCTGAGATGTCAATTTATTTTATAAAACTAAGTTATCTTGAGAATGTGACTTAAAAGAAGTTCTGTGATTTACATACGAATGAACCAAAACCCGCAACCTATTCTAAAAGATGAAAGACTTAACAACAATCTAGGTTTGTTCAAAATATAATTTCATTGCATGACACTGCAATCTTTTGCTATATATTTTGTGTCTTACGATCCTGCTGCACAATACCTGATGAAGGAGCAGCACTCCAAAAGCTAGCGCTTCCAATTAAACCTGTTGGACCATAACCTTATTGAGAGAGTTTAAGCCCATACTCACTAGCATTTAGAAGAATGAGAGGAGATCTAATTGAAGTACAGAAGGTGCTAAAGGGGATTGACAAAGAACACCTGCAGAGAACATTGGGCAATCTAGAGTGAGAGATCATAATTTTACAATAACATGTAACAGATTTAAGACAGAAATGAAGAGAAATTACTTCTCTCAAAGGATCATGTACCTGTGGAATTCATTACCCTAGAGTGTGGTGGATGCCAGAACATAGAGTCATTGAATCATAGAATCCCTACAGTGTTAGCCCAACAAGTCCACACCAAACCACTAAACAGTCTCCCACCCAGAATCATACTTATGCTTACACTTCCCATGACTAATGCACCCAACCAACACATCCATGAACACTATGGGCAATTTAACATGGCCAATTCACCTAACCTTTGGACTGTGGGAGGAACTGGAACACCTGGAGGAAACCCACGCAGACACAGGGAGAATGTGCAACCACCACACTTGAATAAATTTAGAAAGAAAGTACATGATTTTTATTTACACGGGGAAAATGTGCAAACTCCACACTTCAAGAAATTTGGAAAGCAAATAGACGATTTTTATTTAGTAATGAGTTGAAGGATTATGGAGTGTGAGCAGGAAAGTGGAGTTGAGGCTGAAATGAGATTGGTATTGATTTTATTAAATGGCAGAGCAGGTTCAAGGGGCTGAATTGCCTACTTCTGTTCCTAGTTATTATGCTGTCAGGTTGTAAACCTCTGTAGTCAGCCGTGATCATAGTAAACGCAAGTAAATGTGATGTTTTATTAGCAATCAATTCAGCTAAAAGGGGTGGCTGTGCTGTGGATTCATTTGTCTCATTGAAGTGTGCCTTGATACTGAAAAGGTTGGGAACCACTGGTATAGCTACAAGCGGGAATATGTTTCCTAATTATTTTGAATAATATAACAAAATAATGTAATTCTTAATTTAAAAGGTATAATGCATTATTATATCAATATTCCAATCATTTACTTTTTCATGTTGTGTTGCAACTAAAGAAATTAATAATCAACTTGTAACTAAACAGAACTCCTCATGAGTCTTCATTTCGGGTCCAGAGATCCTTCTTCAGAACTGACTGTAGCTAGGAAAGGTTAGTACATTTGCTGAAGATGAGGTGGGGGCGGGCGTAAGGACTAAACAATAGGTGGAGATGGAGCCCATAGAGAGAGAACAGCAATTGGCCAGACAAAGAAATGTACAATGGTCAACCTGGGAGACCATTAGCAGCTGCCAATGGTTTTTCTTTAGCGACAGTCCATGTGATGTCAAGATCTGACATGTAATGGTCGAGGTAAGCTCATGAGAAAAGGTGCCCAGTCCTTAAAATTATGGAATTTGATATTGAGTTCTGGAGGTTGCAGAGTTCCCAAGCAGAAAATGAGATGGTGCTCTTTCAGCTTGGGCTGAGTTTCACTGGAGCAATGCAGCAAGCCCAAGACTGAGATGTTGGCCAGGGAACACGGTGATGTGCTGAAGTGACAGCCAACAGGAACCTCAGGCTCGTATAATCTCCCAGTGTAGAGATCTGTACTACACTGGGGAGACAAAATGCAGACTGGGCGACTGCTTTGCGGAACACCTACATTCGATATGCAAAAATGACCCTGACCTTCCTGTTGTCTGCTACTGCCATACACCACTGTGTTCCCTGGCCAACATCCTTGGTGTCGGGCTTGCTGCATTGCTACAGTAAAGCTCAGTACAAGCTGGAAGAACACCATTTCATTTTCAGCTTGGAGACTCTGCAGCCTTCAGGACTCAATATAGAGTTGAAAAAGTTTAAGACCTGGGCACTTTTTCCCCATCAAGGAGTCCCATTTAATTATAAGTTGATTGTTAATTTCTCAGTCTCAGGCTTGTTGCAGTGCTCCAGCAAAGCTCAGTGCATGCTGGAAGAACATCATATTTTTGCTTAGGGATCCTGCAGCCTTCAGGACTCAATATTGAGTTCAATAATTATAAGGCTTAAGGACTTTCTCCCACTTCCTTATCTCAACCCAACACAACAGGCCTTGTCAACCCATGGGCTGCCACCACAATCAACCTGTTGATTCTCCCAGACTGATTTTTACCCATTCCTTTGTCTGCCCAATTGATGTTCTTTCTCTCTGGGCTCCAACTCCACCTATCATTTACTCCTCCCCCCTTCCCTCACCACATCTTCAGCATGCAATCCAACTTTTCCCTAGCTACAGTCAAATCTGAAGAAGAGTCACTGGACCCAAAACATTAACTCTGCTTTCTGTGTACAGAGATACCAGACCTGCTGAGATTTTCTTGCAATTTCTGTTTTTGTTTCTGATTTCCAGCATCTACAATTCTTTGATTTTTGTCTATCCTTATGAGTCTTTTCATGGTTACTTCCTTTTTCCAAAATCTATTTGCGGTAAAAACAAAAAGGTAAAGCAGCCATGGTTGTTATGAACCATAAGGCTGCTCTCTCATTAGAGAAAGAAAACTAGTGGTGGTTTAATCTGAGGGTAACATTAACTCAGGCAAGGGAGAGGTTGGGAAGGAAAGTTCTTCATAGGAACGTCAGCCAGTACAGGGTTTGAACCAACATTGTTGGTGTTATTCTGTTGAAAGCCAGCCATTCAACCAAGTGATCTAACCAACCAACTCCCAAAACAGGGTATTCATGGTATTGCCTCGGTGATAGGTGTGTCTCCATCTCATAAATTTGTTATTCTTTGTCATCAACAGTTAGTGGATTGCGGCAGAAATGTTGTGCATGTTACTTGTGAATGATGTTCATGTTACATCATTTGTTGGTGATGTTGTTGGACCTGTCTTGCTTGTTAGTAATGTTATTAATGGAGATCCAAGATGGCGGCGACTCAGCAAGTCTGAGTCTACAGTGCTCCTCCCAAGACTTGAGCAAAGTGGGCCACCCGCCTCCACCACACTCACCAAATCATTTAAAATAGTTTTTACTTTATGTAATTAGTTGCTTAGTACTAAATTTAAACAGTCTAGTCTCCTGTAAAAATGACTAGGGGGAAAGGAGCCCGCAGTTCTCAGCAGGCAGGAGCCCCTGCCCCACCCTCCCCAGCTGCAGCAGAGGCGTCTGCAGCCACCCCAGGGGACTTACCTACAGTGGCGAGCCTCGCGGAAATAATCTCTAAACTCGATGTGAAGATCGACGCCTTCATTGAAGAGTCCCGAAGCCGATGGAATTCACTGTCTGCCGAGACATCGAGGAAATCGAGCGCTGAGTCGGAGGGGCGGAGCTAAAGGCCGCGACCTCCGAGACCATAGCAGAATCGGCCATGGATCGGGTCCGGACTCTCGAACAGCATGTCCGGACCTTAGAGAATCACATTGACGACCTCGAGAATCAAGGTCATCGAAAAAATATTCGTTTGCTGGGCCTTCCCGAACGGGAAGAGGAAGGCCAGCTTACAGCATTCCTCGAGCAGTGGCTGCCACAGCTTTTAAATCTGGAGGCTCGATCAGGCCAGGTAAGGGTGGAATGGGCCTACCAGGTTGCGGTGCACGGGCCCAGCTCGAAACAGCGCCCCCGCTCGGTCCTGTTCCGGTTGCAGAGCTACGAGAGGCAGATGCTCTTGGAAGCTTCCAGAAATCTTGGGAATGATCCCCAAGCCATGATTTATAAAGGATCCAAGATTATGTTATTTCAGGACTTTTCCCCAGCTTTGGTCCGAAAGTGGAAGCCGTTTCACAAAGTGAAGAAGCGTTTAAGGGACTTAAACATTCATTACTCCATGTGCTACTCAGCTACGCTACGCTTCAACCATGAAGGGTCCGTGTATAACTTCGGATCACCGGAGAAGGCCAAGGAACTTTTGGACTCTCTTAGATAAATTATAAGAGTTAATTGATGTTGTTTTGCCCACCCCCCACCCCCCACCCCGGTTTACCCCTTTTTTTTCCTTTCATTACCTTACTGTTTAATATTATCTCTGGGGGGTGGGAAGAGGGGTTTATTTATTTATTCTTTACTTAGCGATTTTCTTACCCCTTTTGTTTTATATATATATATAGGCCAGGGGGTCTAGTTAATGTAGATGGGGGGAAAGTGGTTACCTTATCCTATTTTATCTCTGTCCTTAGGAGCGGGGTTGTTTTCCCCCGTTATTCTGTATTACTATATTTAATTATTATTTGCTGAGACTGTAATTTTATAGTCATATATGGTATTAATATTACCAAATATATCCAGGTGTTGGTGTGGGTGGGGGGTTTGGAGGGGTAGGGTACTCATTGTTAATTCAAATATTTGAATTTTCTTTATCCTATCGTGGGGTGCCGGAGTCAAGGGTGAGGCACTGGTTGGGAGAGGTTATAATGGGTTTTTGGAAAGGAAGTGATGCCCCCTGGGAATAGGGGGAAGATCTAAGTTTAAATAAGTTTTATATTTTTTTTAATTCAGAAATAGTTTTTTATTATATTGATCTGAGTGTATTAAAGAGTCTTTATTTTTGTGAATTTTATATGCTGTATGCTCGGGATGTTTTGGATAGGGTTTCTTCTCCCGGAGGGTCTTGGAATTGCCCAGTGATTATCTCCGGGGAGTGGGAAGAGGGGTTTATTTATTTATTCTTTACTTAGCAATTACCATCAGTAATCGGTCGATTAAATGGTGCACCTGGAATGTCACGGGGAGTAATTCACCAATCAAAAGTAAAAACATATTATCAAACCTCAAGAAAGAAAGGATCGATATAGCTCTCCTATAGGAGACACATTTATTGGTTAAAGAACACCTGAAATTACGATAGGGAAGAGATTATTTTCCATTCTCTCTTTCTGTGCAGGGAAAAACATTTTGGTAAACTGGGTGGCTGAGGGCCCTCATGGATTTTCGAGTTGGCACAGAATAATTATAGAATTTTCTCCCCCTGACTTCCTTACAAATATGGTGCACCAGGGAAAAAAACGAATTACTCCATAAAATATGGCAGTCCTTCTTGAATTACACAAATATAGATATCTCAGTCATCCTACAAGGGCCTTTATTTAAGTGAGAGGGTGAACCTGGCTGGTCCGGGGCCCCTTGGAAGAGGAATCCCGCACGAATACGGGTTTTGTTGTGATCTGATGTTAACACATTCTGAGCATGTATATCACTACTCAATTTCTGTGTTATCCGATTTTTTTTTCTCTTGAATAATGTAAGAGTTTTAATCATACACTCTGGTTAGTTGTACGTTAGATGAGTAGTTAATTAAGTTTTTTTTCTCTTGGTATTTGTTTTTTCTGTTTGATAGATTTTGGTTATTTTTTTAAGATTTAATTGTATATCAATGTTTATACTTGGTTTTTTTTTAGTTTTCTTTTGTAAACGTGTAAAAACATGTTAAATTTTCAATAAAAATATCTATTTAAAAAAAAGTAATGTTATTAGTATTTCTGATTAGTTTTTTTTGCTTTAATATTTTTGGTGTAGATCAAATATGGAACTTTGTTTCTGCTTGCCTTTGAGAATTTCAATGATGTAAGACTTTGGACTTCCTACTTCACTAACAAACTTTTGATGGGTTCCAGGTTTTTTTTTGGATGAGATCCTGTGTAAAGGAAGGATGGGAGAGAGGAGCCTGTGATTGAAGAAGTATGAAAGAGACAGATTCTGTGATTGGAGACGCATCTCTTCACAGATTTTGTCACTTCCACCTTCAGGAATAACCTTCCTTGATTGATCACCCCTGTAGTTGATTTTCCCAGGTATTTGGAGGGTGAGGTCACCTATTGCACCTGTGCATTTTCACCACTGCTTAATTGAGTAGGCAAAATTTTGCCAGGTGGAGTATAATGTTGGAAAACATGAACTTGTCTGCTTTGACAGCAAGAATGAAAAAGCAGGACATTGTTTGAATGGAGAGAAGTGGCAGAACCCTACAATTTAGAGGGTTCTGGGCCCTCTGGTTACTCATAACCCTTGACTTCAATGAAAAATCAATTCAAAAATCAAAAATCCATTTAATTCATCTTAAATATATCCAATGACTCAGCTTTCATTACCCTCTAGAGAAGAGAAAAATATTCTCCTCCTCTCAGTTTAAAATAAGCAATTCCTGATTTTTTTTAGATTGTGTCTCCTAGGCTCACCCGCAGAGGGAAAAATTCTCTCATATTATCCTGAAAGGTTTCACTGGGTAGATTTTATGTTTCAATAAGGTCACCTCCCTTTCTTCTAAATTCTAAAGAGTGTCGGTTGAACCTGCTTAAATTTTCCACATAAGATAATCTCATTATCCAAGAGATCAGTCAATTGAGTCTTCTCTGAACCGCTTCCAATGCATTTACATCCTTTCTTAAGTAATAAAACCAGAACTATAGACACTCTGCCAGTTGTGTTCTCACTAAGACCCTGTACTGCCACAGTAACCTTTCCTGCTTGTATGCTTGATTTCCCCTTGCAATAAACGCCAACATTCCATTTGTCTTTTGAACATTTACGGTACCTGAATACAGTACTTTTTGTGATTTGTCTTCCAGAACACCCAGATCCCTTTGTACTTCATAGATGTATAGCCACTCTCCATTAAATAATATAACTTGATTTATTTATCCTGTGAGAGTAGTCAACTTCACACTTTCGCACATTGTGCTCCATCTGTCTCATTTTTGCGTCTCACTTAAATTACAAAAAATTGTAAACAGTTTACTTTCCTATCTTCTGTTGCCTAGAGGCTCGTTTACTGAAGTCA
Source organism: Chiloscyllium plagiosum (assembly GCF_004010195.1). Taxonomy (NCBI): domain Eukaryota; kingdom Metazoa; phylum Chordata; class Chondrichthyes; order Orectolobiformes; family Hemiscylliidae; genus Chiloscyllium; species Chiloscyllium plagiosum. The sequence continues at coordinate 130,031,088 of NC_057712.1, forward strand.
TTAATTAATCCGGTCTTGAAACATATTACAAATTCTAAAATAATCTGTTCCCGAATGGCAGTAGAACATACTGCCCTACAAAGTTGTCTGAAATACACTTTATGAACTCATCTTGCAAGCTATCTTTACTAATCTAATTCATTCAGTTTGTATGAGAATTGAAATCACTTATAATTATTGCAGTACTTTTCTTGTAAACCCAGATTATTTCTTCCTGTATACTATCCCACAATGTACTACTGTACAGGGGACTATAAAGTGTTCCAACAAGTGGCTTTGTATCTTTACTGTTTCTTATCTCCACCAATCATATTCTACATCTTGATCTTCTGAACTAAAGTTATCTCTCAATACGGTTTCAATGACTTCCTTAGTGGTGAGCAACATCACCATCTTTTCCTAACTTCCTGTCCTTCCAAAATATGAAGTATCCTTGAATATTTCAATCCCAGCCTTGTTCGCTGACAATTACCTGTTCAGTGACGCCCAATTTGGTTTCCACCAAGACCACTCAGCACCTGACCTCATTACAGCCTCGGTTCAAACATAGATAAAAGAGCTGAATTCCAGAGGTGAGAGTGAGGTGAGAGTGACAGCCCTTGACGTCAAGGCCACATTTGAGTGAATGTGGCATCAAGGAGTCCTAGCAAAATTGGAATCAATAGGTATCGGGACAAACCCTCCACTGATTGGAGTCATACCTGATACACAGGAAGACGGTTGTGGTTGTTGGAGGTTAGTCATCTCCGCCCCAGGACATCTCTGCAGGAGTTCCTCAGGATGCAGTGTTGTGGGTATGTTCGCAGAGCTGGGAAGTTGATTTGAAGACATTTCATCCCCTTTCCTCTGCAATGCTGAGGAGCGTCCTGTGAAGCGCTAATGAACTGTGTCGGTTGAAATTTATTTGATTTTATTCCTGCTGCTTCCGGTTGCTGGTTCTGGTTGATCGTTGCAGTGGTTAGTGTATTCGGTCCAGGTCAATGTGTTTATTGATGGAGTCTGTGGATGAGTTCGAAATGTTAAGACATGACTCTCAATAGGGAATGGTGATGCCCCTATTACTGGGGAGCATTGCTCATTATCATCCTCATTAATACCGAGATTCCAATCATACCACAGAATAGATATAAACTTATTGCCGAAAATTCCCAGTATAAAAGTCCAAGGGGTTACCTGGTAACTCTAGATTGCTGCTAGCTGTTCCAGACCACCATCTTGGATAACTGCCACCAAGGTTTCAGGGCTGCTTCAGGACAGCAGCCACACACACCCTACATTCACGGACATTGGCATCTGACACATCATGACACGTCAGAGATCCACTTACAGTGCATTTGTGGACTGTAATGCTGCCTCAAACTTGGGGAGACTTCACCAGTTGTCCGTGCAGTACAAATGCAAAGGGGTACTTGAATGCAAGAACAGTTCACAGACTGGATCAGGCTGCATCTAAGGGCTGTTTACTTAGCCTTTTAAAACATGCATGCCCACAGTAACCTGCCTTGTCCTGACTTACCTGACCTCATCTTACCTTGCTTCGTCTTGAATTGCCTTACCTTGCTGTGCGCGATGCCATGTCTTTTAGAGCAGAAGCACCTCGAACAGAGCTTAAAAGCTTGTGTTTTTTCTGTCTTGACATGCTGTTTAGTATGTACACGGAGCCAGGCAACAAGTCATGTTTGATAGTAGTAATCGGTGCAGAGGCTGGTCATCTTGTTTTATGGTACAGTGCTGCATCAATGGCACATTTACATGTGCCAGCTTCCAAGGCAGCAAACACTCTGCATGTGCTTCAAACTAATGGCCATTACTGGAAGTTCATGGGGAGTATTTCACAGTCGAGTCAAGGTGTGCTGCTCTCAGTCAGGACGTCCCAGTGCAGTCAGTCCAGAGGATAGGGAGTGGTCAGTTGACAACTTGGAGTGACCACAATTCAATTCCTTCTCACTACAGTGGGCCACAGTCAGTCAATAGATCCAGTACAAGCAGGCAGGGGATTTATGGATTGCCAATTGGTGACCAGGAAGCAGAACGGTGGTGGGTTTAGTCAGTCATGCACTAGGACTGTCCATCAAAGTCTGTCAAGGGAGTAGGGAACAGTCATTCCTCGGGTCCCTTAATTGTGTGTTGCAGTGGAGGGACATGGACATTGTATTGATAGTGAATCCGAAAGGTTCAGAGCTGGGGAGAAGAGCCAGAAACTTGGTATAGTGATTGTAAAGAGGTCAGCCAGGTGGACCTCATAGAATATGAATTCCCTAATTGGGACAGTTCATCTGGACCAATCGGGGAATCCTGGCAGCCAGAGAAAGAGAGGAGAGTAAAATAAGCACTACCTGAATAAAGATTTGTGCACTGTGTCTTTCACTGTGTCTCACACCTGCACACACACACACCATGGAAAAAAAAAGAAAAGAGAGGAGAGTAAAATAAGCACTACCGCAATTAGGCGGTAGTGTGGGGATTAAATATGAAAAAAGAAAAAAAAGAGGAGAGTTTCCCCCTCCAACTCTATTTTGATTTAGTCCCTACCCTCCCCTTCACTGTTTGATCACACAGCACTGCCCTTTGATGTGAAGAGCAGTGTTTGTCACTGGCCACCCGGGTGTTTGCCTATTGTGAGTGTATGTGCAAGGACTCTCCTTGAAGGGGACTATCCCTGGACTAGCTGCCCTACAGAGAGAGGAAGGAAGAAAGAAGAAGGAGAAGAAGAGACCAGCACTCCCACTACTGGTCTCTGGGACACCGCCCAGACTTGCCTCAGCTGTTGCTGCCTGGGACTTGCCTTGGGGCCCCTCCCAGGACCTTCACCACTGCTGCTGTTACTAGAGGCCCACCTCCTCCACTGCTGCTGCCTGGGACTCAATTTTGGGGCTGCCTGGGACTTGCCTTGGGGCCCCTCCCCAACAGGCCTGCCCCCACCACTGCGACCAAGGGCCTGCCCAGGACTTGCCAGAGGCCTGCCTCCACCGCTGCTGTTGCCAGAGGTCTGCCTCCACCACCGCTGCCTGGGACTTGCCTTGGGCCCCTCCCCAGGATCTCCACCACTGCCACTGCTGGAGTCCCACCTCCACCACTGCCGCCTGGGACTCAATTTTGGGGCTGCCTGGGACTTGCCTTGGGGACCCTCCCCAACAGGTCTGCCCCCTCACCGCTGCTACCAAAGGCCTACCCAGGACTTGCCTGAGGCTTGCCTCCACTGCTGCCGCTGCCTGGGACTCGCCTTGGGCCACTCCACCACTACTGCCTGGGACTCAATTTTGGGGCTGCCTGGGACTTGCCTTGGGGACCCTCCCCAACAGGTCTGCCCCCACCGCTGCGACCGAGGGCCAACCTGGGACTCGCCCGAGGCCTGCCTCTACTGCTGTTGCCTGAGGCCTGCCCCCACCACCGCTGCCTGGGACTCGCCTTGGCCCCTCCCTACAACCTCCACCACTGCTGCTGCCAGAGGCCCACCTCCACCGCTGCTGCCTGGGGCCTACCAATATCCAGCAGCAGAATATGACGAGCCCAAAGGTCGCAGGGCCCAGCCGCACCTACGCCAGGGTAGCCGCTGCCTTAGGCTCGGCTGTCACAACCCCGGCCGCAACCGCAACCCCCTTCAGGCACCTAACCAAACGCCTGGGGGTAAAGGCCTATCCCCACCCCAATATGACCATCGAGGCCTGCAGCAAGGCCATGGCTAGTGTGGTCAGCCCACTGGCCATTGTCGCTGCGGCCCGGATGTACGGGAAGGCCGTATTTTTCCTGAAGAC
>NC_057712.1:130035678-130036862 GCF_004010195.1 Chiloscyllium plagiosum
TGCCCCGCCCGCCCTCACCTGATAAACCAGGAGCGGGGCAGGAAGTGACACGGCTGACCCTTCCCACCCTGGCCACGCCCCATCCTCCCCAGCCAATCGTATTCCTGGAAAGGCAGGGGGGGGGGGACCTCGGGCCCCATGACCACCGAGGCAGGCAGGCGGGCGGGGCGGGGCAGGCCCATGAATTCCCTCCTGTCTCTCTGGGGAAGAGGCACCGGCCCCTGGAGGGGAGAGACACTGCAGCAGTGCGCCGGCGGCGCTGCCCCTCTCCAGGGGACGAGCCAACGGTGCCCCACGACTGTCCCGCACCGCGGCTCGACTTACCAAAACCCCCAGGGGCTACAGCCGGGCCTCCTGCTGCCTCGACTCCTCCGGCCCCTGGGGAGGACCTTAATAACTACGAGAGCCGTGGTGCGGGCGACAATGGAGGACCCTCTGCTGGGTCGTCGAGCGGTGGAGGGGAGGAAGGTGTTATCCTCGCTCCTCCCTCCCAGACTGTGTTTCCGGGGGCCTTGGCCCTGGGGGATGATCTTTTCCTGGGGGATGACCTTTTCCCCGAGGAGCCGGGCGTCCGGGTGTCGGGAGAGGAGCGGGGCCCCGAGCCTCTGCCGCCCGACGACCCGAACTCGGGGTGTTCCGGGAAGGGGTGCGCCGAGGAAGGTACCGCCGGTGACCCTGGGGGTGGGGTCGCAGGGGTTTTGAGGCCGGTTGGCAGCGCCGGACCAGCCCCCATCCTCTCGGTGGGGGAGGGGTCGGTGATCGAGGGCGACCTCCCGGAGGAGGGTTCGGGATCGGTGGCGGACACCGGGGACGACGCGGACTCCGTCTGCAGTGACATTTTTGAGACCCAGGTGACCCCCACCGATCTCCCCCTCATCCCCCTTGAGGAACTCTGGGAATTTGACGAGGAAACTCGGAGTCGCCGGGATAGAGCCCAACTGGCGCTCGACCGCTGGAGCTCCTTCGAAAAAGTTTACTAGTCGGCCCACGCTGCTCGCCAGGCGCCTGGGCTCGACATAAATGAGCGAAAGCGAGTCAGGAACTTCCTGGGGGCACTCCTGGTGAGGGCGAGGGACTTCAGTGCCCCTCCCTCGTCCTCCCTGTAAATATGTAGATAGGTTTGTTATCTGTACTGGTGGTGGTTGCACAACGCTTCCGACATGGAGACAACTATAGCCAGCCTC
>NC_057712.1:130041426-130045437 GCF_004010195.1 Chiloscyllium plagiosum
ATAGACTGCTGCTGCACACCGTCCACCTCTTAAGAAAAAAAAAAAAAAATGAGTATCCCCTGGAGTTGTTCAGGGAGAGGTGGGTGCCGCAGGGAGTGGAGTGCATCATTTCTCCCTCCAATTCTATTTTGATTTAGTCCCTACCCTCCCCTTCACTGTTTTGATCACACAGCACTGCCCTTTGATGTGAAGGACAGTGTTTGTCACTGGCCACCCGGGTGTTTTCCTATCTTCCTGGTGGTGGAAATTGAATAAAGATTCATGCACCTTGTGTCTCTCACTGTGTCTCACACCTGCACACACACACACCATGGGTGCTGGGGGAAAATAAGAATATAATAACAAAGAGAGGAGAGTAAAATAAGCACTACCGCAATTAGGCGGTAGTGTGGGGATTAAATATAAAAAAAGAAAAAAAAAAGAGTTTCCCCCTCCAACTCTATTTTGATTTAGTCCCTACCCTCCCCTTCACTGTTTTGATCACACAGCATTGCCCTTTGATGCGAAGGGCAGTGCTTGTCACTGGCCACTCGGGTGTTTGCCTCTCTTGAGAATTAGATCGGTGTGAGTGAGTGTGCACACGTGCAAGGACTCTCCTCCTTGAAGGGGCCTGTCCCTGGACTAGCTGCCCCACATCGGGAGAGAGAGGAAAGAAGAAGAGGAGGCAGAAGCAGAAGGAGGTGAGAGATTTTGAGTCTGGGGCCTACTTTTGGAGCTGCAGCCTGGGCCTCACCCAGGTCAAGGGAGTGTTGCTGCTGACCTGGGGGCCCACTCCCACTGCTGGCATCTGGGACCCTGCCCGGACCTGCCTCAGCTGTTGCTGCTTGGGGCCTGCCTCACTGCTGCTGCCTGGGACTTGCCTTGGGACCCCTCCCAGGACTTCCACCACTGCTGCTGTTACTAGAGGTCCACCTCCACTGCTGCTGCCTGGGACTTGCCTTGGGTACCCTCCCCAACAGACCTGCCCCCACCGCTGCAACCAAGGGCCTGCCTAGGACTTGCCTGAGGCCTGCCTACAACGCTGAGGCCTGCCTCCACCACTGCTGCCTGGGACTCGCCTTGGGTCCCCTCCACCACTACTGCCTGGGACTCAATTTTGGGGCTGCCTGGGACTTGCCTTGGGGACCCTCCCCAACAGGCCTGCCCCCCACCGCTGCTGCAACCAAGGGCCTGCCTAGGACTTGCCAGAGGCCTGCCTCCACTGCTGCTGTTGTCTGAGGCCTGCCTCCACCACTGCTGCCTGGGACTTGCCTTGGGGCCCCTTCCCCACAACCTCCACCACTACTGCTGCCTGGGACTTGCCTTGGGGACCCTCCCCAACAGGTCTGCCCCCCACCGCTGCGACTGAGGGCCTCCCTCCACTGCTGCTGTTGTCTGAGGCCTGCCTCCACCACCGCTGCCTGGGACTCGCCTTGGGGCCCCTCCCCACAGCCTCCACCGCTGCTACTGCCTGGGACTCAATCTCGGGCCTGCCTGGGACTTGCCTTGGGGACCCTCCCCAACAGGTCTGCCCCCACTGCTGCAACCAAGGGAACTGCCTAGGACTCGCCAGAGGCCTGCCTCCACTGTTGCTGTCGCCTGAGGCCTGCCTCCACCACCGCTGCCTGGGATTCGCCTTGGGGGCCCTCCCCACAGCCTCCACTGCTGCTACTGCCTGGGACTCTATTTTGGGGCTGCCTGCGACTTGCCTTGGGGACTCTCCCCAACAGGTCTGCCCCCACCACTGCGACTGAGGGCCTACCTTGGACTCGCCTGAGGCCTGCTTCCACCACTGCTGTTGCCTGAGGCAGGTCTCCACTGTCGCTGCCTGGGACTTGGGTGACTCGCCTTGGGCCCCTCCCCACAACCTCCACGACTGCTGCTACTAGGGGCCCACCTCCACCGCTGCCTGGGGCACAATATCCAGCAGCAGAATATGGCAAGCCCGAAGGTCGCGGGGCCCAGCCACACCTACGCCAGGGTAGCCGCTGCCTTAGGCTCGGCTGTCACAACCCCGGCCTCGGCTGCAACCCCCTTCAGGCACTTAACTAAACGCCTGGGGGTAAAGGCCTATCCCCACCCCAATATGACCATCGAGGCCTGCAGCAAGGCCATGGCTAGTGTGGTCAGCCCACTGGCTATCGTCGCTGCGGCCCAGATGTACGGGAAGGCCGTCTTCTTCCTGAAGACCAAGCAGGCGGTCCACCTGGCCGTGGAGAGGGGGCTCACTGTGGGCGGGACACACTTGCCCGTCGACCCTCTGGAGGTTACGGCCCAGAGTGTCGTGATCTCTAACGTCCCGCCCTTCATTTCGAGCGAGCTCCTTCTCCCCCACCTCACCACCTTGGGGGAGATCCGGTCAGGGGTCCAGCCGCTCCTGCTCGGTCTGAAGGACCCTGCTCTCCGACACATATACTCCTTCCGGCGCCAGGTGTTTATTTGCCTGGCCCGGGAGGAGGTCACCGAGGACACTTTCACCGTCCTCCACGAGGGAGCGGCCTACCGCGCCTTCTGGACGGCGGATGGCGTGCGGTGCCACCTGTGCCGCGAGGTGGGGCACATAAGAAAAAACTGCCCCACCCAGAAGGCTGCCCAGCCCGTGCCAATGGCTGATGGTGCCACCGCACCCACTCCCCCTCCCCCGAAGCCAACACCTCAAGCCCCGGAACCGGAGGCTTCCAATGCTTCAGCCTCTGGCAGGGAGGGGGGGTGAATGCCCGGCCGGCCAGAAGGCGCCGAAGAAGACGCAACGCGTCAGGTCCGCCCACGGGGAGACCACCCTATCCCCTTCCCCGACACCTAGCCCACACCCTGCCCCGCCCCGCCCCGGCATGACAATGCCATTGCAGCCGTGCCAGCATCGCCCCGGCACGGGAACCCTGACCCCCAAACCCGTACCTGATCCTAACCCCACTGACCACACGTCCAATCCCCCCACCCCGATGGAGAAACCCCTCGGGCTTCAACGCCTGCCCCTGGCACCGTGACACCTGGCCCGGGGGCCCCTGAGCCCAAATACCGCCCCACCCTGGCACTAACCTGGGGGGAACCACCGCTGCCCCACCTCCCGCAGCGACCGTGTCTCTGGGCCCCGGAGAGGGAACTGGACCCCTGCCACGCCCGCCCTCACCTGATAAACCAGGGGCGGGGCAGGAAGTGACACGGCTGACCCTGGCCACGCCCCCTGTCTTCCCCCAGCCAATCGTATTCCGGGAAAGGCTGGGGGGAGGGACCCCAGGCCCCATGACCACCGAGGCGGGCGGGGAGGGTAAGGCCCATAAATCCACCCCGGTCTCTCTGGGGAAGAGGCACTGGCCCTTGGAGGGGAGAAACATTCTAGCAACGTGCTGGTGGCGCTGCCCCTCCAGGGGATGAGCCAACGGTGCCTCGCGACTGTCCCGCACCGTGGCCCGGCCTACCTGAACCCCCAGGGGCTACAGCAGGGCCTTCTGCTGCCTCAACTCCTCCGGCCCCTGGGGAGGACCTTAATAACTACGCGGGCCGTGGTGCGGGCTACAACGGAGGACCCTTGCTGGGTCGTCGAGGGGAGGAGGGTGTTATTCTCGCTCCTCCCTCCCAGACTGTTTTTCCGTGGGCCTTGGCCCTGGCGGAGGACCTTTTCCCCGAGGAGTCGGGCATCCCGGTGTCGGGAGAAGAGCGGGGCCCTGAGCCTCTGCCGCCCGACGACCCGAACTCGAGGCGTTCTGGGAAGGGGTGCACCGAGGAAGGTACTGCCAGTGACCCTGGGGGTGGGGTTGCCAGGGGTTTGAGGCCGGTTGGCGGCGCCGGACCAGCCCCCATCCTCTTGGTGGGGGAGGGGTCGGTGATCGAGGGCGACCTCCCGGAGGAGGGTTCGGGATCGGTGGCGGACACCGGGGACGACGCGGACTCTGTCTGCAGCGATATTTTCGAATCCTAGGTGCCCCCCACTGATCTCCCCCTCATCCCCCTCGAGGAACTCTGGGAATTTGTCAAGGAAACTCGGAGTCGCCGGGATAGAGCCCAACTGGCGCTCGACCGCTGGAGCTCTTT
>NC_057712.1:130045624-130054677 GCF_004010195.1 Chiloscyllium plagiosum
CTGCCTCGACTCCTCCGACCCCTGGGGAGGACCTTAATAACTACGAGGGCCGTGGTGCGGGCGATGGCGGAGGACCCTCTGCTGGGTCGTCGAGGGGAGGAGGGTGTTATTCTTGCTCCTCCCTCCCAGACTGTTTTTCCATGGGCCTTGGCCCTGGGGGAGGACCTTTTCCCCGAGGAGTCGGACGTCCCGGTGTCGGTAGAGGAGCGGGGCCCCGAGCCTCTGCCGCCTGACGACCCGAACTCTGGGCGTTCTGGGAAGGGGTGCACCGAGGAAGGTACTGCCAGTGACCCTGGGGGTGGGGTCGCAGGGGGTTTGAGGCCGGTTGGCGGCGCCGGACCAGCCCCCATCCTCTCGGTGGGGGAGGGGTCGATGATCGAGGGCGACCTCCCGGAGGAGTGTTTGGGATCGGTGGCGGACACCGGGGACGACGCGGACTCCGTCTGCAGTGACTTTTTTGAGTCCCGGGTGCCCCCCACTGATCTCCCCCTCATCCCCCTCGAGGAACTCTGGGAATTTGTCAAGGAATCTCGGAGTCGCCGGGATAGAGCCCAACTGGCACTCGACCACTGGAGTTCCTTTGAAAGAGTTTACTGGTCGGCCCACGCTGCTCGCCAGGCGCCTGGGCTCGACATAAATGAGCGAAAGCGAGTCAAAAACTTCCTGGGGGCACTCCTGGTGAGGGCGAGGGACTTCAGTGCCCCTCCCTCGTCCTCCCTGTAAATATGTAGATAGGTTTGCTATCTGTACTGGTGGTGGTTGCACAACGCTTCCGACATGGAGACAACTCTAGCCAGCCTCAACATCAACGGCAGCAGGGAGTCACAGCGCAGATTCCAGACCCTCTTGGTCCTCCTGCAAGAAACCCACACTACCCCGGGAGACGAAGCCACCTGGCTCCTGGAGTGGCGGGGGGGGGGTCTACATGAGTCACCTCACCCGCAGATCTGGCGGGGTGGCTATCCTGTTGGCCCCGCATTTTCAGCCAGAGATCTTGGGGGTCAGGGAGCCTGTGCCAGGCCGTTTGCTTCTCCTGACAGTTCGGCTGGGGGGCGCTGTCCTTCACGGTGAACGTCTACGCTCCCCTGGCCGGGCCGAGGCAAGCGAGCTTCTTCGGAGAACCAGTGCATCGTCCTCGGGGGAGATTTTAACTGCATCCTCGAGGGCAGGGACCACGGCGGTGCCCGCACTGGCTGGATGTCGGGGAGGAGGTTAGGGGACTTGGTCAAGTCCTTCGTCCTGGTGGACGTCTGGCGGAATCTCCATCCCGACTCCATCGCTTTCACCTTCGTGAGGCCTGGGGTCGGAGCATCCAGAATCGACCGCCTGTACGTTTCGCGGGCATATGCCTCCTGTTTTCCGAACGCCTCTACCCGGCAGGTGTCGTGCACGGACCCACACCTGGTGTGGGCGGAACTCCTTCTGTTCGGCGCCAGGCTCGGCTCCGCGTACTGGCACTTTAACAACCTGATGCTGGAGGACGAGCGGTTCCGGGACTCATTTTGTCGTTTCTGGGCCGGCTGGAGATGGAAGCGGGGAAGCTTCCCCTCCCTGAGGCTATGGTGGGACGTGGGCAAGGCTCACGTCCGCGTCTTCTGTCAGGGGTACGCGAGGGGGTCGACGAAGAGGCGGAAATCCAGGATCGGGGAGTTGGAGAGGGAGATGCTTGACCTGGAGTCACGCCTCGGTCAGCCCGACGCGGACCCGGCCCTGGGCGGGGCTTACGAAGAGAAGAAGGCCGCGCTCCGGGACATGCAGCTCGTCGGGGCGCGTACGTGAGGTCGCGGATCCAGGACCTGGACCACGGCTCCCCCTTCTTCTACTCGCTGGAAAAAAGGTGTGGCACCCATCAGGAGCTCCTTGTGCTGCTGGCTGGCGACGGGTCCCTCGTCTCGGATCCGGAGGGCGTCAGGGCCCACGTCCGAAACTATTACACGGCTCTGTTCTCTCCGGATCCGTCCAGCGAGGATGCCCGCAGAGTTCTCTGGGAGGACCTGCCGCAGCTCGGCCCGGAGGACGCCGGAAGGCTCGACGCTCCCGTCACTTTAGAGGAGCCGACCGGCTCTCGAGGGGCAAGTCCCCGGGGCTGGACGGGCTGACTGTGGAGTTCTTCAGGGCGTTTTGGGACGTCCTGGGGAGCGACTACGCACAGGTCCTGGAGGAGTGTCTACATGCCGGAGAGCTGCCCCTTTCTTGGTGCAGGGCAGTCATCGTCCTGCTCCAAAGAAGGGGGACCTTCGTTCTTTAAAGAACTGGCGTCTGGTCTCCCTCCTCAGCACAGACTACAAAATCTTCGCCAGGGTTCCGTGCTGGCCCACATGATTCACCCAGACCAGTCCTACACAGTCCCGGGCCGGATACACGACAACGTCCACCTGGTCCGGGACCTGATCCATCTCTGTCAACGGGCTGGTCTGCCGAGCGCCTTCCTGTCTCTCGACCAGGAGAAGGCGTTCGACAGGGTCGATCACGAGTACCTGCTCGGGACTCTGCAGGACACATTTCTTCGCCCAGATCCGACTTTTGTACGCCGCCGCAGAGTGTCTGGTTAAAGTTAACGGGTCCCTGACGGCGCCCCTTCGCTTCGGGAGAGGAGTGCGTCAAGGCTGCCCCCTGTCCGGCCAGCTGTATTCCCTGTGCGTGGAGCCTTTCCTGCGCCACTTGCGGAGGAGGTTGTCGGGGCTGGTTCTGCGCGGCGCGGGCACGGGGGTGGTCCCCTCGGCCTACGCCGACGACGTGCTCCTCACTTTCACCGACCCGGCTGACCTGGGGAGGATGCGCGAGTGCCAGGCCGTGTACCCGGCGGCGTCTTCCGCCAGGATCAACTGGGCCAAATGTTCCGGACTACTGGTCGGCCCGTGGCGGGTGGACTCTCTGCCGGAGGAGTTACGGGGGTTCAGCTGGAGTACCACCCATCTCCTCTACCTGGGGGTCTACCCCAGCCCGGCTGAGGAATCCTGGCCGGCCAACTGGCCACACACACACCATGGGTGCTGGGGAAAAAATAAGCACTACTGCACTTAGGTGGTAGTGTGGGGGGGAAAAAAAAAAACAGTAAATAGAGCACTACAGCAGTTAGGCGGTAGTGTGGGAAAAAGAATAAAGAGCACTGTAGTAAAAAAAAAGGAGTTAAAAAAAATAAATAAGCACATAGGGTTCTATTCACTCTGAGAGCTGGAGAAGAGAAAAAAAAATTCTGTTTATGGCCAACTGGCAGGAGCTGGAGGCCAAAGTCTCGGCTCGCCTAGGCCGCTGGACAGGACTGCTCCGAGTGCTATCTTACAGGAGTCGAGTGCTGGTCATAAACCAGCTGGTGGCCGCCATGCTGTGGTACCGGCTGGTCACTTTGGTCCCTCCTCCTGGCTTTGTCGCTGACATCCAGAGAACGTTGGTCGATTTCTTCTGGGACAAAAAGATGCACTGGGTCGCCGGGCAGGTTCTGAGCCTCCCTATTGAGGAGGGCGGTCAGTCGCTGATGTGCATCCGCACCCAGGTCGCGACATTCTGCCTTCAGACCTTGCGGCGATAGCTTTACGTCGAGCCTCCTAGGTGGTGCGCCCTGGCGACGTATTTTTTCCGCCAGGTGCGTAACCTCAACTACAACACGCAGCTCCTGTTCGACCGTGACGGTTTGGAGGTCTCCCTCAAGACATTGCCTGTCTTTTACCAGGACCTGATCACTGTCTGGAACATGGTCGAATCGCACCGCGCCTACCCTCCGGCAGGAGTAGTGGCTGTCGTCAGGGAGCCGTTGCTCAGGAATCCTTACTCGTGGGTTCGAGTGGCTGTCGGAGGGGAGGGCCATGGCGGCGAGGGCGACCAGGGTCTGGTACGTGCTGGGTGCCAGGGGCCTGGGCTGGACGCTGCCGTAGGACGTAGCGAGTAGGGCAGTGGTAGACATCCAGTACGTGGCCACCGCCATCCGACGCCTTAAGATGGTGGTGCTTGGACCTGATCATAGTGCACCAGTTGGAGGACACTCAGATGTGCGGTCACCCCAGCCCGGACGGAATTTCACATTGGCCCCAAGGTCCCGTACTTCCCGCGGGAGCCCGTGCCCCACAACCTGAGCCGCCTCCGGAAGTTTAATTTTTGTTCCCTTTAAGGAGGTAAAAAGGCGGGCCCTGTATCTGCTGCTGCACACCATCCACCTCTTCTCCCTCATCCACCGTCCGGACACGCCTTGGCGTGCCCATTCCCCAGTGGAGGGCTCTCTATGCAGGAGTCCTCCCCCTATATCTCTGGGGTGGAGGGTGCTGCACGCAGCGGTCCCCTGCAACCGCAGATTGCGGTGGTTCACGGACTCCCAGCCCAACTGCTTGTCCTGTGGAGTCCGTGGACCATGTATATATTGGGTGTGGGCGTTTGCACTCCCTTTTTGATTTTCTGAAAAAACCTCCTCCTCTGTTTTTGGTTGCACTTCAGTCCCACGCTCCTGATCTTTGGGCACCCGGTACGGAGGAGGGAGGGCAGGTCTGAAGACCTCCTCGTGGGTCTGCTCCTGGGTCTGGCCATCAACAGGTTGAGGCAGCGGGCCGTGGAGGGGGTCATTCGCGCTAACTGCCTGCCCCTCTTCCGTGGTTACATTAGGGCCCGGGTGTCCTTGGAGAAGGAGCACGTGGTGTCCACCAACACCCTGGAGTTGTTCAGGAAGAGGTGGGCGCCGCAGGGAGTGGAGTGCATTATTTCCCCCTCCAACTCCATTTTGATTTAGTTCCCCACCCTCCCCTTCACTGTTTGATCACACAGTATTGCCTTTTGATGTGAAGGGCAGTGCTTGTCACTGGCCACTCGGGTGTTTCCTTTCTTCCCAGTGGTGGAAATTTGAATAAAGATTTGTGCACATTGTGTTTCTCACTGTGTATCACACACAACATGAGTGCTGGGGGGAAAAAAAAGCACTACCGCAGTTAAGCGGTAGCGTGGGGGTTTTAAAAAAAAAACAAAGAAAAAAAATGTCTGCAAAAAAATGGTGTCAGACATTTTGACACACTGCAGGTTTGCTCTGTGAGAGCTAGTCCATTGTCAAGGACTTTCCACATGTATACAAAGGGTGACTTGGTGATGGGATGCCTGCCTTTGTGGAGTTATTTCAGTGGCAATGAAAGTAAAGGGCATTCCTGAAGAAATTCGTTCATAATGATCATCTTTGAGTTAGGGTAAACATTTCTGGTATCATGCCATTATTTGGGAAGCTTAACTTGTTCAACCTTGCCATCGAAGACTCAACCAGGATGTGGAAAGAGTGCTTTTTTTTTCAGGCAAATGACATTGAGGCAGATGAAAAGTAAGAGTAACTCTACTGACAGGTTGGGGACCCACAGCTTTTTCAGTTATCAGGAGACTAACTTTCCCTGAAGCACTAGATACTAAAAACTTTCAAGAGTTAATGGGTTTATTTAAGGAATATTATGACCCAAGCCTCCTCTAATTCTGACGCGCTATTGTTTTTACTTGGCAAATTGAGAACCAAGGGAATCCATATTGGAATTTTTGACCAGGTTAAGACAACTGGCAGAGGCATGTGACTTGGTTTAAACCTTTAATGAGATGCTGAGAGACCACTTGGTATGTGGGATTAATGATGTAACCATGCAGAAGCACACACTAGCTGAAGCCCAACAGGACTTCAAACAAACATCACAACTGGCTTTGTCATTGGAAAATGTAGCAAGTGGAGCATATGAATTGAAGGGTATTCCGATGGAAGTGGACACTGTTACCAGTCCGACTGAGTTTGGGCAATACCACTTGAGTAGAGGCAACTGTACAGCCACATTCAGGATTTGTCCTGAGCAGAGGGAATCTAGGTTAACCAACAGCAAAACCCCAAAGCAAAGCCAAGCCTCAGCCAAACGGGTAAAAATTTCTTCAGGATCCTGGCTGGCAAGCCATTGTAGTTGCTGCTGGTGTGCAGACTCAAGACAGCAAAGCAGTCCTGCTAGACCGAAATCAAATAAGAGAACTCATAGGTTGGTATTCAGGAGAGTGCACACTCTGGAATGAAGAGCTGGCTTAGAACAGTTATATTGCTTAGCAACATCCAAATCAGAACCAATCAAAATAAACATCTGGTTAACTGGTCATCCAGTTCTAATGGAGGTTGATAGTTTTGCAGCCATTTCAGTAATCGCAGAACCTTTAACAAAATTTTCTCTGGACTCCAACCCTAAAGTTTACTCAAGATCTCAGTCCGACTGAGAACGTATACCGGGGAGCCTTGACAGATTAAGGGTATAACTTTGGTTCCAGCCTGTTATGAGAACTGTGGTTCAGTTACCACTGATTGCAGTGAAAGGCACAGGTCCAAGCTTGATGGAGCAAAATTGGTTGAGAGAGGTTCACCTGGATTGGATCAACATTTTTTGATTAGAAAATGGTTGCCTGAGTGAACCTCGAATTAAATACATGGAGATCTCGGGATTACCAAAGGAGCCAAGGCCAACTTGCATGTTGACCAGGAAGCAATTCCACAATTCTGTAAGGCCTACCCAGTGCCATTTCCCTTATGAGCAAAAGTAGAGTTAGAACTCGGGAGGCTGGAAAACAAAGGAATCATCAAACCAGAAAGGGCAGCATGGGGCATACTGATTGTGAAGCCCGATAGGCTAGTTCGCCTTTGTGGGGATTTTAAGTAAATGGTAAACCACTTTTTGCAGCTGGATAAATACCCAATCCCTTGCACAGAGGATTGATACGTAAAGCTGTTATTTATGAAGCTGGACTTGAGCCATGCGTACTTGCAATCAGATGAGGATTCCCAGACGTATGCTACAATTAATGCCCATTCAGGATTTGTACCAATATAGTAGACTGCCATTCCAGGTCTTGTCAGCCTGTGCAGTTTTCAGCGGATGATGGAGAACGTTTTACAAGGTCTACTCCAGGTCAATATTTATCGAAATAATGTGCTAATAACAGGGAAGACCAATAAGGAACACACGGAGACCTTGGATAAAGTCCTTAAGCATTTCTCCCAGGCAGGCTAGGCACTTTCAAAAGGAAAAATGTGTGGTTCAGGCACTCCAAATGATCTACTTTGGCAACAGAGTCAATAAGACTGGGTTACGAATGTTGGAAGGTAAGGTGTGTGCGATCACGTATGTACCAGAGCTTAGGTCTTCCCTTGGGCTAGTGAACTATTCCGGAAAATTCATACAGAACCTGGCCTCCATCCTGGCACTTAAAAAAGGGTCAGCCTTGGAAATAGTCGCTTAGCCAAGGCACAGCTTTCAGGGAAGTGAAGAAACAGTATCCTCCTCTACGGTGGTGGCACACTATGATCTAAGCAGGATCTGATATTGTTGGATAAGGCTGAAGAAACTGATAAGAGGCTTAACAATGGGCTGATATGCAGGTCTGCTAACAGTTAAAGCTGCAGGAAATTAGTAACTGCTGGCTGTAGCAAATTAGGCATACATTTGGCCAAAACATTCAGAATTGGTCATGTGCAGGAATAATTCCAAACAAGGCACACATTTGGCACAGAGACTGGTGTATGAAAAGCCTGAAGAAATCCTTTTGTTCAGCATAACTTCAAAGATTAACGTTGCAAGAAGTACCCTACATCAAGAGGTGTGGTGAAGACATCGAGCAAAGTTTTAGCCTGGCTAGCTGCGAACTCTGCTGGGTAATAATGTTTGAGTTTAGTTACAGAAATCAGGATTGTGAAAGACAGTGATTGAGATATCTCTAATAGGTAAATGTGTGTTATTTGCTTAAGTATTTAATAAACTAATTGTGGTTTTATAAAGCTCTAAAGTGTCTCCACTGTGTCTTCATTTATATGTGTACTGCTAACTCTCAGAGACGAGCGACAGAGTTGATTTGTGATTGCTCCCCCTGTGGCATCAGGATAGTATGAGCTCCTGCTTGGCCCAATGGAAAGCAATGCCCAATGGCATAAGCATCTTGGACTTTGGTTAATACAGAGCTTAAAAACACCCAGATAGAGAAGGAAGGTTTGACACACATATTTGGAGTCAGGAAGTTCCAACAAAAGCTTTATGGATGTAAATTTGTAATAATAATGGACCACAAACCCCTGCTAGGTCGACTTCAAGAGGACAATGCAGTGTTGCCCATAGCTTCAGGCCTAATTCAGCAGTGGGCTGTAATACTAAGAGTGTATAATTGCAAGTTGGAACACCATTTGGGAAGCCAAGTGGCAAATACGGATGAGTCGAGCCACCTCCCACTGGCAGTGATATTGCCACTGGAAGAGTCCATAATGGTTTTAAATTTTCTGGACACACTTTCAGTAACAGAATCGTAGAGTCACACAGCATGGAAACAGACTCTTCGATCCAATTACTCCACACCAACCATACTCTCAAACTAAACTAGTCCAACCTGCCTGTGTTTGGTCCATATCCCTCCATATCTTTCCTATTCATGTACTTATCCAAATGTCTTATAAACATTATAACTCTACCTGCATCCATCACTTTCTCTAGCAGTTCATTCCACACATTAACCACGTGCTATGTAAAAAAGTTGTCCCTTGTGTCCTTTTTAAGTCTATCTCCTGTCACCTTAAAAGTATGCCATCTAGCTTTGCTATTCACTTTATCTATGCCCCTCGTGATTTTTTAAACCTCAATAAGGTCCCCTTCAACTTCTTACACTCCAGTGAAAAAAAGTCCCAACCTATCCAGCCTATTTTTATAACTCAAATTCTCGATTCCTGGCAAACTCTTTTCTGAACCCTTTCCTTCCTATTACAGGGCGAGCAGAATTGCACACAGTATTCCAGAAGTGGCCTCACCAACATCCTACACAACTTCAATATGACATCCCAACTCCTAGGACAATATGAGAGTTTGGAGGCAGAAAGATCCGGTCCTGACAAAACTGAACCAGCTGCTGGTGAGGAGGGAAACCACAGTGCCATCACACCCAGCATTGAAACCTTTTCTGACCCAGAGAAAGCAGATCACTGTCAAGGACAGCATATTACTAAGGGAGTAAGAGTGATTGTCTCCAGCAAAAGTTGCTGCCAGATACTGGCTGAGCTCCACCAGGGTCATTCAGGGGTTTCCAAAATGAAGATG
>NC_057712.1:130056091-130061092 GCF_004010195.1 Chiloscyllium plagiosum
ACTCTGAGAGCTGGCTCTGAGGGAGCTGGATCAGTGTCAAGGACTATCCAGGTGTAAATAAAGGGGACCTTGGTGATAGGATAAGGACCTCTGTGGAGTTATTTCACTATTGTGCTCACAAACAATAAGCCTGCAGAAGATGTAGTCTTGGGGCCGTAGAATTAGTTCCTGAGCAACCAATCTGTCATGGCATAATGTAAATCAGGAATTTAGGGATGCATATGCCAAGGGTGATACAGTAATCACAGGTGACTTCAATCTACATCCAGACTGTGTGAATCTGTAATTAATTTGGAATGCGAAGCTTCAAGAGTGCTTTCAGAAGTTAACTGTGTTTTCTGAGGTTAGTAATGGCACACATCAATTCCAGCCTCCCAGATTGCCTTGATCCACTACAATTTGCTTACCATTACAACAGGCTCATAGCAGACACCATCTCCCTGGTTCTACACTCATCCCTGCAACATTTAGATAAAGATCCCTACGTCAGACTCTTATTTATTGGCTTTAGCTCCACTTTCAACACCATGATTCCAACCAAACTCATCTTCAACTCCAATGCCTAGAGCTCTCCTCCCCATTCTGCAACTGGATCCTTGACTTCCTGACCCGCAGGCCGCAATCAGTTGGGATAGGCAACAGCACCTCCCCCATGATAATCCTCAACACCAGTGCCCCACAAGGTTGCATTTTCAGCACCTTACTGTACATCTTACACACTCATGACAGTGTTGGCAAATTCAACTCTAATTCCATTACTTAGGGTTACGAGTTCAAGATGAGAGGGGAAAAGTTTACGGGAGATATGCATGGAAAGTTCTTCACACAGAGGGTGGTGGGTGCCTGGAGTGCGTTGCCAGCAGAGGTGGTAGAGGCAGGCATGATCGCATCATTTAAGATGCATCTAGGCAGATACATGAATGGGCAGGGAGCAGCAGAGGGATACAAATCCTTAGAAAATAGACGACAGGTTTAGATAGAGGATCTGGATCGGTGCAGGCTTGGGGGGGGGTGCTAAAGGACCTATTCCTGTGCTGCAATTTTCTTTTTTCTTTTTCCATTTACAAGTTTACTTGACACCACCATAGCAAGTTGGATCTTAGACAATGATGAGTACAAGCAAGAAAAAGGTGGCTTACTGGCATGATGTAAAGACAACAAACTTTCCCTCAATATCAGCAAAATGAAGGAGCTGGTCATCAACTTTAAAAGAGGAGTGGAGGACATGCCCCTATCTATGTCAATGGTGCTGAGGTGGTGATGGTCAAGAACTTCAAGTTTGATTTGATTTATTGTGTTCAGGTGTACCTAAATACAGTGAAAAGCTTTGTTTGTGAGCAGTACAGGCAAATCGTAATAAGTAAGGGCATACAGATCATAGGGTGCCTAGACAGAGTGAGGCACACAGGTTACACTGCACAGGAGGTGTGTGAAGCAAGATCAACATTAACAAAACCAACCTTCTTTGAAGTTAGAGTGTCCATTCATCAGTCTAAAAATGGTAGGGAGGAAGCTGTTCTTGAACCTGTTGGTCATCTGTTCAAACTTCTGTATTTTCTGTCTGATGGAGGAAGTTGTTGGAGGAGAGCATTACAGGGATGGAAGGGGTCTTTGATGATGTTGGCAGCTTTTCCACGGCAACAAGGAGTCTATAGATGGAAGGTTGGCTTCCATGATGGTCTGGGCTGTGCACACAACCTTCTGCAGTTTCTTCTAGTCCTGGGCAGAGCAGTTGCCATGCCAGGCCGCTCTGCACCCAGACAGTATGCTTTCAATGGTGCATCTGTAAAGGCTGTTGAGGGGCCTTATGGACATGCCAAATTTCCTGAGCTGCGTGAGGAAGAAAAGGCGTTCTTGTGCCTTCTTGACTATCGCATCTACATGGGAAGTCCAGGACAGGTTGTTGGTTATCGTCGTTCCCAGGAACTTGATGCTGTCAACCCTCTCAGCCTCCACTCCGTTGATGTAGATGGGGGAACGTTCTCCTCCAATCTTTCTGAAGTCAGTGATGAGTTCTTTAGTTTTGCCGACATTGAGAGAGAGGCTGTTATCATTGCACCACAACACCAAGCTCCCTATCTCCTTTATGTATTCTGACTCATTGTTGTTTGATCTCTGTCCTACCATGGTGATGTCATCAGCAAACTTGTGGATGGTGCTCATTCAGAATTTGGCAACACAGTCGTGGGTGCACAGGGAGTACAGTAGGAAGCTGTGAACACATCTGTGGGGGTGGGGGTGAGTGTCCAGTGTAGAGGGTTATTGTGGAGGTGTCTATTGCAGTCTGTGGGTCAGAAAGCTGAGGATCCAGTTGCAGAGGGCGGAGCTGAGTCCTAGGTCTCTAACTTTTGAGATCAGTCTGGAGGGGATAATGGTGTTGGAGGTGGAGCTGTAATTAATGTGCAGGAGTCTGACTTATGTGTCGTTGTTGTCCAGATGCTCCAGGGATGAGTGCAGGGCTAGGGAAATGGCATCCACTATCTTGGCATCCACCTGACGGAGAATCTCCTCGGAACACTTCAACCCCAGGGCATCAATGTGGACTTCACCAGTTTCCTCATTGCCCCTCCCCCCACCTTACTCCAATTCCAACCTTCCAGCTGAGCACTGTCCTCATGACCTGTCCTACCTGTCAATCTTCCTTCCCACCTATCCGCTCCATCCTCCTCTTTGACCTATCACCTTCATCCCCACCTCCATCCACCTATTGTACTCTTGGCTACATTCTCCCCAGCCCCAACCCCCTCCCATTTATCTCTCCACCCCAGAGACTCCCTGTCTACATTCCTGATGAAGGGTTTTTTGCCTAAAACGTCGACTTTCCTGCTCCTCGGATGCTGCCTGACCTTTTTCATCACCACTCTAATCTAGACTCTGATCTCCAGCATCTGCAGTCCTCACTTTTGCCTCGATGTGGGCCGTGACCAGCCTCTCAAAGCATTTCATGACTATGGAGGTCAGAAAGACTGGGCAGTAGTCTCTTCGATGGTTTCTTCGATGCTGGGATGATGGTGGTCTTCTTGAAGCAGGTGGAGTCTTCAGTTTGCAGGAGGGAGAGGTTGAAGATGTCAGTGATTACATCTGCCAGCTGGTCCGCATAAGATCTAAGTGCATGGCTGGGGTCTGCTAGGAGTAAATAACACTGACAATCTGCCCTGGGCCATCCACATCAATATTTCGGTCAAGAAAGCACACCAATGCTTCTACTTCCTCAGAAGGCTAAGGAAGTTCAGCATATCCATAATGACTCTTACCAATTTTTATAGATGCACCATAGAAAGCATCCTATCTGGATGCATCACAGCTTGGTACGGCAAAGACCACAAGAAATTACCGAGAGTTGTGAGAGTCCATGACACAAACCAGCCGTCTGTCCATTGACTCCATCTATACTTTCCATTACCTCAGAAAGAAACCAGCATAGTTAAAGACTCCTCCCGATCCAGTTACACTCTCTTCCACCCTCTTCCATCAGGCAGAAAATGAAAAAGCTGGAAAACACGCAAGAACAGATTAAAGAACAGCTTCTTCCCAGCTGTTATCAGAATTTTGCACCGATCTCTCATGTTCTAAAGCTGATTTTTTTCTGAACCTTCTCAGTAGCTATAACACTGTATTCTGTTCTTTTACCCTGATGTACTTATGTAAGGTATGATTTGCCGAGATGCACACAAAACAACACTTTTCACAAAATCTCAGCATGTGAAAATAATAAATCAACTCAAATCAAATCATACCCACTAGTCACTAAATTCAGGTCTCTCACTCCTACTTTCTATTCCTAGCATACCACAATGATAAAAAGTGAGTTTTTATTGCAAAAATATACTTTATTCATAACAGTTTACAGTTGCTGCAGTAGTTCGGTGCAGTTTTTGCAACCAAACATTGGAATTTGGCATTCCCTTCCATTGTTTTTCATCATTTAAATAAACATTTTCGATGTGAATATAAGTATAATTAGTAAGTTTGTCAATGACGCAAAAATTGGAGCTGTAGTGAACACCTCAGAGTACAATGGGATCTTGATCAGATGAGCAATGGGCCGAGGAGTGGCAGATGGAGTTTAATTCAGATAACTGCGAGCTGCTGCATTTTGAAAGGCAAATCAGGACAGGACTTGCATACTTAATAGAGTCATAGAGTCATAGAGATGTACAGCATGGAAACAGACCCTTTTGTCCAACCCGTCCATGCCGATCAGGTATCCCAACCCAATCTAGTCCCACCTGCCTGCACCTGGCCCATATCTCTCCAAACCCTTCCTATTCATATACCCATCCAAATGCCTCTTAAATGTTGCAGTTGTACCAGCCTCCACCACTTCCTCTGGCAGCTCATTCCATACATGTACCACCCTCTGTGTGGAAAAGTTGCCCCGTAAGTCTCTTTTATATCTTTCTCCTCTCACCCTAAATCTAAGCCCTGGACTCCCCAACTTTGGTGTGATAAAGCATAAAGGCAAAGTAATATTTAAATGGTGATATATTAGGAAATATGAATAGGATCTTGATGTCCTTGTACATTAGTCAATGGTCATGGATGGAAAGATGAGGCAAGCAATTAGGAGAGCAAATGGTATATTGGCCTTCGTTGCAAGAGGATTTGAATACAGAAATAGAGATGCCTTATTGTAGTTATATAGAACCTTAGTGAGAACACACATCTTTAACTATGTGCAGTTTTGGTTTCCTTACCTAAGAGAGGACATACTTGCCAAGAGGGAGTACAGAAGATTCTCTAGGCTAATACCAGGAATCTGGATCAGTGGTGCTGGAAGAGCACAGCAGTTCAGGCAGCATCCGAAAAGCTTCGAAATCGACGTTTCGGGCAAAAGCCCTTCATCAGGAATAAAGGCAGAGAGCCTGAAGCGTGGAGAGATAAGCTAGAGGAGGGTGGGGGTGGGGATAGAGTAGCATAGAGTACAATAGGTCAGTGGGGGAGGAGATGAAGGTGATAGGTCAGGGAGGAGAGGGTGGAGTGGATAGGTGGAAAAGGAGC
>NC_057712.1:130062401-130066387 GCF_004010195.1 Chiloscyllium plagiosum
TCCCCACTCCCACCCTCCTCTAGCTTATCTCTCCATGTTTCAGGCTCTCTGCCTTTATTCCTGATGAAGGGCTTTTGCCCGAAACGTCGATTTCGAAGCTTTTCGGATGCTGCCTGAATTGCTGTGCTCTTCCAGCACCACTGATCCAGAATCTGGTTTCCAGCATCTGCAGTCATTGTTTTTACCTAATACCAGGAATGGCAGGACTGTCGCATGAGGAGAGATTGGTTTGATTAGATTAGATTCCCTATGGTGTCGGCCCAACAAGTCCACACTGACCCTCCGAAGAGTAACCCACCGAGACTCATTTCACTACATTTACCCCTGACTAATACACCTAACACTATGAGCAATTTAGCATGGCCAGTTCACCTGACCTGCACATCCTTTGGAATGTGGCAAGAAACCAGAGCGTCCAGAGGAAACCCACACAGACACTGGGGGAATATGCAAACTCCACACAGATAGTTGCCCGAGGCTGGAATTGAACCCAGGTCGCCAGCATTGTGAGGCAGCAGTCCTAACTACTAAGCCACCTGCCATCCAGTGGCCTGGGAGAAAGTGAGGACTGCAGATGCTGGAGATCAGAGCTGAAAATGTGTTGCTGGAAAAGCGCAGCAGGTCAGGCAGCATCCAAGGAGCAGGAGAATTGACGTTTCGGGCATGAGCCCTTCTTCAGGGCTGCGCTTTTCCAGCAACACATTTTCAGATCCAGCGGCCTGGGCCTATATTCACTAGAGTCTCAAAGAATGGTTTAAACACAAAAAGTTCTAACAAGGGCAGGAAATTTAGATGCAGGAAGGATGTTTCCCCTGGTTGAGGAGTCCAGAACTAAGGGTCACCATCTTAGGATACAAACAGGCCACTTACGACTGAGATGAGGAACATTTCTTGATTTAGAGGGTGGTCAACCTATTGGATTCACTACCTCAAGACACTGTGGAGCCAATGTCAAAAAAGAGATTGATAAATTTTTGGATGCTGAAGAATCAACCATGATCCTATTGAATGACAGAGTAGGCTTGAAGGGCTGAATAGCCTACTCCTGCTCCTAATTTCCACATCTGTTTTAATGCTACAAAACTTAATATACGAGATTCAGTGAATAAAGCAGAGGGCACAGTTAAACACTCGAAGGTATGAAATCCTAGCTATAACTGAAAAACTGTTTAAAGGCAGAATGACTGCTCTTGGTGACTGAATTTTCAGATAAAATAGTGGGATGAGAAATGAGGTTAACAACATTGGTTTAACAAACATTTACAGCTGTAAAGTGAGATATATGCAGAAAGGATCATCAAATGGGGTTATATCCATCAAACTGAAAGCTGTATACAGAGGTTGTTTTCCCCCTTCCCCAAACTCTCAAAAACAATATAGAAGTGTAAATATGTTGGCAAATTGCTGAAAAGTGTAAAAACATTAGAACAGTAATAATGGAGGATTTCAATTACTAGAATTGGCTCTGCTGGCCTAAGGGCTGATTCGGTGACTTCATTCCATCCCTGTGCTATTTTCCCAGAGACAGAATTGGGCACTTCAGGGATACCTGCCGGTAATCAACTAATGGCCTATTGAGGTTCCTGGTGAGTTACAGCCTGGGATTAGGGTTTATAGACTGGGATCAGGGGTAACAGATGGGGATCAGGGTGTAACTAGCTGCGAATAAAGGCAGCACACTGGGATTAGGAGCAAAATGCTTGAGTCGGGGGAACAGACTGGGAAAAGAGACAACACACTGGGATTAAAGGCAATGTGCTGGGATCAGAGGTAACATGCTGAGATCAGTGATATATCCCAGGATCAAGGATGAACCTTCAGGATCTGGAGTAATGGGCTGGGTTTGGAGTAACATGCTGGAATTTTCGTCAAAATGCTGTCATCAGGAATAACAAGCTGGCTCTCAGGTACGATCACGGATTGGGGCAACAGCCATATTCAGCGATAACAGGTCAAGATCAAGGGTAACACATCGGCATTAGGTGTAACACACCAAGATTAGGGATAACATACCAGAATATATGGTAGTATTCTGGGATGAGGGGTATCACTAGAGTCAGAGGTATATTACACCTTACTAGCATAGCACCCTCAATATCAAGCAGCCTGATTGCTATCACAAAACTTAATGATTTTTAAAAGTATGTAGAATTCCCTGATTTACCCAATTTTCAGTCCAAGATTGATTGACAGGAAGAAAACTTAGGTGCTATGGGTGGAGGGAAAGCAGTTGAGTGATCTTGATGCACCGAACTGTTGTGATGATTCTTGTGCTGATCAGAATTCTGCTTCTTGATCTTCCTTCTCTGGATGGCTTTCACCAATCACTCAGTGGTTCACACTGCTGTCTCACAGTGCCAGGGACCTGAGTTTGATTCCACCCTCTGGGCGACTGTCTGTGTGGAGTTCACACATTCTCCCCATGCCTGTGTGGGCTTCTTCCGGGTACTACAGTTTCCTCCCATAATCCAAAGATGTGCAGGTCAGGTGAAATCCCCATTGTGTTAGGTGCATTAATCAGAGGGAAATGGGTCTGGGTGGGTTACTCTTCGGAGGGTCGGTGTCGACTTGTTGTTCAGCAGCTGCTGAAGGAAAATTAAGCTGATTTTCTTGAAGCTTTTTTTTTCAAAAATATACATTATTCATAAAATACTTTGATGATCTGTACAACTGGACATGCCATACATATGTAAACATTCTCATTTGTTTGCATACCGAAAACAGAGTAATCATTCCTATTCACAGGTTGGTGCGATTACATTGAGCTGAGGCGTCAGCGGAGCCCAAATGACTGCATGGGCCCCCTGTTCTTCTTTAGGCAGGCAGACGTTACACGGTGGTCTTTCCCCACCGCGCCTTGGCGGCAGCTGCCCCAAGCTTCAGCGCGTCCCTCAACACGTAGTCCTGGACCTTGGAATGTGCCAGTCTGCAACACTCAGTCGGGGTCAACTCCTTCAGCAGTGTGGTGTTTACTGCAGAGTTCAGAGATAGACTCAGGGTTGGTGGAGATCTTCTTCCTATTTGTCTCTAGCCCTAAGCAGTACAACAAGCTGAGAACTAACCACATTGTTGTGGCAGACAGAAAGCCTTTGTCATTAATGACTGATCACAAGTCCAGAAACCAATCATCTACCTGTTGCTGGTTTAATCTCCTTTCCTACACACTCTTGGTTCCAGTTTGTCTGCACCTTCTCTGACCACTGATTGCACCTACAGCTGTGCAAACAGGGCCTACAGTAAGTGTTGGATTACCTCTTTCAAAAACATACAGTAATCCTTGGCTTTAAAACACTTATTTTCCCATTCCTGTTCACAACTGAAAATACAGACAAATAAAAAGACATGGTCTTTACAAGGGACACTCTGGCATCAGTGACACACTTCTGAGATAGGGTTAACACACTGGGATCATGGATAAAACTCTGGGATCAGCAGTAAAACTCTAGGATCAAGTTTAATGTTCTGGATTAAAGATAAGCCTAGGATTGATGATAATGGTATTGGTGCTCAATGACAGTGCTCTGGGTTCAATGTTGGTGCTCTGGGAGCAGTGATGGTGCTCTGGGTTCAGTGACAGTGCTCTGGGATCAGTGTTGGTGCTCTGGGATCAGTGATGGTGCTCTGGGATCAATGATGGTGCTCTGGGATCAGTGACGGTGCTCCGGAATCATTGATGGTGCTCTGTATTCAATTAAAGTGCTCTGGGATCAGTGACAGTGCTCTGGGATCAGTGACAGTGCTCTGGGTTCAGTGATGGTGCTCTGGGATCAGTGATGGTGCTCTGGGATCAGTGTTGGTGCTCTGGGATCAGTGATGGTGCTCTGGGTTCAGTGATGGTGCTCTGGGATCAGTGATGGTGCTCTGGGATCAGTGTTGGTGCTCTGGGATCAGTGATGGTGCTCTGGGATCAGTGTTGGTGCTCTGGGATCAGTGATGGTGCTCTGGGATCAGTGTTGGTGCTCTGGGATCAGTGATGGTGCTCTGGG
>NC_057712.1:130067815-130069394 GCF_004010195.1 Chiloscyllium plagiosum
CAGTGACAGTGCTCTGGGTTCAGTGATGGTGCTCTGAGTTCAGTGATGGTGCTCTGGGTTCAGTGATGGTGCTCTGAGTTCAGTGATGGTGCTCTGGGATCAGTGACGGTGCTCTGGGATCAGTGACAGTGCTCTGGGAGCAGTGAGGGTGCTCTGGGATTAGTGACTGTGCTCTGAGATCAATGATTGTGCTCTGGGATCAGTGACAGTGCTCTGGGAGCAGTGAGGGTGCTCTGGGATTAGTGACTGTGCTCTGAGATCAATGATTGTGCTCTGGGATCAGTGACAGTGCTCTGGGAGCAGTGAGGGTGCTCTGGGATCAATGATTGTGCTCTGGGTTCTGTGACAGTGCTCTGGGAGCAGTGATGGTGCTCTGGGATCAATGATTGTGCTCTGGGTTCTGTGACAGTGCTCTGGGAGCAGTGATGGTGCTCTGGGATCAATGATTGTGCTCTGGGTTCTGTGACAGTGCTCTGGGAGCAGTGATGGTGCTCTGGGATCAATGATTGTGCTCTGGGTTCTGTGACAGTGCTCTGGGAGCAGTGATGGTGCTCTGGGATCAATGATTGTGCTCTGGGTTCTGTGACAGTGCTCTGGGAGCAGTGATGGTGCTCTGGGATCAATGATTGTGCTCTGGGATCAGTGACAGTGCTCTGGGATTGGTGATTGTGTTCTGCGATCAGTGAGAGTGCTCTGGAATCAGTGATGGTGCTCTGTATTCAGTGACAGTGTACTGTAATTGATAATGGTGCTCTGAAATCAGTGATGTGATCTGGGAGCAGTGACAGTACTCTGAGATCAGTGATGGTGCTCTAAGATCAGTGACAGCGCTCTTGGATCAGTGACAGTGTTCTCGGATTAGTGATGGTTCTATGGGTTCAATGATGATGCTCTGGGATCAGTGACATCGCTCTGGGATCAGTGATGGTGTACTGGATTCAATGCCAGTGCTCTGTAGTCAGTGTTGATCTCTGGGAGTAGTGATTGTGCTCTGGGATCAGTGACAGTGCTCTGGGAGCAGTGAGGGTGCTCTGGGATCAATGATTGTGCTCTGGGTTCTGTGACAGTGCTCTGGGAGCAGTGATGGTGCTCTGGGATCAATGATTGTGCTCTGGGATCAGTGACAGTGCTATGGGAGCAGTGAGGGTGCTCTGGGATCAGTGACTGCTGTGGGAGCAGTGATGGTGCTCTAGGATCAGTGACAGTGCTGTGGGAGCAGTGATGGTGCTCTGGGATCAGTGACAGTGCTCTGGGAGTAGTGAGGGTGCTCTGGGAGCACTGAGGGTGCTCTGCGAGCAATGATGGTGCTTTGCATTCAATGACTGCTCTGGAATCAATGATGGTGCTCTGGGTTCAGTGACAGATGCAAGGGTTCAGTGATGGTGCTCTGGGAACAGTGATGGTGCTCTAGGTTCAGTGACAGTTCTATGGGATCAGTCTTGGTGTTTTGTGATCAGCGATGGTGCTCTGGGAGCAGTGATGGTGCTCTGGCATCAATGATGGTGCTCTAGGATTAGTGATGATACTCTGGGTTCAGTGACAGTGCTCTGGGATCAGTGATGGTGCTCTGGGATCAGTG
>NC_057712.1:130069644-130088013 GCF_004010195.1 Chiloscyllium plagiosum
TCAGTGACAGTGCTCTGGGTTCA
This sequence comes from Chiloscyllium plagiosum, assembly GCF_004010195.1. NCBI lineage: Eukaryota > Metazoa > Chordata > Chondrichthyes > Orectolobiformes > Hemiscylliidae > Chiloscyllium > Chiloscyllium plagiosum. The sequence goes on from NC_057712.1 coordinate 130,069,668, forward strand.
GTGACAGTGCTCTGGGATCAATGATTTTGCTCTGGGATCAGTGACAGTGCTCTGGGAGCAGTGAGGGTGCTCTGGGATCAGTGACAGTGCTGTGGGAGCAGTGATGATGCTCTGGGATCAGTGACAGTGCTGTGGGAGCAGTGATGGTGCTCTGGTATCAGTGACTGCTCTGGGAGCAGTGAGGGTGCTCTGGGAGCAGTGAGGGTGCTCTGCGAGCAATGATGGTGCTTTGCATTCAATGACTGCTCTGGGATCAATGATGGTGCTCTGGGTTCAGTGACAGATGTAAGGGTTCAGTGATGGTGCTCTGGGAACAGTGATGGTGCTCTGGGTTCAGTGACAGTTCTATGGGATCAGTCTTGGTGCTTTGTGATCAGCGATGGTGCTCTGGGAGCAGTGATGGTGCTCTGGCATCAATGATGGTGCTCTAGGATTAGTGATGATAGTCTGGGTTCAGTGACAGTGCTCTGGGTTCAGTGATTGTGCTCTGTAATCAATAATGGTGCTCTGGGATCAATGAAGGTGCTCTGGGTTCAGTGACAGTGCTCTGGGTTCAGTGATGGTGCTCTGGGATCAGTGACAGTGCTCTGGGATCAGTGACAGTGCTCTGGGTTCAGTGACAGTGCTCTGACTTCAGTGATGGTGCTCTGGGATCAGTGACAGTGCTCTGGGTTCTGTGACAGTGCTCTGGGTTCAGTGATGGTGCTCTGGGTTCAGTGATGGTGCTCTGGGATCAGTGACGGTGCTCTGGGATCAGTGACAGTGCTCTGGGATCAGTGATGGTGCTCTGGGATCACTGACAGTGCTCTGGGTCAGTGATGGTGCTCTGGGATCAGTGATGGTGCTCTGGGTTCTGATGGTGCTCTGGGTACAGTGCTGGTGCTCGGGGATCAGTGACGGTGCTCTGGGTTCAGTGATGGTGCTCTGGGTTCAGTGATGGTGCTCTGTTCAGTGATGGTGCTCTGGGTTCACTGATGGTGCTCTGGGATCAATGATGGTGCTCTGGGATCAGTGACGGTGCTCTGGGTTCAGTGACAGTGCTCTGGGTTCAGTGATGGTGCTCTGGGTTTAGTGATGGTGCTCTGGGATCTGATGGTGCTCTGGGATCAATGATGGTGCTCTGGGATCAGTGACGGTGCTCTGAGTTCAGTGATGGTGCTCTGGGATCAGTGACAGTGCTCTGGGATTGGTGATTGTGTTCTGCGATCAGTGAGAGTGCTCTGGAATCAGTGATGGTGCTCTGTATTCAGTGACAGTGTACTGTAATTGATAATGGTGCTCTGAAATCAGTGATGTGATCTGGGAGCAGTGACAGTGCTCTGGGTTCAGTGATGGTGCTCTGAGTTCAGTGATGGTGCTCTGGGTTCAGTGATGGTGCTCTGAGTTCAGTGATGGTGCTCTGAGTTCAGTGCTGGTGCTCTGGGATCAGTGACGGTGCTCTGGGTTCAGTGATGGTGCTCTGGGTTCAGTGATGGTGCTCTGAGTTCAGTGATGGTGCTCTGGGATCAGTGATGGTGCTCTGGGTTCAGTGATGGTGCTCTGGGTTCAGTGATGGTGCTCTGGGTTCAGTGATGGTGCTCTGGGATCAGTGATGGTGCTCTGGGATCAGTGACAGTGCTCTGGGTTCAGTGATGGTGCTCTGGTTTCAGTGATGGTGCTCTGGGTTCAGTGATGGTGCTCTGGGATCAGTGACAGTGCTCTGGGTTCAGTGATGGTGCTCTGGGATCAATGATGGTGCTCTGGGATCAGTGATGGTGCTCTGGGATCAGTGACAGTGCTTTGGGATCAGTGATGGTGCTCTGGGATCAGTGATGGTGCTCTGGGATCAGTGACAGTGCTCTGGATTCAGTGACAGTGCTCTGTGTTCAGTGATGGTGCTCTGGGTTCAGTGATGGTGCTCTGGGATCAGTGATGGTGCTCTGGGATCAGTGACAGTGCTCTGGATTCAGTGACAGTGCTCTGTGTTCAGTGATGGTGTCTGGGTTCAATGATGGTGCTCTGGAATTAGTGACGGTGCTCTGGGTTCAATGATGGTGCTCTGGAATTAGTGACGGTGCTCTGGGTTCAATGATGGTGCTCTGGAATTAGTGACGGTGCTCTGGGTTCAATGATGGTGCTCTGGAATTAGTGACGGTGCTCTGGGTTCAATGATGGTGCTCTGGAATTAGTGACGGTGCTCTGGGTTCAATGATGGTGCTCTGGAATTAGTGACGGTGCTCTGGGTTCAATGATGGTGCTCTGGAATTAGTGACGGTGCTCTGGGTTCAATGATGGTGCTCTGGAATTAGTGACGGTGCTCTGGGTTCAATGATGGTGCTCTGGAATTAGTGACGGTGCTCTGGGTTCAATGATGGTGCTCTGGAATTAGTGACGGTGCTCTGGGTTCAATGATGGTGCTCTGGAATTAGTGACGGTGCTCTGGGTTCAATGATGGTGCTCTGGAATTAGTGACGGTGCTCTGGGTTCAATGATGGTGCTCTGGAATTAGTGACGGTGCTCTGGGTTCAATGATGGTGCTCTGGAATTAGTGACGGTGCTCTGGGTTCAATGATGGTGCTCTGGAATTAGTGACGGTGCTCTGGGTTCAATGATGGTGCTCTGGAATTAGTGACGGTGCTCTGGGTTCAATGATGGTGCTCTGGAATTAGTGACGGTGCTCTGGGTTCAATGATGGTGCTCTGGAATTAGTGACGGTGCTCTGGGTTCAATGATGGTGCTCTGGAATTAGTGACGGTGCTCTGGGTTCAATGATGGTGCTCTGGAATTAGTGACGGTGCTCTGGGTTCAATGATGGTGCTCTGGAATTAGTGACGGTGCTCTGGGTTCAATGATGGTGCTCTGGAATTAGTGACGGTGCTCTGGGTTCAATGATGGTGCTCTGGAATTAGTGACGGTGCTCTGGGTTCAATGATGGTGCTCTGGAATTAGTGACGGTGCTCTGGGTTCAATGATGGTGCTCTGGAATTAGTGACGGTGCTCTGGGTTCAATGATGGTGCTCTGGAATTAGTGACGGTGCTCTGGGTTCAATGATGGTGCTCTGGAATTAGTGACGGTGCTCTGGGTTCAATGATGGTGCTCTGGAATTAGTGACGGTGCTCTGGGTTCAATGATGGTGCTCTGGAATTAGTGACGGTGCTCTGGGTTCAATGATGGTGCTCTGGAATTAGTGACGGTGCTCTGGGTTCAATGATGGTGCTCTGGAATTAGTGACGGTGCTCTGGGTTCAATGATGGTGCTCTGGAATTAGTGACGGTGCTCTGGGTTCAATGATGGTGCTCTGGAATTAGTGACGGTGCTCTGGGTTCAATGATGGTGCTCTGGAATTAGTGACGGTGCTCTGGGTTCAATGATGGTGCTCTGGAATTAGTGACGGTGCTCTGGGTTCAATGATGGTGCTCTGGAATTAGTGACGGTGCTCTGGGTTCAATGATGGTGCTCTGGAATTAGTGACGGTGCTCTGGGTTCAATGATGGTGCTCTGGAATTAGTGACGGTGCTCTGGGTTCAATGATGGTGCTCTGGAATTAGTGACGGTGCTCTGGGTTCAATGATGGTGCTCTGGAATTAGTGACGGTGCTCTGGGTTCAATGATGGTGCTCTGGAATTAGTGACGGTGCTCTGGGTTCAATGATGGTGCTCTGGAATTAGTGACGGTGCTCTGGGTTCAATGATGGTGCTCTGGAATTAGTGACGGTGCTCTGGGTTCAATGATGGTGCTCTGGAATTAGTGACGGTGCTCTGGGTTCAATGATGGTGCTCTGGAATTAGTGACGGTGCTCTGGGTTCAATGATGGTGCTCTGGAATTAGTGACGGTGCTCTGGGTTCAATGATGGTGCTCTGGAATTAGTGACGGTGCTCTGGGTTCAATGATGGTGCTCTGGAATTAGTGACGGTGCTCTGGGTTCAATGATGGTGCTCTGGAATTAGTGACGGTGCTCTGGGTTCAATGATGGTGCTCTGAAATTAGTGACGGTGCTCTGGGTTCAATGACGGTGCTCTGGAATTAGTGATGGTATATAAGAACCAGGAGCAGGTGTAGGCTATCTGGCTCTTCAAGCTCACTCCAGCATTCAATATGTTCATGCCTGATCTTTGTGTGGTCTCAGCTCCACTCACCCACCCTCTCGTCGTAACCTTTAATTCCTTTGCTGTTCAAAAAAGTATCTATCTTAGCTTTAGAAACACTCAATGACGAAGTCTCAACTACTTCACTGGCAGGGAATTCCACAGATTCACAACCCTCCGGGTAAAGACGTTCCTTCTCAATTCAGTCCTAAAACTGCTCCCCCTAATTTTGAGGCCATGCCCTCTTGTCCCAGTTTTACCTGCCAGTGGAAACATCCTCTCTATTTCTATCTTATCGATTCCCTTCATTATTTTATATGTTTCTATATGACTCCCCCTCATTCTTCTAAATTCCAATGAATATAATCCCAGTCTACTCAGTGTCTCCTCGTAAGCCAAACCTCTCAACTCAGGAATCAACCTCGTGGACCTCCTCTGTACCCGTCTGGTGTACATCCTTTCTCAAGTAAGGAGACCAAAACTGCATGCAATAATCCAGGTGTGGTGAGCACAGCACCCTATACAGCTCCATGCTTTTAAACTCGATCGCTTTAGCAACGAAGGGACAAAATTCCATTTGATTTTTGTTTTCTTAATGACCTGTTGCACCTGCAGACCAACCTTGTATAATTCATGCACAAGGACACCCAGGCCCCTCTGCACAGCAGCATGCTCTAATTTTTTACCATTCAAAGAATAGTCCTTTTTACTGTTATTCCTATCAAAATGGATGACTTCACAGTTATTAACGTTGTATCCCATCTGCCAGACCTTTGCCCAATCAAAATATCTGTGTCCCTTTGCAAAGTTTCACAGACATCTGCACACTTCGCCCTACCACCCATCGCAGTGTCATCCGCAAACTTTGACACATTACAGATGGTCCCCAACTCCAAATCATCTGTGTAAATTGTGAATAATTGTGGTCCCCCAACACTAATCCCTGAGGCACACCACTAATCACTGATCACCAAGTAGAAACGCACTCATTTATTCCCACTCTTTGCTCCCTGTTAGTTAACCAGTCCTCTATCCATGCTAATACATTAACCTTAACACAATGCATCTTTATCTTATGCAGTAGCCTTTTGTGCGACACTTTGTCAAATGCCGTTTGGAAATCTAGATATATCACATCTATAGTGACCCTATTGTCCACAATGCTCATAATGTCCTCACAGATTTCCAGTAGATTAGTTAAGAATGACCTTCCTTTCATGAACACATGCTGCATCTGCAATGGGACAATTTCTATCCAGATGGCTTGCTATTTCTTCCTGGGTACTCTGGCTTCACTGATGATGCTCTAGCATCAGTCAGTGATGATGCTCTGGAATCAATGACAGTGCTTTCAATACAATGTTGCCTTTTAATTGTGGGTAGTGCTCTGGGGATCTCATAATGCTTTGGGATCAGCGATAGTACTCTGGGATTGCCGTAATTCTCTGGGATCAATGATTGGTGCTCTGGATTAGAGTAATGCTCTCAGTTTAGTTTTAGTGCAATCAGGTCTGAAGAAGGGTCCCTGGACTCGAAACATTAACTTTCTTCCTCTCCACAGATGCTGCCAGACCTGCTGAATTTCTCCAATAATTTCTGTTTTTATCTCAGATTTCCAGCTTCTGCAGTTCCTTATTTTATTTCAATGGTAATGCCAGGCTCATTGTTGCTTCTGGTCTCTGTCAGTGTTTTCACCGATGACTCAGTTAGTTGTAAGTTCACACTCTGGGTTCGACTCTGTAATCTAATTTGACACTTTCCTTACTGCATAAGGTGGTAAAGAATTTCATGACACCACTAAAACACATTACCTAATCGTGTACCTCAGCACTGGGACCTTTATCTGCACTTTTAGTACGATAGGAAATAAGCTTCAAAGTTCATAATTGGCTATCAAGTGCTTTAGAACATCATGAAAGTAACTATATAAATGCAAATTATTTCTTTTTAATAGCTAATTCCGTGTACAGCACCTTAATGGATTTAGTGCCACCTGTTCTAAAGACCCTCCACTAGAAGGGAACTTGTATTATCTTTATATATTTATCTTGGTGTTTCTGCTTATTTTGATCTGTCCATCTGTCTTATCACTCACTTTGCATCAGAGAACAGTTACGACACAGAAATAGGTCATTTAGGCCATGATGTTTGTGTCAGCTTTGTAAGGAATAATGCATCTAGTCCACCCCAGCCCTACCAGTTATGTAAAAATAGGTTTTCCTTACATTGCCATTAATTATTTTGTGATCAGCTTATACTGGCATCCTATGGTTCTTAGTCCTTTCTCAGCCAGTATTCCTATTTACTCTGTCAAGTCCCCCATGATTTTGAAAATCTCTGATAAATCTCATCTCATTATTGAAGTCCTGATCAGCCCTTGAACTATTCTCATGAATTTTTTCTGGGTTTATCTTCATATAAAATCATACAGTTTAGAAGGAGGCTATTTGGTTCAGACTGTTTGTAAAAACTATCTAAGTCGTCCCATGAGAATCATAGAGTCATAGAGGTGTACAGTGTGGAAACAGACCCTTTCGTTCAAATAGTCCATTCCCACCAGATATCCTAAATTAATCTAGTCCCATTTGTCAGCATTTGGCCCATATCTCTCTAAATCCTTCCTATTCATGTACCCATCTAGATAACTTTTAAATGTTGTAATTGTACCAGCCTCCACCACTTCCTCTGGCAGCTCATTCCATACACGCACCACCCTCTGTGTGAAACGTTGCCCCTCAGATCCATTTTAAATCTTTCCCCTATCACTTTAAACAGATCCATTTTAAATCTTTCCCCTTTTACCATCCAGTTTCGCACTCCCCTACCCTGGGAAAAAGACCTTAGTTATTCACCTTATCCATGCCTCTCATGATTTTATAAACCTCTACAAGCTTACCCCTCTGCTTCTGACACTCTGAGGAAAAAAGCCCCAACCTATTCAGCATACCCCATATCGCTCAATCGTGGCAACATCCTTGTATATCTTCTCTGAACCCTTTCAAATTTACCAACATCTTTTCTATTGCAGGGAAACCACATCTCTGTCCTTTCCCCAATGCTGTACAGACATTTCCTCTTCAAATATCTACCAATTCCTTTGTGAATGTTACTATCAAATCAGTTCCCACCAGATCATTCCAGACTTTAATAGCTTTCTGTGGAAAAGACAATCTCCTCATCCCTCCTCTAGTCCCTTTGCCTATTAACTGAAATTTGTGTTCTTTAGATACAGCTCCTCCTACCTGTAGAAAAAATACCTCCCTACAAACCCCTCATCCACTTTAGTGTTTATGTCTAAACTTCCCATTTCTACCTCTATTATGTATTATGGGTATTGTTACATTTCAAAAATTGATTGAAAAAAGTGCCGGCTATCTCCAAGTGTCATCTTGTTTCCAGGACGTAATTTAAACTGAATCCTCACTGAACCTTCTTGCAAGAATTTCTCATTCTCAACTGGTCATCGGTGGAAGGCAAGAGAATCTTAAAACATAGAACATAGAACATAGAACAATACAGCACAGAACAGGCCCTTCGGCCCACAATGTTGTGCCGAACATTTGTCCTAGCTTAAGCACCCATCCATGTACCTATCCAATTGCCATCTACTCTTATCTATTCCTCTGATCATCTTATAAACCTCTCTCAAGTCACCCCTAATCCTTCCCCGTTCCAAGGAGAAGAGGCCTAGCACTCTCAACCTATCCTCGTACTACCTATTCTCCATTCCAGGCAACATCCTGGTAAATCTTCTCTGCACCCTCTCCAAAGCTTCCACATCTTTCCTAAAGTGAGGCAACCAGAACTGCACACAGTACTCCAAATGTGACCTAACCAAAGTCCTGTACAGCTGCAACATCACCTCGCGACTCTTGAATTCCATGCCTCTGCTAATCTTAGTATCACTGTAATGTTATGTTTTATGACCCATGAATTACCATTGTATTATTTTAGAACTGTTCACCTGTCATTCTTCTGTTTGTGAAGTGGCTTTCACTTCCTGTCAACAGAGTGTTGATTTTAACATTCTCATCTTTGACTTCCTTGGAATTGTACCTTCCCTAAGTCTGTAATCTCTTCCAGCATCACTAGCAGCTTCCTGGCCATGTACTGAAACACACTTCATGCTTCTCACTAGCATATATGTTGCTTAAAGGGAATTTATACATCACAAGCAAAGTTTCTCACTTCAAATATACTCCCAGGTAGTGCATTGCAGATCCCCACCACAGCATGTTTCTTGAAATCCCTTCAAAATCTCCTGCCTCTCAATTTATCTTGACCCCTCAACTAAAGGGAACTAAAGGGACAAAGACATCCTTCCCCGATGCACTCAATACATTCTATGCTCAGTTCAAGCAGAATGCCAGTGGTGCAGTATCACCTGCCCCGACAGACCCAGACTCACCTGTGCCCACTGTCACCACTGCAGACATCAGATCAGTCTTCCTGGGAGTCAACACAAGGAAAGTGACAGGCCTGGACAGAGTCCCCGGATGAACACTTGTATCCTGTGGGGACTAACTGGCAGAGGTATTTACTGACATCTTCAACCTCTCCTTCCCACAAACTGAAGTCCTTACCTACTTCAAGAAGACTACCATCAACCCAATACCTAAGAAAGCAAATACAGCGTGCTTTAATGACTACCACCCAGTGGCTCTGACCTCCATCATCATGAAGTGATTCAAGGAGCTGGTCACAGCTCACATCAACTCGTCTCCCAGCCTGCCTCAATCCCCTATAATTTGCCTACCATTGCAACAAGTTACACAGCAGATGCCATTTCCCTAGCCCTACACTCATCCTTGGAACACCTGGACAACAGAATTCCTAGGTCAAACTCCTGCTCATTGAATTGAATTGAATTTATTGTCACATGTCAAAAGCCTGGTCTTGCAAACAATACAGGCAGATCACAGAGTTAAGTAGCATAGTTAATTAAATAATAGTTAAACAGCAGCAAAAACAAAAACACAGGTACTGGCAAATGTTGAGTTTGTGAGCTCATTCAGTATTCTAACAACAGTCGGGTAGAAACTGTTACCGAAACCAGCTGGTGTGTGTGTGTGTGTTCAGGCTTCTGTATCTTCTCCCTGATGGTAGAGGTTGTAGAAAAACATTGTCAGAGTGTGATAGATCTTTGAGAATAATGGCGGCCTTTCCTTGACAGCGGGCCTGTTGGATAGATTCTATAGATGGGAGGTTGGCCTTTGTGATTGTCCGGCCGAGTTCACCACTCTCTGTAACCGTCTCTGATCTTGAATGGTACAGTTACCATACCAGGTAGTGATACATCCAGGCAGAATGCTCTCGATGGCGCACCTATAAAAGTTGGCAAGGGTATTCGCCTTTCCTCAGCTGCCTGAGGAAGAAGAGACATTGTTGGGCTTTTGTAACCGGTGCGTCCTCATGAAGAGTCCAAGAAAGCTTGTTGTGGGTGACAACTCCCAGGTGCTTGACACTGTCCACTCATTCCACCTCTGTGCTGTTAATGTTTAGGGGGGCTGAGTAACATCGTGCCGAAAGTCAATAATGAGTTTCTTGGTTTTGCTGGCATTGAGAGCGAGGTTGTTCTCAGGGCACCATTTTTCCAGGTCTTTCATCTTCCGTCTGTAGTCTGTTCATCGACTACAGCTCTGCCTTCAACACCATTAACCCCTCCATGCTGGTCTCAAAAATGTGTGACTTTGATCTTGCTCTGCCCTCTGCAATTGGATCCTCAGCTTTCTGACCCACAGACTGCCATCAGTGAAGACAGACCACTACACTTCTTCCACAATAACCCTCAACACTGGAGCCCCTAACAAGGATGATTCTCAGCCCCCTACTGTACTCCCTGTGCACCCACAACTGTGTTGGCAAATTCCGAGTGAAAGCCATCTACAACTTTGCTGATGACACCATCGTAGTAGGACGGATATCTAACAACAAAGGGTCAGAGTACAGAAAGAGCAAAGAACAAAGAAAGGACAAAGAATATTAACAGCCCAGGAACAGGCCCTTTGGCCCTCCAAGCCTGAGCCCATCCAAATGTATTGTCTAAACCTGTCGCCCAATTACTAAGCATCTGTATCCCTCTGTTCCCCACCTACTCATGCATCTTAAATGAATCTACCGTGCCTGCCTCTACCACCTCTGCTGGCAACACGTTCCAAACGCCCACCACCCTCTGTGTGAAGTACTTGCCGCGTGTGTCCCCCTTAAACTTTCCACCTCTCACCTTGAAATCGTGGCCTCTTGTTATGGAATCCTTCACCCTGGGAAAAAGCTTGTCACTATCCACCCTGTCTATACCCTTCATGATTTTGTAAACCTCAATCAAGTCCCTCCTCAATTTCCTTTTTTCTCATGAAAACAAACCTAACCTACTCAACCTTTCTTCATAGCTAGCACCTTCCATACCAGGCAACATCCTCGTAAACCTTCTCTGCATCCTCTCCAAAGCATTCACATCCTTTTGGTAATGTGGCGACCAGAACTGTACACAGTATTCTAAATACGGCCGAACCAATGTCTTGTACAATTTTAACATGACTTGCCAGCTCTTATACTCAATACCCCGTCCAATGAAGGCAAACATACTATATGCTTTCTTGACCACTCTATCCACTTGTGCAGCAACCTTCAGGGTACACTGGACCTGCACTCCCAGATTTACAAAATTATGAGGGGCGTGGATAGGATAAATAGACAAAGTCTTTTCCCTGGGGTCGGGGAGTCCAGAACTAGAGGGCATAGGTTTAGGGTGAGAGGGGAAAGATATAAAAGAGACTTAAGGGGCAACATTTTCACGCAGAGGGTGGTACGTGTATGGAATGAGCTGCCAGAGGATGTGGTGGAGGCTGGTACAATTGCAACATTTAAGAGGCATTTGGATGGGTACATGAATAGGAAGGGTTTGGAGGAATATGGGCTGGGTGCTGGCAGGTGGGACTAGATTGGGTTGGGATATCTGGTCGGCATGGACGGGTTGGACCGAAGGGTCTGTTTCCATGCTGTACATCCCTGTGACTCTATGACCAAGTCCTCAACGTAAGGCTTTTATTTTTTCTTTATCTTTCTTTGTCATATATTTAAGTGCATTGTTTGGTTTTAGTTAGTTCATATAAAGCTAAGCTTACAATGGCAGGGGACCTCAGACCTGTGGCATGTGCCTTTTGCTTGATGTGGGAGCTTAGGAATGTGGCTGACATTCCTGACTCTTACACTTGCAAGACGTGTGTCCAGCTGCAGCTGTTGTTTGACCACATGACTGCTCTGGAGTGTGGATGGACTCACTGTGGAGCATCCGCGATGCTGAGGAGGTTGTGGATAGCATGGTTAGTGAACTGGTCACACCGCAGGTTAGGATTGCTGAGGGAGACAGTGAATGGGTGACCAAAAGACAGAAAAAGAGTAGGAAGGCAGTGTAAGTGTGCCCTGCAGTCATCTCCCTCCAAAACAGGCATACCGTTTTGGATACTGTTGGGGGAGATGGATCACCAGGGGAGGGCAGCAGTTGCCAGGATCATGGCACCATGGCGGGCACTGCTGTTCAGAAGGTGGGAAAAGGACTCGAAGGGCCATTTCATAGGGGATTCTATTGTGAGGGGAGTAGATAGGCGGTTCTGGGGCCGAACACGAGACTCCCAGACGGTATGTTGCCTCCCAGTTGCTCGGGTCAGGGATGTCACCGATCAGCTGCAGACCATTCTGAAAGGGGAGGGTGAACTGCCAGTTGTCTTGCTGCATGTGGGCACCAATGATATAAGTAGAAAACGAGATGAGGTCCTGAAAGAAGAACTCAGGGAGCTAAGACAGAAGTTAAAGAGGAGGACCTCAAAGGTAGTGATCTCGGGATTACTACCAATGCCATGTGCTAGCCAGCATAGAAATGAAAAAAATAGGCAGGATGAACACATGGCTTGAGGGGTGGTGTAGGAGGGAGGGGTTCAGATTTGTTGGACATTGGGACCGGTTCTGGGGAAGGTGGGACTATTACAAAATGGATAGTCTACACCTGAATCAGACTGGAACCAATGTCCTTGGGGGAGTTCTTGCTACTGCTGTTGGGGAGGTTTTAAACTAATGTGGCAGGGGGCTGGGAACCAGAAGAGGAAACAACTAGGCAGCGAGGTGGAGACTGGAGACTTTTCTCTGTACTTAGATACATATGAATAAATAAATCAACACAAATTTAGTCAGTTGCTCTCTATTCATCCTGTTCATGACCCCATAATCTCTACCAGATCCAATCTCAACCCTCTCTGTTCTGCAGAAAACTACCTGAGCTTATTGAGCCTCTCTTCATAGCTGAAACACTCCAATACAAACAACATCCTGTTGAATCTCCTCAGTACCACCTCCAGTGCAATCACATCATTTCTGTCGTGTGCTGTCTGGAAGTTTAGAACATAGAACGTAGAAAAGCACAGCACAGAACAGGCCCTTAGGCCCACAATGTTGTGCCGAGACTAATCCTAATGTAAAATATAGTAATTTAACCTACCCACCCCTCAACTGTGCATGTCCAGCAGTCGCTTAAATGTCCCCAATGACTTTGTGTCCACCACCTCAGCTGGCAACGCATTCCATGCATTCACCATAGAACGTAGAAAAGCACAGCACAGAACAGGCCCTTAGGCCCACAATGTTGTGCCGAGACTAATCCTAATGTAAAATATAGTAATTTAACCTACGCACCCCTCAACTGTGCATGTCCAGCAGTCGCTTAAATGTCCCCAATGACTTTGTGTCCACCACCACAGCTGGCAACGCATTCCATGCATTCACAGCTCTCTGTGTAAAGAACCTACCTCTGACGTCTTCTTTATATCTTCCTCCTAATATCTTCAAACTATGCCCCCTCGTACCAGTCAATCCTGCCTTGGGGAAAAGTCTCTGGCTATTGACTCTGTCTATTCCTCTCATTATTTTGTACACCTCGATCAGGTCTCCTCTCTTCCTCCTTCTCTCCAGAGAGAAAAGTCTGAGCTTATTCAACCTCTCTTCTTAAGGCAAGCCCTCCAGTCTAGACAGCATCCTGGTAAACCTTCTTTGCATCCTCTCCAAAGCCTCTGTATCTTTCCTATAGTAGGGCGACCAGAAGTGGACACAATATTCCAAGTGCGGTCTCACCAGGGTCTTGTAAAGCTGCAGCAAAACCTCGCCGCTCTTAAACTCGATACCCCTGTTATTGAAAGCCAAAATACCATATGCTTTCTTAACAACCCTATCCACTTGCGTGGCAACTTTGAGAGATCTATGTACTTGCACACCCAGATCCCTCTGTTCCTCCACACTGCCAAGAATCCTGTCTTTAATCCTATATTCAGCATTCGAGTTCAACCTTCCAAAATGCATCACTTCGCATTTATCCAGGTTGAACTCCATCTGCCTATGTCGCGCTGCAGCCTGCAGTAGCCCTCTATACTATTGATGACACCTCCAACCTTTGTGTCATCTGCAAATTAACTAACCCACCCCTCAACCTCATCATCCAAGCCATTTATAAAAACTACAAAGAGCAGAGGCCCAAGAACAGAGCCCTGCGGGACCCCATTCAACACTGTCTTCCAGGCAGAATACTTTCCATCTACAACCTTCGGTCAGCCAACCAATTCTGAATCCAGATAGCCAAATCTACCAGTATCCCATACATCCTGACTTTATGAATGAGCCTTCCATGGGGAACCCTATCACATGCTTTGCTGAAATTCATATACACCACATCTACATCTACTGCTCAACCTTCATCGACCTGTCTTACACCTCCTCAAAGAACTCAATAAGATTTGTGAGGCATGACCTGCCCCTCACAAAGCCATGCTGACTGCCTTTAATCACACTATGCTTTGCCAAACAGTCATAAATCCTATCCCTCAGAATTCTTTCCACAACTTTGCTGACCATAGACGTAAGACCCTTCTTGAAAAGAGGAACAACATTCGCCTCCTTCCAATCCTCCGGTACAACTCCCATGGAGAGTGAGGAGGCAAATATCCTCGCCAGCGACTTAGCAACCTCCTTTCTCGCTTCCTGGAGCAGTCTAGGATAAATCTGGTCTGGCTGATTTATCAATCTTAATGTTTTCCAAAATTTCTAGCACATCCACTTCATCAAACTTGATCTGGTCAAGACTGTATCCCAGCTCCTCTAAGCTTTCATTTACAACAAGTTCCCTTTCCTTGGTGAAAACCAAAGCAAAAACCTCATTTTGGGCTTCCCCTATTTGCTCAGACTCCACGCACAAGTTCCCTCCACTATCCCTGATCGGCCCTACGTTCTCCCTCATCATTCTCTTATTCCTGACGCATGAGTAAAATGCCTTTCGGTTCTCCCTAATCCTTCTTGCCAAGCCTTTTTTGTGCCCCCTCCTGGCTTTCCTCAGTCCATTTCTGAGCTCCTTTCTAGCAAGCTTGTAATCCTCTAAAGCTGTGGTGGATTCTTGCTTCCTCCACCTTACGTAAACTGCCTTCTTCCTTTTGATGAGAAGCTCCTCTGTTCTCGTCATCCAAGACTCATACTGAGTAAGGAAACCATCCTGAACACACCTGACAAAAACGGCTCTATCCAAACCATCTGCACTGAGGAGGTTCCAGTCAATATTGGGAAAGTTGAAATCACCCATAAGAACAACCCTGCTACTTCTGCATTTTTCTAGAATCTGCCCGCCAATCAACAACCTTCGCTTCTGTAGCTGTGATGCACTCTCTGATTAGCAATGCTACACCCCCTCCTCTTTTTCCACCCCTCCTGTTCTTTTTTCTGCATTTTTCTAGAATCCAAACCTTCCTCAACAACCTTCGCTTCTGTAGCTGTGATGCGTTCTCTGATTAGCAATGCTACACCCCCTCCTCTTTTTCCACCCCTCCTGTTCTTTTTAAACGTTCTAAACCCTGGAACATCTAGCAACCATCCCTGCCCCTGTGAAACCCACGTCTCCGTTATGGCCACAACATCATAGCCCCAAGCACTGATCCATGTGCTAAGTTCGTAACTCTTATTCCGGACACTCCTTGCATTAAAGCAGACACACTTTAACCGATCCCTATGTTTCATCGCATGAGAAACCTTCCTGATAGATTCAATATATCCTGTCACTGTCCTGTCCGCAACTGACCCCCTCTCAGACATGTGGCTCCGATTCCCACCCCCTTGCCAAACTAGTTTAAACCCTCCCGAATTGCACAAGCAAATCTCCCACCCAGGACATTTGTACCCCTCCAGTTCAAGTGCAACCCGTCCTTCATGTACAGGCCCCATCTTCCCCAAAAGGCATCCCAATGGTCTAGATATCTGAAGCCCTCCCTCCTGCACCAGCCTCGCAGCCACGTGTTAAGCTGCATTCGCTGACTGTTCCTCATCTCACTATCTCATGGCACCAGTAGCAAACCCGAGATAACTACTCTACTCATCCTGCTCTTCAGCTTCCAACCTAGCTCTCTGTAGTCACTTTTCAGATCGTCAATCTTTTTCCTGGCTATATCATTGATGCCAATATTATCACAATTTCTGGCTGCTCCCCCTCCCCCTTCAGAATCTGGTAAACCCGATTGGCGACATCCTGGACCCTGGCACTAGGGAGGCAACATACCTTCCGGGAGTCCCGTTCCTGACCACAAAATCTCTTGTCAATCCGTCTAACTATTGAGTCCCCTACCACTAGCGCTTTTCTATTTCCCTCCCCTTCCCTTCTGAGCCTCAGTGCCAGGCTCAGTGCCAGAGACCTGACAACTATGGCTTTCCCCTGGTAGGCCGTCCCCACCAGCAGTATCCAAAACGGTTCACTTATTGCTGAGGGGAACAGCCACAGGGGATCCCTGCTCTGACCGTCTCCCCCTGACAGTAACCAACTGTCCTTATCCTGTGTCTGGGGAGTGACCACCTCTCTGTACATCCTCTCAATTTCCCCCTCAGCCTCCCAGATGATCCATAGTTTATCCAGCTCCAGCTCCAGTTCCCTAACTGGGTTTTCGAGGAGCTGGACTTGAGTGCACTTCTCGCAGATGTAGTTGACAGAGACATGTGTAGTGTCTCTCACCTGCCACATTCTGCAGGTGGAACATGCGACTGCCCTATCAGCCATACCCCGCTACTCTGAAAACCTGCACAGAACTAAACAAAGGAAGAGAAGAAAAAAAAAGAGAAACCTGAAAATTTACCTAGTTTACAGAGTAAGGTTAGAGGAGGTGGGTGGGAGGGAGGCCCTATGATGTAGGATCTCGGGTTTAGATCTCATCCACTTAAAAACTCCTGAGACATCCTTCGGTCCTCCCTCGCACCTCTCTGCAAATTTGCGCAACATGGACATCACTGTCAGGTCAGAATTTATTGCCTATCCCGAGTTGCCCCTGAGCAGGTGTAGGTGAGCTGCAGCAATCCTCACTGTGGGTTGACCCACAATGCTATTAGGGAGGGAATTTCAGAATTTTGACCCAGTGACAATGAAGGAACAGCAATATATTTCCAAGGCAGGATGATGAGTGCCTTGGAGGGAAACTTGTAGGTGGTGGTGTTCTGATGTTTTTACTGCCATTGTCCTTCTAAATGGAATTGGTCATCAGTTTGGAAGGTGCTGCCTAAGAATCTTTGGTGAATTTCTGCCGTGCATCTTGTAGATTAGTACACACTTCTGCAACGAAGCATCAGTAGGGAGGGAGTGGATGATTGTGGATGTGGTGCCAATCAAGCGGGCTGCTTTGTCCTGGATAATGTCAAATATCTTGAGTGTTGATGAAGCTGCACCCATCTAGGCAAATGGAGAGTATTCCATTACACTTTTGACTTGTGCCTTGTAGATGGTGGACAGGTTTTGGAGCATCAGGAGGTGAGTTAATCACCACAGTATTCCTAGCCTCTGAAGTACTCTTGCAGCTACTGTCTTTATGTGATGAATGCTGTTGTATTTCTGGTTAATGGATGTTGATAGTGGGGAATTCATAGTGTCAACACCATTGATTGTCAATTTTTAATTGTTTCTTATTGGAGGTCATATTCTGGCATTTGTGTGGTGCAAATGTTACTTGCCACTTGTCAGCCCAAGCCTGGGTATTGTCCAGAACTTGTTGCATTTGAACATAGACTGCTTCAATATCAGAGGAGTAAAAAATGGTGCTGAACATTGTGTAATCATTGACGAATATTCCCACTTCTGACCTTATGTTGGGGGAAGGTCATTGATGACGCAGCTGAAGATGGTTGGGCCTAGGTCACTACCTAGAGAAACCCCTGCAGAGATGTCCTGGAGCTGAGATGACTGACCTCCAACAATTACAGCCATCTTCCTTTTTGGCAGGTGTAATTTAGCCAGCAGAGAGGTTGCTCTGATACTCATTGATACCAGTTTGCTTGGGCTCCTTAAATGCCATGCTTGGTTGAATGTGGCTTTGATGTCAAGGACTGTCTCTCTCACCTCACCTCTGGAACTCAGCTCTTTTGTCATATTAGAACCAAGGCTGTAATGAGATCAGGAGCTGAGTGGCCCTGGTGGAACCCAAAGTGGGTGTCAGTGAGCAGGTTATTGCTGAGCAGGTGCTGCTTGACAGCACTGTTGATGACACCTTCTATCACTTCCCTGATGATCGAGAGTAGGTTGATGGGCAGCAATTGGTTTGATTGGATTTGTCCTGCTTTTTCTGTACAAGGCACACCTGGACAATTTTCCACATTGTTGGATAGATGCTATTGTTGCAGCTGTACGGAAATGGACTGGCAAGGGGAGTGGCAAGTTTTGGAGCACAAGTCATCTGTACAATTGCTGGAATGTTGTCAGGGTCAGTAGGCAATGCAGTATCTACTGTTTCTAAGCATTCCGTAATACCATGTGGAGTGAATCAAATTGGCTGAAGACTGGTATCTGTGATATTGGAGTCCAACTGGAAGAGAAAGTGAGGACTGCAGATGCTGGAGATCAGAGCTGAAAATGTGTTGCTGGAAAAGCACAGCAGGTCAGGCAGCATCCAAGGAGCAGGAGAATCGACGTTTCGGGCATGAGCCCTTCTTCAGGAATCCAACTGGAAGTGCCCAAGGTAGATCATCCCCTCAGCAATCCTGGACGAAGATTGTTGCAAATGTTTGACAACCATGATGGGCTCAGCCTGCTCCTGCCCCACCGAACTCATCTCTGCATACCTCGACACGGTCCTGTCCCCCTTAGTCCAAGAACTCCCCACCTACGTTCGGGACACCACCCACGCCTTCCACCTCCTCCATGATTTTCGCTTCCCCGGCTCCCAACGCCTTATCTTCTCCATGGACATCCAGTCCCTATACACCTCCATCCCCCATCACGAAGGA
>NC_057712.1:130089155-130096631 GCF_004010195.1 Chiloscyllium plagiosum
CAGATTCAGCACCGCCTTCTTGACCTGCAATCTTCTTCCTGACCTCTCTGCCCCCACCCCCTCTCCGGCCTATCACCCTCACCTTAACCTCCTTCCACCTATCGTATTCCCAACGCCCCTCCCCCAAGTCCCTCCTCCCTACCTTTTATCTCAGCCTGCTTGGCACACCCTCCTCATTCCTGAAGAAGGGCTTATGTCCAAAACGTCGATTCTCCTGCTCCTTGGATCCTGCCTGACCTGCTGCGCTTTTCCAGCAACGCATTTTTCAACCATGATGGGCTGGCGAATGAAGACTCCCTCTGTCACTCAGGGCCTCACCCTGGAATCACCATGATCAGGTGAAGAACACCGGGACTTGAGGGTACGAGATTGGATCACTGCACCTGGGTGTAGGGGTATTGGCCTCAGGATTACTGCCCTCACGGTGTAGGGGGATTGGCCTCAGGATCACTGCCCTCAGGGTGTAGGGGGATTGGCCTCAGGATCACCCCCCCCCCCCCCCCCCCCAGGGTGTAGGGGGATTGGCCTCAGGATCACCACCCTCAGGGTGTAGGAGGATTGGCCTCAGGATCACCGCCCTCAGGGTGTAGTGGGATTGGCCTCAGGATTACTGCCCTCAGGCTGTAGGGGATTGGCCTCAGGATCACCCCCTTCAGGGTGTAGGAGGATTGGCCTCAGGATCACCCCCCTCAGGGTGTAGGAGCATTGGCCTCAGGATTACTGCCCTCAGGGTGTAGGGGATTGGCCTCAGGATCACCCCCTCAGGGTGTAGGAGGATTGGCGTCAGGATTACTGCCCTCAGGGTGTAGGGGGGATTGGCCTCAGGATTACTGCCCTCAGGGTGTAGGGGATTGGCCTCAGGATCACCCCCTCAGGGTGTAGGAGGATTGGCGTCAGGATCACCCCCTCAGGGTGTAGGAGGATTGGCCTCAGGATTACTGCCCTCAAGGTGTAGGGGATTGGCCTCAGGATCACCCCCCTCAGGGTGGTGTAGGGGATTGGCCTCAGGATCACCCCCCTCAGGGTGTAGGAGGATTGGCCTCAGGATTACTGCCCTCAGGGTGTAGGGGATTGGCCTCAGGATCACCCCCCTCAGGGTGTAGGAGGATTGGCCTCAGGATCACCACCCTCAGGGTGTAGGGGATTGGCCTCAGGATTACTGCCCTCAGGGTGTAGGGGATTGGCCTCAGGATCACCCCCCTCAGGGTGTAGGGGATTGGCCTCAGGATCACCACCCTCAGGGTGTAGGAGGATTGGCCTCAGGTTCACTGCCCTCAGGGTGTAGGGGCTTGGCCTCAGGATGAACGCCCTCAGGGTGTAGTGGGATTGGCCTCAGGATCATCCCCCCCTCAGGGTGTAGGGAGATTGGCCTCAGGATCACACCCCCTCAGGGTGTAGGGGATTGGCCTCAGGATCACTGCACTCGGGGCGTAGGGGATGGGCCTCAGGTTCACCGCTGTCAGGGTGTAGGGGATTGGCCTCAGGATCACCCCCCCCTCAGGGTGTAGGGGGATTGGCCTCAGGATCACCCCCCTCAGGGTGTAGGGGGATTGGCCTCAGGATCACCACCCTCAGGGTGTAGGGAGATTGGCCTCAGGATCACCACCCTCAGGGTGTAGGGGATTGGCCTCAGAATCACCACCCCTCAGAGTGTAGGGGATTGGCCTCAGGATCACTGCACTCAGGGTGTAGGGGATTGGCCTCAGGATCACCGCTCTCAGGGTGTAGGGGATTGGCCTCAGGATCACCCCCCTCAGGGTGTATGGTTGTTGGCCTCAGGATCACTGTTCTCAGGGTGTAGGGGATTGGCCTCAGGATCACCCCCCCTCAGAGTGTAGGGGGATTGGCCTCAGGATCACTGTCCTCAGAGTGTAGGGGGATTGGCCTCAGGATCACCACCCTCAGGGTGTAGGGGATTGGCCTCAGGATCACTGTCCTCAGAGTGTAGGGGGATTGGCCTCAGGATCACCACCCTCAGGGTGTAAGGGGATTGGCCTCAGGATCACCACCCCTCAGGATGTAAGGGATTGGCCTCAGGATCAACGCTCTCAGGGTGTAGGCGATTGGCCTCAGGATCACTGTCCTCATGGTGTAGGGGGATTGGCCTCAGGATCACTGTCCTCATGGTGTAGGGGGATTGGCCTCAGGATGACCACCCTCAGGATGTAGGGGGATCGGCCTCAGGATCACTGTCCTTGGAGTGCAGGGGGATCGGCCTCAGGATCACTGTCCTTGGAGTGTAGGGGGATTGGCCTCAGGATCGCTGTACTGGGGCATGTCCACGTGGCCATTATTGTGTGTGTTGGGTGCCGGAATGGAAGTATGACCTTGGGAATATCGCAACTGTGTCCGAGATGTGAGGAGACATATCCGGAGTGCGAGGGCACCGCCTCAAGATGCTTCATTTTACGGCTCTCCTTCTGGTCAGACACTCACCCTCCTTCCTACCAGAGGCGCCTGCAATGGCGACCTCCAGCTCAGGCTCTAATTGTGGGGATCCTACTATCACCTTCAGGGGTTGGGGTAGGGAGTAGAGGTGCCACCTGCTGCCATCGGTGTATCTTTGGTGTCATTTCCTTCTGAAATATCCCTCCTCCTTACAGAGATGACACCACATGCCCATATGCTGCCCAGAAGGCGCAGTAGGCAGTGTCAAAAAATGTGATGAAGGAAAAGCACTGCAGGTCAGGCAGCATCCGAGGAGCAGTAGAGTCGACGTTTTGGGCATAAGCCCTTCATCAGTGTATTAGGCAGCCTCCTCAGGGAACATAGTAAGTGTCCCCTCAGAAACAGATCCCTCAAACTTTCCAATCCTGCCAACATTCTTGCAAACCTTTCAAGTTTAACAATGTCCTTCCAATAGCAGGAAGAGCAGAATTGAATGCAGTATTCTAAAAAGGGACTCACCAATGTCTTGTTCAGCTGCAACATAAAGTCCCAACTCCTATACTCAACATACTGACCAATAAAGACAAGTGTACCAAATGTCGTCTTCACCACCCTGTCTACCTGTGACTCCACCTTCAAGGAACAATGCACCTCTTTATTCAGTAACGGTCCCCAGGGCCCTACGATTAACTGTGTAATTCCTTACCCTGGCTTGTCTTACCAATACAGACCACCTCACATTTATCCAAACTAAATTCCATTTGCCAATCCTCTGCCCATTGGCCCATCTGATCAAGGTCTGTTGAGCTCTACCTCCACCCTGTCTCCTGCCTCAAGCCAGGTTAGCTCTTCCGGATTCATGTGATCTAACTTTACTAGCCAGTCTACCATGTCTCCGGACTGATGTCTCCCCAGCTGACTTCTCTGCGATCTCTGGTTTAGTTGGACTGGACCTTCAGGAATGACCATCGGCCAGTCCTCATTCTGCACCGGACGAATCACTGGAGCCTGGTTACAACAAGCTTCTGTCTGACTGGGGCCAACACCCCTGGTCTGAGATCAGATGATACCCTAGATTGAGTGTTGTGGCAACCCCTGTCTGAGAATAGTTGCAGAATTCGCACTAATATGATGCGCCCATTGGTGTCCACCAATCCCCTTTAATTTTCAGACTTGGTTATTCGGTATGTTGGCCACGTATACTGTTGGCACATATTATAGATGTGAGTTTGAGGTAGTATGGTGCTGATCAGCAACATGCTCCCCCCTTGACTCTTCAGTACTGCCTGCCTTTGCGTCTGTGCTAAACAGCAGGTCAAAACAAAGATTGTAATTTGTAAACTCTGATTGTACTAATGTACTAATAGGCAAGGAAATCCAGAGATGCTATGAGTGTTCAAGAAAAGGCAAAGTGAGTGAATTCTCAGAAAGCCAACTATGAGACATCAAATCGTGTGGTGGTATGAAATGGTGGGGCATGGACGAGGTTCTAATGGCAATTTCAAAAAAGGTGAGGCAACGTTGATGAGTACCATGCGTGTTGGAAGAGTCCTCCTCAGTGTTACAGCCATAAGGTGTTACAGCTTGGAAGGACACCAATGGGCGCATCATATTAGTGCGAATTCTGCAACTATTCTCAGATGGCAAACCATGGTGAGAATGCAGCATGCAGGCACAGGGAGATGAAGCCCACGTGTGGGAGAAAGATTGAGCCCACGTGTGGAAAGCTCAGCGTGGAGTGACTGTAGGTCCATAGCTAAAGAAGGATTGCAATTTGGAACTTTTAATTTTATTTCTTATTTACAGCTTTACTGTTACTACTTCCTTCCCTTCTTTACAATGTCGCCATTCACAGCACCTCTTAGGTGAACTTTTCACTGTGCTCCTGTATCCCTATACTTGCATACACATGACAAAAAACTTAATAATATAATAAATTAATGCATCCTATTCAGATGCATGAAATGGTGTTCATCCCTGTGTGCAAAGAGACATGGCAGGAGCATTACAATGTAACGTTTCCTTAAGCTCCAAAGTGAAATGGATAAGTGCTGAAGTGTATTATGAGTTAGCCTGAGGTTGGACATGATGATGTGGGAGGCTGGTGTTTTACCAATACCAGCTTCCTTAATGAAAGGGTGGAGGTGGTCGCTGGCCATAGAACATGCAATGAGATGTTTTTGAATGAATCTTAAGGCTGAGGCCCAGAGAAGCAAGCAGCACACTCATCTGCCAGCAACTGTTCTGACTTTCAAGGCAAAAGTTGGTTACGTCTGTTCTCTCACCAGTGCATGGGGGGATTGCAAACTGTGTATAAATGAGCTAATAACAAGAAGCAAGTGCATAGAAATAAGGTGGTCATTATGAATGAGATTTTAGATCTTGCCATTTAAGCCTCAAGTTCGAGAGAATCAGATTTGTCATTCTCACATTATTTCCCCGCATTTCTTGCTATTGTCTGCACCACTGAAGGGCTGGGAAGATGTGCTTAATATTTCCTTTTGTCTGTTAGTCCAAGACTAAGGAACGCCATTTTAAAATGTGGGATATTCCTTTCAAGACAGGCATGAAGAGAATTTTATTCTCTCAAGGGCTTGTGCAAAATTGAAATTCTCTGCCTCAAAAGGCAGTTGAGTGGGGACTGAATATTTTTAAGGGGATAGGAGTGTAGATAGATTGTTGTTAGGCAGGAAAAGCTTTTGGTAATAGGGAATACTGTATATGGGAATTTAAAACACATCAATTATTTTTAATTCTTTTTAAAATTCTCCCTTCTAACCTTTGTCCACCAGTTTTGGAAAAGGACCTTGGCTGTTCGCCCTGTCCATACCCCTCATGATTTTATAAACATCTATTCTAGAAAAGTTCCTGAAAGTTGGAAAACTATGAAGGTATAACAATGATGTGTATACCCCCATATTGCATTTCTATTTCTTAATGTGTATTTTTACATTGATTATGTGGACCAACTGATTGTCTGGATTAATTGTTTAACAACACACTCCTGGTCCCAGAGGTGCCGATTAATAAAATGTTTGCTGTATCAAGCAGGAAGTCTGCCTTTGCGAAATACAGTGAATTGAAGGCTGCAACTCTTCAAAATTCCGCTCACCGGTTACTGGGAACAAGAATTTTTAATAGGGGCACAGCACACCCAAGTGTAAGTTATTGGCACTGCAATAGTTATATACTAAGAGGTGTTACCTTTTGACTACTAATTATAAAATAAACAATATTTATGGCTGGTGCTGTTTTCCCGAGAGCGTTAGAGGCTGGGGAGGTGATCTTATAGAGGTTTATAAAATCATGAGGTGCATGAATAGGGTAAATAGACAAAGTCTTTTCCCTGGGGTGGGGGAGTCCAGAACTAGAGGGCATAGGTTTAGGATGAGAGGGGTAAGATTTAAAAGAGATTTAAGGGGCAACTCTTTATGCAGAGGGTGGTGCGTGTATGGAATGAGCTGCCAGAGGAAGTGGTGGAGGCTGATATGATTACAGCATTTAAAAGGCATCTGTATAGGTACATGAATAGGAAGGGTTTAGAGGGATATGAGCCACGTGCTGGCAAATGGGACTAGATTAGTTTGGGATAACTGGTCAGCATCAACATGTTGGACTGAAGGGTCTGTTACCTTTGCTGTACATCTCTTTGACTGTATGACTCTAAATCAAGATGCTAGAGCCTAATTTTTTTTTAGGTGACAATACCTAGTGTATGAGGCTTTTTAAAATCTTTATTCAGATGCATCATTACAGACTGATTGCTACCAAATAAAATGGCTCTTATGCTTATTAATACTGTCCCTGCCTCTGAGTCAGAAGGCCTTAGGTATAAGTTATAACACATCTGAACAAGCTGATCTTTAAAAAAAAGGAGCACTCAAATAAACTACAGCCATAAACAGGAACTAATCTTCCCCCTTCAGTGACATGGTACATGCATCATTGAATAATAACTAATTTGGGATACTTATGTAAGTCATTATTAGAATCTCTACAGTGCAGAAAGAGATCATGTGGCCCATCAGGACTGCACTGACCCTCCAAAGATCATCCCAACTGGAACCAGGCCCCCGCCCTATCTCAGCATTTCACATGGCTAACCCACCAAGCCTACACAGTCCTGAACACTACAGGGCAATTTAGCAAGGCCAATCCATCTAACCTACACATCTTTGGACAGTGGGAGGAAACCAGAGCACCCAGACAGACACGGGAGAATGTACGAACTGCGCACAGACAGTCACCCAAGGCTAGAATTGAACCTGGGTCCTTAGCACTGTCACAAAGCAGTGCTAACCACTGAGCTACCATAGCCAAGTAAGGCTAGCCTGACCTGACATTTCCAAAGGGCTGTGGAAATTCAGTCAGTAAGCAAATTCAAAATAGATATTTACAGGATTCTGGAGACTTTATACATGAAGGGATATGGAGATCCTTTGGGAAAATGGCTTTGAGGAAGTGGTCAGCCATGACCTAAAATAGTCGAACAGGCTTGATGGACTGAATGGACTACTCTTGTTTCTATGTTACTGGATTATTAATTTCTCTTTCTATAAACTGAGATGTGTCATGTATTACCCACTGTTTTTTGCTACAACTCTGAATTCATAGAATTGCTACAGGATGGAAGGAGGCCATTCAGCCTATCATGGATAGGAGCAAAATTCTTCTGAGGATGAAGAACAGCAAAGGTCCTTTGCAGGTCTGGAAGAATGTTGTCCTGTCCTGAGCCCTACCGAACAACCCAAATGGCCTCCTTCTTCAAAGACCGCAATTTCCCCTCAACATGGTCGACGATGCTCTCCACCACATCTCCTCCACTTCCTACACCTCTGCCCTTGAACCCCGCCCCTCCAATCGCCACCAGGACAGAACCCCACTGGTCCTCACCTACCACCCCGATACATCGTATCATCCTCCGTCATTTCCGCCACCTCCAAACAGATCCCACCACCAGGGATATATTTCCTTCCCCACCCCTATCTTCGTTCCGGAGAGACCACTCCCTCCTCCACTCCCTCGTCAGGTCCACACACCCCACCAACCCAACCTCCACTCCCGGCACCTTCCCCTACAACTGCACGG
>NC_057712.1:130096791-130120859 GCF_004010195.1 Chiloscyllium plagiosum
TCCCTACCTTTTATCTTAGCCTGCTTGGCACACCCTCCTCATTCCTGAAGAAGGGCTTATGTCCGAAACGTCAATTCTCCTGCTCCTCGGATGCTGCCTGGCCTGCTGTATTTTTCCAGCACCACACTTGTCAACAACATTCAGCCTAACATGTCTTCCAGATCTCTGAGTGAGCATTATGACTCAGTATCATTCTCCTGCTTTTTCCCAATGCCTCTGCACATTCCTTCTGTTGAAATAACCGGCCAATGCCATCTTGAATGCTTCAGGTGAACCTGTCTCCACCACATTTTTATACATTTTGTAATACAATAGGCCATTGATGAGGTTATTGTTTTTGTAAACATTGCAGAATCGTTGATAGTTTCGCAGTCTTGGTTAATTTCAGCACAGACATTGTCAGTTTCAATGTCTGCATGGACTTCCATTGCTGTAGTAACAGGCACTAATTGCTCTTCCTGAAAGGGACGATTACACCAGCCCTGGCTATTAGCACTTTGCATTGAGTCTGTATCAAAGTGTTAGCATTTCTATCAAAGGTGTTGGCTGGACCCAGACACTTCGGCGGGCAGTATACGCTACTCATTTGTATTCTCTCCTCCACCAGCCTTAAACTAATCAACTCGGTTGTGAGTGCATTGTGCTAGCATTCTGGTGGCCCCAGGCAGTGTCTGTGTTTGCTCTGCTGTTTCTCTCCATATTGTGATCCATTGGTCATCTTGTGTGTCAAGTGGCCAACTGGTGGCTCAGCGGCCATCTTGTATGTTCATGTGCCTAATGTCACCCTGCCCCGTGCCATCTCCCACTTCACTTCCCCTTTGTGGTCAAGGAGGCGACTTTGGAGATCTCCCGCAGACCACCCGATTCACATGTGGAGGTAGGTCATCTCTAGGAGCTCCTCATCCTGAGGAGTATCACGGAGTGTCAATGTCGTTGGGGGCTCTTCCGTGGTGAACTCACTACTGGTACAGTTCTCGTCAGTAGCGCCTTACAGCAGAGCTTTAAACACCTGCGGCTGACACAGAATACCAGCATGAGTGCAATGAGGAATACTATCCCGTCTGCCAAATAGGGTCCCAAAATCTTCCCATCAACCAATTTAGCCAGCTGCCTGTAATTGTGGCTCTCTGGGTGATACAATTGTCACCAACAATTGGACAAACTTCCTCTTGCTGTGCTAATTGATAATCCACTGCGTAACATGTCTATTGTGTGTAGAGTCTGAGTTCAGCCAGCTCTGTATTAATTGCTTCCAGAGCTTTTGAGGTAATATTGCCTAAGATAGTCAGGCCACATACAAGGTCACTTTGGTTTTTAGCACTAACAACCCCTGCTGCACCCTCCAAAGATAGAGATCCCTAGAATCCCTATCCCAGTGATGAAGCCAAAGTGCTGGGAATCTGCCAGTCAGCGCAGAACTCCTGAGTGATGGAACGAGTCACTATCCTTCTCCGAACATGTCCCCGCTGGGGTGTGGTGCAGTAAGGGGTGTGAACAGGTTTGGGAGGTCTGGAGTATCTGTTGCATAAATCCCCCTAAATAGAAAACCAAATCCCTTCACCTTTTGGTAACATACATTGTCCTGTCCTTCCGTCTGTCTGTCCATACATGTCACCCCTGATCCCCGGTATTTTCCCCAGCTGGTAAGTGTCTAGCGGGTATGTCCATGTGGCAGACCTGACATGGGTGCCATTGCACTGACCGCATTTTAATTGCCTGCCCACAGTCACCTTCAAGCATGCCTGCTCGCTGCAGGTGCAGGTGAACTGTCCCCAAGTGACTGTGCAGTGCTGATAAGTGCACTGTGTCTGGACGCATGAGTTATATTTGGGAACTAGGGCTTAAATGCATCCCCATCCCTGCCCTGTGAAACAGAGTGGGTAATTACCAGGTTTTAAATGGATTTTCCCCTCCCTAGGCTGGGGGACCCAGCCCAATGGGCTGGTGGTCCTGCCCAGCTGCACATATTTACCCTGGAGTCCCCGTTTGTATTTCCCTATCTGCCCCTTACATGGTTCTCCCGAGGTGTCTGCTGTATACAGGTCATGAGGGCTCCACACTGGGGTGGCCACAAATAGCGATTCTACTGATCACACCAGTGGCTAGCAGACAGTTTGGTTCCCATGCAAACTTAGGTGGGTTTTATAGAAAAGATTATCTTCAAATCCTGACATGCTCCTGACAGTCGCGACACTTAAACACAGTGAATTATACACAGGTATATACATTTTGCAGTTAAAATAAAGTTATCAGTCAAAGTCTTTGCTTGTGTCAGGAGCTGCAGTCGTGTTTCTGTGTGGTTTGTTCTGGTGTGTTTTTGGTATTCCCCCCAGGATGACTGTCTTGTCCACCATCCCTGTCTGCCCCTGGGGAATGGTCAATGACATTAGTTTGGTCACAGGAATCTTTAAACAGTTTTATTTCTGGGTCCAGTGCTTCTGTGTACCTTTCCCTTTAATATCTCTGCAGGGCCGGGTGTCCCCACTTATTACCATGTAGTATGGGGCAAAGCCTGGTTTGTCAGGCAATTCTCGTACCAGGACATGGCTTCCTGCTGCTCGGACCTCAGGGGAGATTTTGAGTTCCCCTGCCTTGTCTTTTTTTGTCCTGTTTATCAATTACAGATTTCTGCATCCCTTTCAATTGGGCGCTTAACTCTATCACATATCACTGAATTGTGTCTTTTAGTGGACCCACAGCGGTGCCACCTGTGATTATTGACTCCGGCAATTGCATTGTTCACCTGGACATTAATTCATATGGTGTTAGCCCGGCTGCCTGATTCATGGTAGCTCTTAATTTCATTAGTCTGGCTGGCAGCACTTCAGCCCATGTTCTGCCTGAGGTTTGTATAGCCTTAGCTAAGGTATTTTTGAGCATTCTAATCATTCTCTCTACTATCCCTGAGCTCTGGGGGTGATAGAGAATGTGAAATTCTTGTTTAATGCCGAGTAATTGTCAGACAGTCTTCATGATGACTTGTACAAGATGATTAGGGGTTTAGATAGGGTTGACCGTGAGAACCTTTTTCCACGTATGGAGTCAGCTATTACGAGGGTTCTATGTTCTATGTTCTATGTTCTATGTTCTATGACCTTGCCTGTAAAATGTGTCCCTTGGTCGGAGTCAATCTGGAGGGGTACCCCTACCTCAGGATAACCTCCTCCGCTAATATTCTGGCTACAGTGGTCACAGTGCAGCTTTTGGTCAGGAATGCCTCTACCCACCAGGTGAATTGGTGGATGATAACCAGACAGTACGTTTTCTCACAGGAAGGTGCTAGGGGCCTTATAAAATCTATCTGAAGGTGACCATACAGGTCAGGGCTGGTGTCCCATTTTAACTTTTATGGGTCTCCCTGGGTTATGTTGTGCACAAAGCATGCATTTGTGGCAGTACATGGCCACCTCTCTTCCCATTCCCTTCCACCATCACTCTCTCCCAGGGCTTGCTATCATGGCTTCTCTACCAGTATGGGAGAGCCCGTGGTGCAGTTCAAGCAATGTGTTTTGTATACATGCTGGTGCTACCACCTTATCTGCTTGCCTCCAGACACCATCCTCCCCTTTGAATGCCCCCTGTAGTCTCCATTGCTCTCTGTCTTTGTGTGGGGTGTCCTCCTATAGCTGCTGAATTTGGATAGCATCTTTCACTAATTCAGTAGTGGCTATTGCAGCCTCCTCAATGCCTTCTTGTTCCAAGGTTTTCTGAGCTGCTCGGTCTGCTGCCTGGTTTCCTTTGAATTTTAGCCGACTTGGACTCTCTTTTCTGGCTCCTTTTGATGGGCTTTTATTTTTTTATTACTGCAGCCCCTTTTGGCTGATCACTGGCACGCAATAGTGCCTGAATTCTTAATTGGTGTCTGATAGGGGCTCCCCCCGCGGTGTGAACCCTCTTCTACCCCATGCCACCATGTAATCATGGGCTACACTAAAGGCGTATTGACTGGCTGTATATATTTTCACAATTGTTCCTTTTGCTAGTTCCAGTGCTTTGGTGAGTGCTACCAGTTCTGCTGTCTGTGCGGACTGACTTCCATCAATCCTTCCAGACATAACTGTTTATAACTTATCATTTGCCATAGCCCATCCTGTTCAGGGCGACCCTGCTACTTAAATTCGTGAGGGTCTTCTCAGCTGTGTCTAGGAGGGTATCCTTTACTCTTCCCCTGTCTTCATCCCCATCTATACCCCCACAGTTGTGCAGTTCCCCTACGTCTAGAATTCCCTCAGTTGGGTTTTCTCCTGTATCTCTAACTATTACCACGGACTGACTTGAAGGTAAAAGAACTGCCTCCCACTTTGCCCTTCTCATATTGGAGACGGCCCTCAGTTTCCTTATGTTTAGCGACTCTACTAGGGCGTGTTTAATGTGGATCAGCTTAGCTAATTTTGCAAACTCGGATATAAAACTCTGACTGTAGTTGAACCGCCCCAAGACCTTTCTGACTCCCCTGACAGTGGCAGGTCGTGGCATCTGTTGGATTGCCTTTGTGTAGTCATTGGGCATTTCTTGGAGTCCCTGGGATATAAGGTGTCCCGGGTATAAGACTTGCATTTTGTCAATTTGTGCCTTTGTGGGCTAACTTTTAACCCTGCAGTTGCCAATTCCTGTAATACTAGATATAAAGTTTCCTGGTGTCCTGACTCAGACTCTTGAGGCAAATAGGCAATCATCTACATATTGGAGGGCAGTGCTCCCTCTGGTAAATCTACTCTCTTTAGAATGTCGCTCATCACTCTGTGAAAAATAGTGGGGCTGTTGTGGAACCCTTGTGGCAGTATCCTGCCTGTTCCTTACTGTAAAAACAAATTTGTTCTGGCACTCAGGGTGTAACAGGATGGACCAGAAACCATTGGCTATACCTAAAACGGTAGAAATCTTGTGTTTAGGGTCAAGCCATTTAAAATGGTGGAGGGGAATGCTACAATGGGGTGCAATTTGGAGGTGACCTTACTTAATCCCACATAATCAGTGTAGCTCTCATCTGGCTTTATTACTGGCCAGGTCAGGGAATTAATTGTACTTGTGGTTGATGTCAGGATTCCCTGTTTCACTCGTCCTTTCACTATCTCCACGACTGCTTTCTCCGCTTCGGGTTTTATTGGGTATTGCCGGTGGGGCTTATGCTCCGGTCTGGGAACCCTTATCGGGTCTATGTTAACTAGACCTGTATCTAACTTTGTTACCGCCCATGCTCCAGGGACAGAGGTGCAGATGGCTCCGAATCCCCCCTTTTCGAGATTCCAGTCCCTACTGTGACTATATCCATTTTAATAGTTTCAAGGTGACTTGTAAGTTTCCCAATCTTGGTCTTTCAACTGTCCTGTCTGGGCCAAATTAATTTCCCTTTTGCACAATCGATTAGAACATTATATTCTCCCATGAGATCAGTGCCCGTTATGGTACCCTCGTTATTTTCCATGCATGGAATTTCATGGGGATATATATATTGTTTATTTCTACAAGAGTAGTTTCGCTTAGGTAAGCTGGTGTTTTATCCCCTCCTACCCCAGTTAAGAGAATCATTTTATTTGTATTGGGTAAGGGTAACTTTGTAATGGATACAGCCGCTCCTGTGTCTACTAGCATTTCACATTTCATCCCTCCTATTACTGCGGGCATGGAAATTCTCCCTTCTCCCTTACCCTCACGAATGGAGGCAGCTGGTTGTCAGCTCTGCTGACCTCAGGATCCCCGCAGTTCTGCGATGTTCCAGGTGGTGTGCCATGCTTTTCCCAGCACACTGCTTCTATGTGTCCAATTCTGTTGCAGTGGCTGCAGTATTTTACATTGTTCCCTGCTCTAACTCTTGTATTCTGTCCTCCAGCTCTTAAATTTGTTCCTGGACCTTTCTCTACCTACTCGTGGAGGCACTCACTTGTTCAATTACCCTACCTTTTTAGTTTTATTCCGTTTCTGTTTATCTGTCCACTCTCTGTTGTGCTAATGTCTGTAATGAATCCCAACCACTTTTCTTCATTTGCTCTGTCAACCCTTGTCTGTCTGTCTTGTATTTCTCAACAAGGGAACCTGCAGTATCTCCTTTAAAACTGTGATCTGCCATTTAGCAGATTGTGTACCCCTGGATACCACTAACAGTAAAGCCTTCCTACCCAGTGGAGACTTCTCTACCCCCTGGCCAATAATACTGTCCCAGCACCATCCGTACGGCTGTAGTGGCCTCCTAGCAAGGTGTGCTCTCTACTGGTAGGACTTCTCTACCCTTCTGGCCACCACTATTAGTCGGTACCTACCAGTCAGGCTGGGAATGCTGGCTCATTAGGGTGTTCTCTCTACCGGGACTCCTCTACCCTCCCAGCCACCTCTACTGACCCAACACCTCCCTATAGGCCCAGAAGCCTACCTCGAGCCCGGTGTGTTCTCTACTGGTGGGACTCTTTATCCTCCTGGTCACCACCACTATTCAAGCTCTGTCGCTCTACTACGGACTGACAAGGTATCATGGTTACTCACAGTGTCCATGCTTCCCATCTTGATAACATGCGCTCCACTGAGGTTTGGCTCTTGGTCAGAGCGATCAGCTCCTCTTCCTCACCACATTGGAAATTACAAGTACAAACAGCACCTAACTTTTAACTTAAATTCTAACTGGACGCTGCATTGTTCGGCCCGACAGGGTCCAATGTTACCTGACTTTGTCACTTGTGCTTCACAACTCCTAGTGTCCTTGGCACCTCAATTCCCACTTCACATCCCAACCTTCGCATGGAGGTGGGGGCTACCCCTCTTAACAACAGGTTTAGGGCAGGGCGTTTGAGAAAGGCACAACCTTGTCCTCAGGCCGTTTCAGCACAAGCAGCAGATTTTTACAGCAGTTAATACAGTTAGACACTTATTCTCCACTTATTTTCTAGTATTTAACTCAGTACTGTAGCAAATTAGACATTACAATCGGTATACCTTTTAAATCGTGTCTTTGGCCCGGTCTGACTCTTCCCGTTTGCAGGTACAAATTGGTTCTTACCCCAGCTCCCCGATCGTGGCCTTCGACCAGGGCACCAGTAATAAGAACCCTGCTAACAGCGCCAATTGTTGTGGGGAAAATCAGCAGCCTCGGAGTCAGAATCGGGGTTCAGTGTCAGAGTTTATTGTACAAGGAAATACCAGAACTCCGGAAAGAGAAAGACATCAACAGCTCAGTGGTCAGCTACAAATCTTCTCTCAACCCGGAGCACATGTCAAAACACGTTTTGTAATACAATAGGTCAGTGACGAGTTTATTGTCATTGTAACAAGACTTGTTTATTGTAAACATTGCAGAATCGTTGATAGTTTTGCTGCAGTCATTGTCAGTTTCAGCGCAGCCTTTGTTAATTTCAGCCTGGTCGTTGTCAGTTTCAGCGCAGACATTGTCAGTTTCAACGTCTGTGTGGAAGTCCTTTGCTGTAGTAATGGGCACTAATTGCTCTTCCTGAAAGGGAAGATTACACCAGCCCTGGCTATTAGCACTTTGTATTGAGTCTGTATCTGTATCAACTGAAATGATAATTTACAAGTGAAGCATGTTTAACAGAATGACAGATTTAATTGTGTTTGACCTCACCACTGTATTATGATCTTTTTGTAAATTTCAGCCTGTCTTTCTTCATTTGCTTGGATTTCTTCTACTACCTAACCTAACATCAAGATGACCAACTGCCCCATGTCTGAAGCAATTGTCTTTTGTTTTTACTGTGTGTTCTTCACCCTTTATGCAGCATTGTATCCATTGTTTCCAGGACAGCCTATGGAGATTTGGCCTGGGAATCCCCTCATGTCTTTTGGCTCTTCCGTTTTGTTTTGGGAGGATGAGCATTGTGATTGTCTTCCACCAGTGACCAGAACACACACACGTGCCCCCAGTTTGAAGGTTACAAATATGGCATTCCCCTGCCCCATTCACTGTCATATCACTAGCCCATACAAGCATGACTATAAATAGCTGTATCTTTTGTTATGAAGGTGTAAGGGGTATTGTACCTTTAAGAGAGTTGAAGGGCTTAGCAAGCACATAGAGTGCTGGAGAATTTACAATGTAACATTTGGTTCAGCAGCAAGCAATACCTGGGTTACTATGAGACAAAAACAAATTCAAATTTGGCTAATCAGTTTAAATTATGCCTCAAGATACTAAACTCCAATCAAGTTTGAATTTGGTATTTTGACAATATTGAAACCAATTAAACAATCCGATGCTTTGGGATATAAGACCAGGAAAAAATGAACAGTTGGGAGAGAACTGCTAAGCCACCAACATATGCAGACTGCCTGCAGAATAGCTCTCTTAAAGGTACGTTTATCTGTGAAACAGAAACCCTAAGAGGAAGGTACAAAGAGAAGATTCGACAGCTGGCTGGTTTTGAAATTTGAATTTGAATTTAAATCTTAATCAGGGGTTTTATCGGACCAGTATTGTAGAAGGGAAAGAATAAAATAGGTTAGAGGAAGGAGTTGTAAATAGTTGTTAGTTAATTATTATCCATTAGACTTTAAAAAAAATAAAGTTTTTAATTTTTACTTTGAATAGTGACCTTTTGGATGTTCTTGACCTCTTGACCTTTCACAGATTACAGCATGGGGTGAATCTTTTCTGTGTGTCAGGTTTAAATTAGCGGAGGGGTTTACCCCGTGTCGCCACAATTTGAGAGCTCGTCCAGGATTTGAACTGGTTGAGTCAGATTTGAATAGATTTGAGGGTACAGGAAATCCCAGCAAATTTAAACACTTGCAGGTTTGTGTCCTAGATCTTTAAATAAAACATAGGTGAGACAATTTGTTTAACTTTGGTGACTTGTGGTTGACTAAATTAGAAGTGAGAGAAGTGGCTCTTAAAATTGCTAAAGAGGTTCTGGGGTTTGAAGACGATTCTCAAATTTGTCAACACAGTTTAGAAAGAAAAAAAAAGCCATACTTTTAGAATTAGCAAAGAAGTTAGATTTGGGTTTAACCAAGGACAGAGGTGAAGCTGAAATTGAAAAACTTCAATTATAATTGAGGAGAATGGAGTTAGAAGATAAACAAAGAGAAAGAGAGGGGAGAGAGAGAAGAGAGAGAGGAAAAAGAGAGACAGAGAGGAAAAAGTCAGAGAGTAAAGGTTCTTAGCTAGCAAAGAGAGAAGGAAGAAAGGGAGAGAGAAAGAGAGAGAGACGAAAGGGAGAGAGAAAGAGAGGGAATAAAGGGAGAGATAAGAGAGAGAATTAGAACTTGAGAAGTTGCGACTTAGCAAAGTCAAGTTAAGAAGATGAAGATTAAAAGAGAAGGTAGTGATGTCTGAAAATATGTCAAAATTCTGCCACATTTTGATGAGAAAGGTGTTGAAGTCTTCTTTATTTCATTTAAAAAACGGGCTAGGCAGATGGCATGGTCTGAGGATCTTGGGGAGTGCTAGTTCAGACGAAACTGGTAGGTAGAGCTAATGAGATATTTGCCATGCTGTCAGATGAGGTGTCAAGAGATTATGAAGAAGTTAAGCAGGCTATTTAAAGTGCTTATGAATTGGTATCTGAAGCACATAGACAGTGGTTCAGAAACATGAAGAAGGGACCAGGTCAGACTTATATTGAGTTTGAAAGAACTAAACATAGTCATTTTGATAGATGGGTGCGTGCTTTAAAAATAGATAGGACCTTTGAGGCTCTATGAGAGATTATTCTGCTGGAGGAGTTCAAACACTCACTTCCAGAGATAGTAATAATTCATGTGGAGGAACAGAAAGTTCAGGAAGTGAGAAGGGCAGCAGAATTAGCAGATGAATACATGTTGGTGCATAAGACCAGCTTCCGGCCAGAATTTTATCCTGTGAGGGATAGAAGTTGGGAGAAGGGGAGATCCTATACTATGAAACAAAGAGTGGAGAACACTGGTAAGAGTTTACCATGGGTTAAAAAAGAAGCCCAAGAGGATGGACAGGAGGTGGAAGGCTTCAGGTGTTTCCACTGTGGTAAAGTGCGACACGTAAAGTCACAGTGCAGGTTGTTAAAGGAAGGCACTGTGGGAAAAGATGTGGGAAAAGAAGCTAAGTCAGTGGCATTACTGGAGGTAGTAAAGGAGACCCCAAGAAGAGCCGAGGAGCTGCAGGAGAGGGCACAGCCTCGGCAGGGACTGGGTATGGAGTTAGTACCTGATCTCTACAAAGAGTTCACCACCCTGGGTAAAGTTTACTCAAAAAGAACAGGGAGAGAAGGACAAGAAGTTATAATTTTGAGAGATACATGGTCTAACCAATTGCTGATAGTAAGAGATGAGTGAATATGCATTCTTTCTGATCTGTTACTCGAGAGAGTGGTAATTTGTGGGATAGATGGACAGAAATTTAGTGTTCCCCTATGTAAGGTCAAGTTGGAGTGCCACCTCAAGACTGGGGAAGTTACAGTGGGACTGATTGACTGAGTGTGAGATCCAGGAATTCAGTTTGTTCTTGGGAATGATTTCGCAGGATCCAAGGTGGGAGTGACACCCCTTGTTGTGGAGAAGCCCAAGGAAGACCAAGAAACTGAGGAGTTAAAACAGAAATATCCTGATATTTTCCCAGACTGTGTAGTGACCAGATCCCACTGGTCACGGCACAAAGCAAAAACTAAAGAGAAAGATGAAAGAATTGAGGTTCAGTTAGCGGACACCCTGTTTGAGGTAATGGTGCAGTTAAAACCTGAACAGGCAGACGGTCAGACAGAAGTGTCTGGTCCTGAAAGGCTAAGGGACTTGCAACAGCAAGACAAAATGATAAGAGATATATATATGTGGATGCGTACTCCGAGATGGAGGCAGACAATATTCCGGAGGGTTATTATCTGAAAGATAGAATTCTAAGACGGAAATGGAGACCACGGTAGATTAGTGCAGAGGAGAAATGGGCCGAAGTGCACCAGATTGTGTTGCCGGTAGCATACAGACAGGAGGTGATATGGGTAGCACATGAACTACCTGTAAGAGGTCACCTACGGGTACAAAAGACTCAGGCTAAGGTACAAAAACATTTCTACTGGCCTGGAATGCACAAGGATGTGGTGAACTTTGAGCATACTGTCGGGATTACCCGAATGATTGGGATAAAGGTAACCCACTTGTTTTGTTTGCCGTTAGAGATGCCCCAAACAAATCTATTCAGTTCACTCCCTTTGAGTTAATATTAGGTCATTAAGTGAGAGGCCCTTTGAAATAAATTAAAGAAAAATTGACAGGACCAAAGTCGGAGATCTCACACTTAGATTATGTATTGGAGGTGAGGGAGAGACTAAATAAAGTAGGTGAGTTAGCTAAACAGCACCCAACGAGGGGACAGTGTAGAATGAAGCAGGTGGCAGATAAACGCTCTGAGACTCTGATGTTTTCCCAAAGGGTTGATGTGTTCCCAAAGGGTTGATGTGTTACTATTGTTACCAGTGATAGGAGAGCCAGGTTTAATGGTCCCTATCAAATTGAGAAAAAGTTGAGTCAGGTAAACTATCTAGTAAAGATGCCAGATAGGAAAAAAAAGGTATCGGGTATGTCGTGTGAACATGTTGAAACCGTATTATACTGGAGAGAAAGAACTGGAGAAACAGGTGTTGGTTACTGTCCTGCAGACTGAGGAATCAAATCCAGATGATGTGGATTTTGATGTGCCTCAAAATAAATGTTAAAATGAAGGCGTTCTTGAGGTGTGGGATAGGTTAGTAAGCTATGTCTCATGAGCATAGGATGCAGTTAAAAGATTTGTTATTGCAGTATAAGGACATATGTAAGAATCAGATGGGGAGGATTAATGCTATTGCACATGAAGTAGACATAGGGAATACTGCTTTGATAAAACAACACCCCTATTTGCTTAATCTTTTCAAAGCCAGACAGATTTAGAAGGAGGTGGAGACCATGCTCGGTGAGGATATCATCGAACCAAGCCAGAGCAAGTGGAGTTCACTGATCATCTTAGTTCCCAATTGGACAGGACTCAATGATTTTGCATGGATTATCGGAAGGTCAACACCATTACAAAATCAGACTCATATCCAATTCCTAGATTGGAGGCTTGTGTCAAGAAAGTCTGACCAAACAGTTACATCACCAAGGGTTGGACTTACTGCGTGGTTACTAGCCAGTACCTTTACCAAGATGGCAAAAGAAATTTCTGCATTTGTAACCCCAGGTGGGCTATATCAGTTTAAAGTGATGCCCTTTGGAATGAAGGACGCAATTGCCACATTCCAAAGACTCATGAACAGATTGGTGGCTGTGTTAACAAACTGTGCAGTCAACTTGGATGATGTAGTGATCTTTACTAAGTCCTGGAAAGATCACATGGTACAGTTGGCAGGGCCCTTTGAACAACCATGAGAAGCAAAACTGGTAATAAACTTAATCAAAACTGAATTCGCGAAAGCAGAAGAGACTTTCTTGGGACATAACATCGGTCATGGAAGGCTGACGCCATAGAACACAAAGACAAAGGCTATCAAGGAATTTCCATGACCAGCCTCGAAGAACGAGTTGCTTGAATCCTTAGGACTCAGTGGATTCTATCGGAAGATTGTTCCAACCTTCAGCAATGTAGTGGCACCGTAGGTTTCGGTGGACAGAACAATACCAGGAGGCAATCGACCATTTGAAAGCAATATTAACCACTGCACCAGTTTTAGCTGCACCAAATCTTTCAAAACCTTTTAAAGTCACCATCGATGCTAGTGACATAGGTGTTGGAGCTGTACTGCTCCAGGAAGATGAGGATGGGATTGAATTGCCAGTTGGTTACTTTTCAAAGAAACTCAACATCCAGCAGAGAAAATACTCCATGATCGATAAAGAACTATTGAGTTTGGTACTGGCCCTACAATATTTTAATGTGTATGTCACGAACAATGTGTTGGATGTGGTTGTGTATACGGATCACAATCCTCTTACCTTCTTAGAACGCTTTAAAGACAAGAATATGAGACTATTTCATTGGAGTCTTATGTTACAGACTTTTAATTTAAAAATCATACATATAGCAGATCGTAAGAATGTAATCACAGATGTGTTATCACAGACTTAACTGATAAAGTTTAGATGATATTTGTATTTATCCAATGTTGTGTATAAAAATAGGAAGAAGTTAAGATGAACTTAGATTAAAGTTATCTGTATGTTATGGTAATGTGTTTAAGGAATAGAAAAAAAAGCCATATTTTCATTATGATGGGGGAGGTGTTATGAAGGTGTAAGGGGTATTGTACCTTTAAGAGAGTTGAAGGACATAGAAAGCATACAGAGTGCTGGAGAATTTACAAAGTAACATTTGATCCAGCAGCTACCAGTATCTGGGTTACTGTGAGTCATAGAGTCATAGAGATGTACAGCATAGTAACAGACCCTTCAGTCCAACCTGTCCATGCCAACCAGATATCCCAATCTAAAGAGACAAAAACAAATTCGAATTCGGCCAATCAGTTTAAATTATGCCTCAAGATACTAACTCCAATCAATTATGAATTTGGTATTTTGACAATATTGAAACCGATTAAGTGATCTGATGCTTTGGGGTATAAGACCAGGAAAAATTGGAGGAGAACTGCCAAGCCACCAACAAACGTAGGCTGCCCACAGAATAGTTCTCTTAAAGGTACCTTTATCAATGACCTGTGAAACAGAAATCCCTAAGAAGAAGTAAAGATGACAGAGGAAGATACAAAGAGAAGTTTCTACAGCTGGCTGGTTTTGAAATTTGAAACTTTTTGGTAAATCTTAATCGGGGGTTTTATTGGACTAGTATTATAGAAGAGAAAGTAAAAGGTAGGTTAGAGAAAGGAGTTGTAAATAGTTGTTAGTTAATTATTCTCTGTTATACTTCAAAAAAAAGTTGTTAATTTTTACTTTGAATAGTGACCTTTGGGATATTTCTCAGCCTCTCGAATCTTCACAGATTACAGCACGGGGTGAATCTTTTCTGTGTATCGGGTTTAAATTAGCAGAGGGGCTTACCCCGTGTCGTAACACTTTTAATTATCTACTCTCACCCACTGTAGAATTAGTTTTTAAGGTGAAATTTGCAAATTAGAACCTGTGTGTTTAAAAGTCTTTTGTCTTTCACATGTCCACAACGAAAGTCTTTCTTTCTTGCTTACCTTTCAATACGAAGTCACAGTTACAACTTCTACCTGAACTTGTGGCATTTTTGAAAAAAATCTACATGCTATAATAGTATTTAAGTTTGCAATTCTTGTGGGTACATACACCGAGCTGAGAATTTGGTTTGCAGACTTTTCATCCTCTTCCTAGGTGGCATCCACAGTGCTGTGGCATCTCCTGTGAAGCCTTTAGATTTCCCAGTTATGTTCCTGTTAAGCTAATTTTCTAATTTTAAGGTTCTTGTTTACTTATTTTACTGCATGTTCCACCCAATGCAATGTTTGAAATTCAAACAGAAACTGAAATAGAAATGCTGCAAATATTTTCACTGATTGGAGCTGGGTGTTTTGGAAATGAAATATGAGGTGAAGTATGTTGGCAAACGGTATGTGAGGCATTTTCTACTAACATGGTTAAATGCACATGGTTAAAATAATACTATTATAGTCATGCCTCTGGCTATTTTTATCAATTTACTCATGGAACGTGGGTGTGTCTGACTGGGCCAGTATTTATTGCCCATCCCTAGCTGTTCTTGAGAAGGTGTGGTGAACAATTACAATCTATTTGATGTAGGTACACCCATAAATGCTGCCGGGGAGGAGTTCCAGGAATTTAGCCCAGCAACACTAAAAAAACATGATTTACTTCCAAGTCAGAATGGTGAATGGCTTGAAGGGAAACTTGCAGATGGTGGTGTTCCCTTGTATCTGCTCCATTTGACCTTCCATGATGATGGATGTGGGTTCAGATGTTGCTATTTAAAGAACCTTGGTGAACTTCTGCAATGAATCTTGTAAATTATACACACTACTGCTATAATGCACTTTTGGTAGAGGGAGTGAATATTTGTAGATGTGTTGGCAATTGAGCCAGCTGCCTTGTCCTGGAGCTCCTTGAGTGTTGTTGGAACTGCACTCATCCAGGGAAGTGGGGAGTATTCCATAATACTCCTGACTTGTGCCTTGTAGGTTGTGGACAAGCTTTCAGGAGTCAGGAGGTGTGTTACTTGCTGTGGAATTCCTAGCCTCTCACCTGCGGTTGTAGCCACAGTATTTAAAAGTATGGGCCCCAGCTATGCCTGTCTCTTTGTTGGCTACGTAGAGCAGTCGATCTTCCGTAATTACACCAGCACCACTCCCCACCTCTTCCTCCGCTACATTGATGACTGCATTGGCGCCACCTCGTGCTCCCGCGAGGAGGTTGAGCAATTCATCAACTTCACCAACACATTCCATCCTGACCTTAAATTTACCTGGACCATCTCTGACACCTCCCTCCCCTTCCTGGACCTCTCCATCTCCATTAATGATGACCGACTTGACACTGACATTTTTTACAAACCCACCGACCCCCACAGCTACTCTGGATTACACCTCTTCCCACCCTACCTCTTGCAAAAATGCCATCCTGTATTCCCAATTCCTCTGCCTCTGCCGTATCTGCTCCCAGGAGGACCAGTTCCACCACAGAACACACCAGATGGCCTCCTTCTTTAGAGACCGCAATTTCCCTTCCCACGTGGTTAAAGATGCCCTCCAACGCATCTCGTCCACATCCCACACCTCCGCCCTCAGATCCCACCCCTCCAAACATAACAAGGACAGAACGCCCTGGTGCTGACCTTCCACCCTACAAACCTTCGCATAAACCAAATCATCCGCCGACATTTCCGCCACCTCCAAACAGACCCCATCACCAGGGATGTATTTCCCTCCCCACCCCTTTTCGCCTTCTGCAAAGACTGTTCCCTCCGTGACTACCTGGTCAGGTCCACGCCCCCCTACAACCCACCCTCCCATCCTGGCACCTTCCCCTGCCACTGCAGGAACTGTAAAACCTGCGCCCACACCTCCTCCCTCACCTCCATCCAAGGCCCTAAAGGAGCCTTCCACATCCATCAAAGTTTTACCTGCACATCCACTATGGAGGTGCTGGGCCTCCTCCACCGCCGCTCCCTCACCACCAGACGCCTGGAGGAAGAACGCCTCATCTTCTGCCTCGGAACACTTCAACCCCAGGGCATCAATGTGGACTTCAACAGTTTCCTCATTTCCCCTTCCCCCATCTCACCCTAGTTCCAAACTTCCAGCTCAGCACTGTCCCCATGACTTGTCCAGACTTGTCCTACCTGTCTATCTCCTTTTCCACCGATCCACTCCACCCTCTCCTCCCTGACCTATCACCTTCATCCCCTCCCCCACTCACAAATTGTACTCTGTGCTACTTTCTCCCCACCCCCCCCCTCCTCTAGCTTATCTCTCCACCCTTCAGGCTCTCTGCCTTTATTCCTGATGAAGGGCTTTTGCCCGAAACGTCGATCTTGCTGCTCCTCGGATGCTGCCTGAACTGCTGTGCTCTTCCAGCACCACTAATCCAGTATTTATAAGTCCAGTCCAGTCCAGGTTCTGGTCACTGGTAATTCATATGCATGTTGATAGTGGAGGATTCTGTGATAACAATACAATTGAATGTCAAGGGGAAATGGTTAGATTCTCTTGTTGGAGTTGGTCCTTGGCTGGCACTTGTGTGACACAGATGTCACTAGCCACTTAGAGCCATAGAGATGTATAACACAGAAACAGACCCTTCGGGCTAACTGGTTCATGCTGACCAGATATTCTAAATAAATCTAGTCCCATTTGCCAGCATTTGTCCCAAATCCCTCTGAACCTTTCTTATTTATATACCCACCTAGACGTGATTTAAATTATGCGATTATACCAGCCTCCACTCTGGCAACTCATTCCATACACACTCCACCCTCTGCGTGAAAACGTTTCCTTTTAGGACCCTTTTAAATCTTTCCACTCTCACCTTAAGTCCACACCCTCTAGTTTTGGACTCCCCCACCCCAGGGAAAAGACCTTACCTAGTTACCCATCATGATTTTTTAAACCTCTAAATGGTCACCCCTCAGCCTCCGGTGCTCCAGGGAAAATAGCTTCTTAGCCTAAACCTGGATATTGTTTCTATAGAGACTGCATTGTAAAATAAGGAGCACTCTTAACATTTTTTTGCCTAAACCTATAAGTTTAAGAATCACCATGATTTTATTAAGAATATTAATTCTCTAGAGGATCCATCTCAAGGGTTTTAGTCTATTGATGGGTTTTAATTGTTTCTATTGGTGTAGCATCAAGCAGTAAAGGTAAAGAACACACAGATAGCTACAGTGGTAGTAAGGTAGTTCCTCAGTGAATACGTTGATAAAAGCTATAACTCTGCGACAGAAATCAGCAAGTCCCAGGAGAATGCAGGTTTATACCTGGTCCAAGTGTATCTTATACCTGGTGAAAGCCCTGTTCTTTAATTCTTTGCAGATTGTGTTTAATACTCTAAACCTCACTGATTTCACCCGGAGGAATGTGAAGAGTGAAGAAGAGCAAGAGGAACAGAAATTCAATACAAAATACCTCCTAAAGGTGAGGGATGAGGGTAGACTGGGACCATGGCGAGAAAAAACAATGTCCTCCCTGCGAAATGAAATTCTCCATTTGGGCAAAGTGAGTGATTCACTCATTCCAGAGCGAGTCATAGAGAGCTGCACAGCATGGAAACAGGCCCTTTGGTCCAACTTATCTCTGCTTACCAGATATCCTAATCTAGTCCCATTTCCCAGCATTTGGTCCTTATCACTCTAAACCCTTCCTATTCATGTACCCATCCAGATGCCTTTTAAATTTTGAAATTGTACCAGCCTCCACCACTTCCTCTGGCAGCTCATTCCTCCACCACTTCCTCGTGCACCACCCTCTGCGTCAAAGATTTGCCCCTTAGATACCTTTTAAATCTTTGCCCT
The DNA here is from genome assembly GCF_004010195.1 of Chiloscyllium plagiosum. Taxonomy (NCBI): domain Eukaryota; kingdom Metazoa; phylum Chordata; class Chondrichthyes; order Orectolobiformes; family Hemiscylliidae; genus Chiloscyllium; species Chiloscyllium plagiosum. The sequence goes on from NC_057712.1 coordinate 130,114,679, forward strand.
CTCACCTTAAACCTATGCCCTCTAGTTTTGGAATTCCCACACCAGGGAAAATACCTTGTCTATTTACTCTATTCACCCTATTCATGCCCTTCAAGATTTTATAAACCTCTATAATGTCACCCTTAGCTTTGACATTCCAGTGAAAATAGCCCCAGTCTATTCAGCCTCTCCCTATAGCTCAAACCCTCCAACCCTAGCAACATCCTTGTAAATCTTTTCTGAACCCTTTCAAGTTTCACAATATCCTTCCTGTAGCAGGGAGACCAGAATTATATGCAATATTCCAATTGTGGCCGAACCAATGTCCTGTACAGCCACAACATGACCTCCCAACTTCCATACTCAATGCACTGTCCAATAAAGGCACACATACCAAACTCCTTCTCCACTATTCTGTCTACCTGTTGACTCTACTTTCAAGGAACTATGAACCTTCACTCCAAGGTACCTTTGTTAATCAACCCTACCCCTAAGACATTACCATTAAGTGTATAAGTCCTGCCCTGATTTGCCTTTCCAAATTGCAACACCTCACATTTATCTAAATTAAACTCCATAAGTCACTCCTTGGCCCATTGACCCACCTGATCAAGATCTTTGACAACTGAATTGGGTTTGCTTCTGTCTTGTGATGACATAGTCTTGCTGTAGAAAACACGTGAAATGCTTTGTTATCTGTCAGGTACTTTGTTTCCTTGCACAAGAACACAGCCCTATTTCATCATCAAACTGGAGACAAAACAAATAAAGACTCAGAAAGATGATGTCCAATATTAAAGTTCTTTGTCATGAGTAAAAACAGGAGAACCTGGGCTCTCAATTAATGGCACCAACAATTCTAACACCTTTAACATTATAAAACATTCCAAGGCACATTGCAGGATTATTATAAAATGAAGTATGACAGCCAGCCACAAGAAGACATTAGCTCACATGTGTCAATCTTTGGATAGGGGGTTTGCAATTTTATATTAATACACAAACAAAGTAGAACTAATTTGGATTGTGATTAACTGTTTCTCTTTTCCTTCTTGACCAGTCTGCAGCCTTTGACTCAATCTGCTCTATCCCCTACTTCCATTTGTATAACATTGTGTACCACACTTCCTGCCTCAGCCCAGCTCCTGCTGAAGATTCATTTTTATATTTATTACTTCTAGATTCAAGTATTCCAATGCTCTGAAGGTCAGCTTCAATCTCCCATTCTTCAAATTTGGGCTTACCCAAATAGTTGCTGTCTGGATCCTAACATCTACCCATTACCCATTTGCCTCACATTCTAGCATTGGACTCAATTTTTAAAAAATGCTCATCTTTGAGATCCATTCATATCTCAAGTTTCCCTTTGTGTGCAACCTCTAGCTTTCCAATCAGCTTAGATGTCCATGATCTCCAGTCCTGACTTTGTGGATCTCTGATATTCTTTAGAACATAGAACATAGAACAATACAGCACAGAACAGGCCCTTCGGCCCACGATGTTGTGCCGAACATTTGTCCTAGCTTAAGCACCTATCCATGTACATATCCAATTGCTGCTTAAAGGTCACCAATGATTCTGACTCTGCCACTCCCACAGGCAGCGCATTCCATGCCCCCACCACTCTCTGGGTAAAGAACCTACCCCTGACATCCCCCCTATACCTTCCACCCTTCACCTTAAATTTATGTCCCCTTGTAACACTCTGATTAAATTTATGTCCACTTGTAACACTCTTTATTCTATCATAGGCAGCTAAAGGCACAACTACCAAAAGAGCTAATCTTTGGAATTCCTCCCAAAACTTCTTTACCATGTTGGCCTGGCTCTGTCCTTCTCAAAGGCATTATTACAAATATCATGTCAACAGGTCATATTTCGTTTTATCATGTGGTCATGATAACCACATTCATAAATGTTGGCAGATGTTAGCCTGTGATGCTGACACAACGAAAGTGAATTTAACATAAACAGGAATGAGTCAGTAGAGAAAAATAAGACAATTAGTTGATGAAATGGGTAGGAGATAAGGAAGAAAATCAGGCTTAACAGTCATTTCTGTTTGAATTTACTTGATTTCTGTGACCCACAGATGGAGAGGAATTTGTTAAGTGTGCACAAGAAAGTTTTCTGATTCAGCATGTAAATGTACCTACCAGAGGAGGTATAAACCTTGACCTACTCTTGATAAATAAGGCAGGGCAGGTGACTGAGATGTCAGTGGGGGAGCACTTTGGGGCCAACGATCATAATTCTATTCGTTTTAAAATAGTGATGGAAAAGGATAGACCAGATCTAAAAGTTGAAGTTTTAAATTGGAGAAAGGCCAATTTTGACGGTATTAGGGAAGAACTTTCAAAAGCTGATTGGAGGCAGAAGTTCGCAGGTAAAGGGATGGCTGGAAAATGGGAAGTCTGTGCTGCTCATTTCAAAGGTACCCAGACTGAGGGCCAACATAGAAATTACACGAGCCATTGTGGAGAAATTGCCACATTTCTAACTCCTCACACCCTCTCAGCCATCGCCTGCTCCCATTTCCAACTCTCTCCATCCTACATGCAGTGTCACAGATCATTACTGTGCAGACAGACGTCATTTGGCCCAATGGACTGCTATCTCTAAGCATGTTCGTTCAGAGTCAATATCCTACATTTCCCCCATAACCCTGTACATTATCCAATGCCATCTTGAATACCTCAGTTGAATTGGTACCATTGTTTAAGAAGGGTGGTAAGGACAAACCAGGAAACTATAGACCGGTGAGCCTGATGTCGGTGATGGGCATGTTGTTGGAGGGAATCCTGAGGGACAGGATGTACATGTATTTGGAAAGGCAAGGACTGATTAGGGATAGTCAACATGGCTTTGTGCGTGGGAAATCATGTCTCACAAACTTGATTGAGTTTTTTGAAGAAGTAACAAAGAGGATTGATGAGGGCAGAGCAGTAGATGTGATCTATATGGACTTCAGTAAGGCGTTCAACAAGATTCCCCATGGGAGACTGGTTAGGAAGGTTAGATCTCACGGAATACAGGGAGAACTAGTCATTTGGATACAGAAATGGCTCAAAGGTAGAAGACAGAGGATGGCGGTGGAGGGTTGTTTTTCAGACTGGAGGCCTGTGACCAGTGGAGTGCCACAAGGATTGGTGCTGGGTCCACAACATTTTGTCATTTTTGTAAATCATTTGAATGTGAGCATAAGGGGTTTGTTAGTAAGTTTGCAGATGACACCAAAATTGGAGGTGTAGTGGACAGTAAAGAGGGTTACCTCAGATTACAACACGATTTAGAAGGATATGAACCAAACGCAGACAATTGGAACTCGTTCAGTTTAGGAAATATGGTCATCATCGGGTCGAAAGGCCTGTTTTCATGCTGTATGACTCTAAGAATCTAAACTACACCTCTTAACACTATTGTTTCGTCATATTTCCCCTTACTGCTTTTTTTTAGTGATCTACTGCTAGTTTTTAAAGTCTTCCCAATAATTTTCACCACATTGTATGCATATCCTTTTATTTTATGCCGTCCCTGACTTCCCTTGTCAGCTATGGTTATCTTGTCCTCCCCTTAGAATGTTTCTTCTTCCTTGGGATAATTTTCTGCTGTGCCTCCTGAACTACCCCCAGAGACTCCTGCCATTGCTGGTCCACCATCTTTCTTGATAGGCTGCCCATCCAATCAACTCTGGCCAGCTCCTTCCTCATGTCTTTGTCGCTACCTTTGCTCAATTGTAATACAGTTATATCGGATTCCACTTTCTCCCTCTCGAACTACAGGTTGAATTCTATCATATTATGGTCACCATCCCCTTCACCTTAAGCTCCCTCATCAAATCTGCCTCATTACACATCGCCAAAACCAGAATTGCCTGTTCCCTCGTGGGGTCTACTACAAGCTGCTCCAAAAATACCATCTCGTAGACATTCCACAAATTTTTTCTTGAAATCTGCTACCAACCTGATTCTCCCGGTCCACCTGCATATTGAAGTCACCCATGATTAGCGTAATAGCACATTTTTTACATGCCTTTCTATCTCCTGATTTCGGGCATAAGCCATTCCTGAAGAAGGGCTTATGCCCGAAACGTCGATTCTCCTGTTCCCTGGATGCTGCCTGACCTGCTGCGCTTTTCCAGCAACACATTTCCAGCTCTGATCTCCAGCATCTGCAGACCTCACTTTCTTCTCAAAGATATCTCCTGATTTGTTTTCTTTCCCACATCCTGACTACTGCTGAGAGGCCTGTACTTAACTCCCATCAGGGTCTTTCTTCCTTTGCAGTTCTTCAGCTCTACCCACACAGATTCTATATATTCTGGCTCAATGTGCCCTCTTGCTATTGAGTTAATTGCCCTTTTTCACTAACAAGGCAACCTAGTGCCTGTCCTAATGATAGGAATGTACACTTGGATATTTAGTTCCCAGCCCTGATCCCCTTGCAGCACGTCTGGAATACCCACAAAAGTGTACCGGCCAATTTCAGTTTGTGCGACAAGCTCATTTACCTTGTTTCATATACTGTGTGCATTTAAGTACAACACCCTCAGTCCTGCATTGACTGCCCCCATCTCATAGCAGTTCCCTTATTTGCTGTGTCTGAAATTAGATTCCTGATTTTTCCGTATTCCATGTCCTATTACTTGTTGTGGGAACTTTAATAACATCAGCTGAACCATCCCTCCCTTCAACTTTTTCCATAATTCTTCTTCGCTCTCCCCATCCCCTCCCCCCATCCGCCTCAACCCCAACCATACTATCTGGTTTAAAGCTTTATCCACAGTGATTTACCAGGACTCTGGTCCCAGCATAATTCAGTTGGAGCCCTTCCCCTCAGAACAGATCGCTCCCTCCCCAGTACTGGTGCCAATGTCTCATGAATTCAAACCCATTTCTCCCACCCCAATCGTAAAGCCACATATTTACCTCTTTAATCTTGTTAACTCTGTGCCAATTCACTTTGACTCAGGTAGTAATCTGAAGATTATTACCTTTTTGGTTCTGGTTTTTAATTTATCTGCTGGCTGTTCATATTCACTCAGCAGAACGTGTTTGCTCTTCCTACCTATACTTAGATTAGATTAGATTACATTACATTACAGTGTGGAAACAGGCCCTTCGGCCCAACAAGTCCACACCGACCCGCCGAAGCGCAACCCACCCATACCCCTACATTTACCCCTTACCTAACACTACAAGCAATGTAGCATGGCCAATTCACCTGACCTGCACATCTTTGGACTGTGGGAGGAAACCGGAGCACCCGGAGGAAACCCACGCAGACACGGGGAGAGCGTGCAAACTCCACACAGTCAGTCGCCTGAGGCGAGAATTGAACCCGGGTCTCAGGCACTGTGAGGCAGCAGTGCTAACCACTGTGCCACCGTGCCGCCCATGTAGATACTTATGGTATCTACATGGACCATGACAACTGGATCTTTCCCCTCCCACTCCTCTGTAGCCCAGATGAAATATTCTGAACCCATGCACGAGGCAGGCAACACAGCCTTTGGGACTCTGAAGCCTGGCCACAGAAAATCGTGCTTATTCCCCTGACTAGACTATCGCGATTGCAACATTTCTTCTTTCTACCCCCTTTTGAATAGCTCCCTGTACCACGATGCTATGGTCGGTTTGCTCATCCTCCCTACAGCCCACACTCTCATCCACACAGGCAGCAAGAATCTCCAACCTGTTAAACAAGCTCAAGGCGCCATCAGCACTACCTCCTGCATCCCTCTACGTACCTCGCCTATACTCATACTCTCCTGTCCCTGACCACTGACTGAATTTGAGGTAGTTAATCTAAAGGTGTGACTGCCTCCTGAAATACAGCATCCAGGGAAGTGTCCCCCTCCCTGATGTGTTGCAGTGTTCGGAGCTCTGACTCCAGCTCATCAACTCTCAGCCGGAATTTCTCAAGCAAACTAACACTTGTAGCAGATATAGTCATGATGACCACAGAGGGGTCCATCAGTTCTCAGTCAGATCCCAGAGTGAAACCTGGCTTGATAAGAAGGGAAGGCCTGAGATGAAATGTTGAACTCCAAGAATGACAGTGCTGAATTTAAATCAACATGACATTAAAATCTACACACTCTCCAAAACAGGCCTGAAGGATACTCCTTATGCACACAAATAGAGTCATAGAGTCATAGAGATGTACAGCATGGAAACAGACCCTTCGGTCCAACTCGTCC
>NC_057712.1:130122110-130125256 GCF_004010195.1 Chiloscyllium plagiosum
ACTGCACATCACACACTGCGTATCACACACTGCGTATCACACACTGCACATCACACACTGCATATCACATACTGCACGTCACACACTGCGCATCACACTGCACATCACACACTGCACATCACACACTGCGTATCACACACTGCACATCACACACTGCGTATCACACACTGCGCATCACACACTGCGCGTCACACACTGCGCGTCACACACTGCGCGTCACAGACTGCGCGTCACACACTCCGCGTCACACACTCCGCGTCACACACTGCGCATCATTCACTGCGCATCACACACTGCATATCACACAGTGCGCATCACACGCTGCGTATCACACTGCGCATCACACACTGTATCACACACTGCGCATCACACAGTACGCATCACACACAGCGTATCACACACTGCACATCACACACTGCGTACCACACACTGCGTATCACACACTGCATATCACACACTGCATATCACACACTGCGTACCACACACTGCGTATCACACACTGCATATCACACACTGCACATCACACACTGCATATCACACACTGCACATCACATACTGCGCATCACACTGCGCATCACACTCCGCATCACACACTGCGCATCACACACTGCGTATCACACACTGCGCATCACACACTGCGTAACACAGACTGCGTATCACACACTGCGCATCACACACTGTGCATCACACACTGCGTATCACACACTGCGTATCACACACTGCGTATCACACACTGCTTCACAAACTAGCTGTCCAGCCAACTCAGCTAAGTGGGGAGCCTGTGGAAGTCTGCACCACAGAAAGCAGTTGAGTCTAAAACATTGAATGTTTTCAAGATAGATATCGTTCTTAGGGTGAAGGGGATCAAAGGGTATGGGGGACAAAGCAGGGACAGGGACTGAGTTGGATGATCAGCCATGATTGTATTGAATTATGGAGCAGGCGCGAAGGGCCGAATGGCCTACTGGTGCTCCTAGTCTCTGTGTTTCAGTGACTCCCCCCTCCCCCAGTGATCGGGTGTTCAACAACACCGATTGGAATCTCTGGATCAGGAAGATGTCCATGTCCCTCCTCACTGACCCTCTGCCCAGGTCTGCTGCAGGCCTCTGGCTGAGATTCCATCATTCCAAGACACCAAAGCCCCTTCGCGAGCTGTGTATCATCTTCCTGGTGAAAAGAACACCAACACAGGCAGCTCAACAGGGAGATTGGACAGAGGGATGAAAGGACAGAGGGCAGAGGAACCTTATTCACACGATCAATAAGCCAGGGACTACATGAGGAATGGCCAGGGGTACAATGAAAGCTAATGGTGTGCTGGCTGGCTGTGGAGATACCCAGGCAGCGGGCTACCCACAGGGTCATCTCTGCCAACTGCCTGGCCCCTCCTCTATGGTTACGTTCCTGCCTATTCCCACAGGGTGGGGATTCGGGAACCAGGGGCATAGTCTGAGAATTAGGTTCAGAGAGTTCAGGAGGGGTGGGAGGGGTTTGGAACTTCATTTCACTAATGGCAGTGGATGCTGTATGGGTTGTTAATTTTAAATCTGAGACAGATGTAATTCTGTTAAACAAGGGTATGAAGGGAGTATAGGCCAAGGGCAGGTAGGAGTTAGGCCACAGAGAGACTAGGGTCACATTGAATGGTGGAACAGATTTGAGGGGCAGAATGGTCTACTCCTGTTCCCATGGATTTTGAAACATATTTATCAATGGCTTTCCTCAGGAAAAGATTCACTGGAGGCCATTCTATCCATTGTGTCTGTACCAGCTCTCTGAATGAGCAGGACGCATCGTGCTGCTCTCTCACCTTCTCCATGTAATCCTGCAAACTCCTGACACAGCATCATCCCATCTCCTTATCGAAACCTCAGCCAAACCTGTCTCCCCCCCCACACACTCCGACAGTACACTCCAGACCCTAACCCCTCGAGTGAACCTGCCCCCGCCCAACACTCCGACAGTCCACTCCAGACCCTAACCCCTCGAGTGAACCTGCCTCCCTCACAACCTGTCAGACCCTGACCCCTCACTGCATGAAACCATTTTCCCTCGTTGCTGCTTTTTGCTCCTTATCTGAACCGTGTGCCTTGTTGTTCTTGAGCCTTTCACAACTGGAAATAATTCTCCCTGTTCGCTCTGTCCTGGGTTTTGAAAACCTCGATCAAATCAATCTATTCTCCTCCCAAGGAGAGCAGACTGCCCTTTCCAGTCTATCTTTGGAATGGAAGAATCCCATCCCTGGAATTATTCTTATGGATGATTTATCTTTGAATCCTAGTGGCTTCACTTCATTGCCTGAATGTGGTGTCCAATAGTCGATTCTCCATTTGGGAGTAAAGTAATCTGTTTGGGAGTGAAGCACGTTTCCTACTGGATCAAGGAGTTGTGAAATGGTTCTCTCTGTAGAGAATGATAGAATCATAAAGTCATCCAGCACAGAAACAGACCCTTTGGTCCAACCAGTCCACACTGATCATGTCAAGATCAGAGCGGTGCTGGAAAAGCGCAGCAAGTCAGGCAGCATCCGAGGAGCAGGGACATCGACGTTTCGGGCAAAAGCCCCTCATCATCAACACTGATCACGTTCCCACACGAAACAAGTCCCACCTGCCCATTTCCCTCCAAACCTTTCCTATTCAAGTCCTCTATTTTAACTTTTAAATGCTGGAACGGTACCCGCATCCACTCCTCCCTCTGGCAGTTCATTCCACACACGGCCCAGCCTCTCTGTGTGAGTAGGTTCCCCACATGTCCTTTCTGAATCTTTCTCCTCTCACCTTAACACTCTCTGTTTTGATTTAATGTGACTTCTTGCTTTAGTAGTCTCTGACTCTCTCCTTGAAGCTGAGGACACTTGGATATTTCATTCACAGCTCCCCCAGCCTGCTCTGCCACCTTCAGGGACCAATGCACATACACTCCCAGGTCCCTCTGCTCCTGCACTGTTTATACCCTTTCAGTTTATATCGTCTCTCTGGGTTCTTCCCACCAAAATAAATCACTTTACACTTCTCTGCATTAGCTTTTATGTGTGACTTGTTTGTCCATTTGAGGTTGGAGTGAGGGTAGGGGTGGGGGATAAGGTTGGGATGGGGGTGGGGTGGGGGTGGGGCTGGGGATGTGGTTGGGAGAGAGGTTGGGGT
>NC_057712.1:130125321-130128829 GCF_004010195.1 Chiloscyllium plagiosum
ATTAACTTATCTGATTCTGTGCTGTGAAATTCGCCCAACAGGTTCCTCCAAGATTAGTTGTGAAATTCACTGTTTGTTAATTTTCCCAGACGCACTCCATTGTCCAGCAACACATGAATTCAAAAACAGTAAAGGCAGTAACTGTGCAGGTTTCCTCTCTCTCTCTCTCTCTCCTGTACTGTCCTCACCATGTGCTTCCATTGTCTGCTCTTCTCCCTTTTAAACTGCTGTTGTTTTGACTCTTTTTTTTCCCCAAAGTTCCAAAACAATGCAACAGGATATAACACAGTAATTGCTGCTCCTGGAATTTGAGGAAATCACCTCCAGCACCTAAAATACCTCAAAGACGGAGCAGCTGTTACAGCCAGAAATTTATCCTCATGAAAATGGTGTACAACACAATTACTTTCAGATGTTTGCACACACACTATAAATGCCAATTTGGAGGTGAAACAGAATTCATAGTGACAAAATAGCAGGCACAGAGGTAAGAGTAGAGACTGAAAGAGCACCCACAGTCTCAGAGCGGACATAGTGAGGTGGAGGCAGTAAACCAGTGTTGGCAGAGCTGAGGGTGATCAAGGAAAGATACTGCAGGAGCTGATGGATGGGTAGGCTGGAGTCACAGCGGTATTTGAAAATCAGGACAAAAGATTTTGAAAGGGATGCAGTACATCTTGGAGAATCAGTGGAACTTAGAAAAGATATGACTGATATGGGCACAGGTATACCAGAGTAATAAATAGCTGCTGCAAAAGCTTTCCACTTGTAGATGATAAAATGGGTATTTAAAGGGGAATAAAAACAGGAAGCACTGGAGAAACTCGGCAGGTCGGGCAGTACCTGTGGAGAGAGAAGCAGAACTAAGGTTTCAAGTCAGATAGAGCTTCTTCAGAATCACTGCCAGTATCTGAGTTGAGTTTTTCCAGAATTTCTTTTTTTCAGTTTATTTCAGCTTTCCAGCATTCACGATTTTCGCTCTCAGTTAAGGAATCAGAAAGTCATTCAGCCCATTGTAACCATTCTCACTCTGAAAATAATATCCACTTAGTTCCATTCCCTTGGTTTACTTTTGTAAAGTGTTCTTTTTCTAATATAGATTCACTTCCCTTCGAAACAATGAATTATTCTGCTACTGTGCTTGCTGGACATACAGTACTGAATGAGATTTCTTACAATAAATATTAGGAATTTTGAAGCCATTGTCTTTGTCCCAACTAACTCCATGACTGAGCTACCTATTCCATTCCCCTGTTAGATGAGGCTGAACAAACTATTCAAAATATTGGTGTTTTATTTGATTCTAAAAAGGACTTCCTCTCATATATCTGGACCATCATTAACCTACTTCCACCAATGTGGTATTGCTTATTTCCAATGTTGCCTCAGCTCATCTATTGCTTAAGTTGTCATCTATTTATTTGTTACCTCCACAGTTGACTTTACCCACACACCAGTGACCAGCTTCTTCCATTCTAAACTCTAAATTTGAAGTCATCCAAACCTCTGTTGCCTGTGTCCATAGAAGACCCATTCATCCGGAGCTCCCACAGTCCAAAGGTGAATTGGTGATGCTAAATTGCCCGTAGTGTTAGGTGAATGGGTAAATGTAGGGGTATGGGTCTGGGTGGGTTACTCTTCGGAGGGCCGAAGGACCTGTTTCCACACTAAGTAATCTAATCTAATCTAATCCATCATCCCCTGTGCTCTCTGACATACCTGGGCTCCATCACATTTCCCTGAGATGAAAACAAATGCTTTAGAAATGCCGTCAAAGCATCCTGTAGAGGTTCTAACAAATTCATGGGAGACCCTGACCCGTGACCAGCCAAAATGAAAATGATTTATTCAGTAAGGAACTGAACCCATTCAGAGTCTTCATCAAAAACACCTTAGGAGTGAAGTTGAGGCATTGGAGAAGGCACACAATGTCCAATCAGATTCTCTACCCAACCCTTCAAACATCAGCTGCCAGGCCTTCGGCGGAGTCCGCAGTCTGCTTTTTGGATTCAGCAGTCATTTCAGAATCCAATGAACCAGAGTGGAAGCGAATTCATCCTCGATCCCAAATTAATGCCGAAGGATGGAGAAGACTTCAACTCCCATTTAAGTAATACTTCAACTTGAAAGTTCTCACCCTTGCTTTCAGATTCTCCTAAGGGTTCTCCTTCCTATTTCTACAATCTCGTCCAATCCCAAAACTCTGTGCTCTTCTAATTCTAGGAGAAAGTGAGGACTGCAGATGCTGGAGATCAGAGCTGAAAAATGTGTTGCTGGAAAAGCGCAGCAGGTCAGGCAGCATCCAAGGAGCAGGAGAATCGACATTTCGGGCATAAGCCCTTCTTCAGGAATGAGGAGGGTGTGCCAAGCAGGCTAAGTTAAAAGGTAGGGAGGAGGGACTTGGGGGAGGGGTGTTGGGAATGCGATAGGTGGAAGGAGGTTAAGGTGAGGGTGATAAGGTGAGGGTGATAGGCCGGAGAGGGTCTGAGGGGAAATTGCGGTCTTTGAAGAAGGAGGCCATCTGGCTTGTTCGGTATTGGAATTGGTCCTCCTGGGAGCAGATGCGGCAGAGGCGAAGGAATTGGGAATATGGGATGGCGTTTTTACAGGGGGCAGGGTGGGAGGAGGTGTAATCTAGGTAGCTGTGGGAGTCGGTCGGTTTATAGTGAATGTCCGCGTTGAATCGGTCGCCCGAGATAGAAATTGAGAGGTCTAGGAAGGGGAGGGAGGAGTCTGAGACGGTCAGGTAAATTTGAGGTCGGGGTGGAAGGTGTTAGTAAAGTGGATGAATTGTTCAACCTCCTCATGGGAGCACGAGGTAGCGCCGATACAATCATCGATGTAGCGGAGGAAAAAGTGGGGGGTGGTGCCAGTGTAGCTCCCTTTACAAGGATTTCAGTGAGTCACTCTCTCACTGCATCCCCCAGGGCAAATACAGCGTTCCGAAAAGACCATTCCCTGCGCGACTCCCTCGTCAGGTCCACACCCCCCACCAACCCAACCTCCACTCCCGGCACCTTCCCCTGCAACCACAAGAAATGCAAAACTTGTGCCCACGCCTCTCCCCTCACTTCCCTCCAAGGCCCCAAGGGATCCTTCCATATCCATCACAAATTCACCTGCACCTCCACACACATCATTTACGGCATCCGCTGCACCCAATGTGGCCTTCTCTACATTGGGGAGACAGGCAGCCTACTTGCGGAACGTTTCAGAGAACACCTCTGGGATACCCACACCAACCAATCCAACCGCCCCGTGACTGAACACTTTAACTCCCCTTCCCACTCCTCCAATGACATGCAGGTCCTTGGCCTCCTCCATCGACAGACCATGGCAACACGACGCTTGGAGGAAGAGTGCCTCATCTTCCGCCCAGGGACCCTCCAACCACAAGGGATGAATGCAGATTTCTCCAGCTTCCTCATTTCCCCTCTCCCCCCCCCCCCACCTTACCCCAGTTCTGACCTTCCAGCTGAGCACCGCCCTCAGTACCTGTCCTATCTGT
>NC_057712.1:130128910-130154562 GCF_004010195.1 Chiloscyllium plagiosum
CCTATCGCATTCCCAACACCCCTCCCCCAAGTCCCTCCTCCCTACCTTTTCTCTTAGCCTGCTTGGCACACCCTCCTCATTCCTGAAGAAGGGCTTATGCCTGAAACGTCGATTCTCCTGCTCCTTGGATGCTGCCTGACCTGCTGCGCTTTTCCAGCAACACATTTTTCAGCTCTTCTAATTCTGACCTGGGAAGCATTCTCAACGTTATTCACACCATATTGATGGACATGCCTTTAACTGTCATAGCCTAATCTCTGAAACCTCCTTCCGAAACTTCTCTGCCTTTCCATTTCTTTATCTCCTTTAATGCACTACCTCTTTGACTGAGTTGTGGTCATCTGCTTTAATACCTCCTTAGATGGTTCGTGTCAATTTTGTTTTATTTTCTCATGAAATTGTTTCACTCTCGTAAAATCCCTTCATCTATTTTATTACATCAAAGGTAGTATACAAATACAAGTTGTTGATTTTTATAGTTCACTTGCAGATAACCAAACAAACCAGGACTGTCACATGCAGGGTGGCCTTGGAAGAAAAAGTAAGGGCAAGCTACAGGCCTTGGTGGTATGCTGCATAGTTTAGCTGGTTTCATTTCAGCAGGACATAGTTCTTAAGGTTTTGGACATAAATCAGCAGGTTGTTGAAGAGGAGTAGGGTAAGCATGACTTTCATATCAGGAAAACAGAATCTCTTGTCTGTGTGGACTGTTTAAAAATGAGTTTCTAATTAGGTCAAACACTTTGTTGATCATAAAACAAAATGATTAACTGGCATTAGTATCCCAGGTTATTTCGGAAGGTTAGCTGGTTAATGGTCTGCCAGTTCACACAATCCTTCAGTAGACATCTTAACTATGCAGAGACCACCTGAACTTCACAGACCAGCAACACTCCAATCCAATGTTTGCGTTGATCTCAGCTGCAAAACAAATGGGTAGTTACAGTTTACGGACCTTTACTTCTCCTGCACTGGAAAGGAGGGCAAAGAATGTCAAAATTCCCACTCCCAATCTGTACCCAGCAACTATACCCATTGAGTGCATGGTCAGCTGTGATGCCTTCTGTGTTTTGTCGTTCGTTCACAAGATGGGGCATCGCTGGCTAGGCCAGCATTAATCGCCCATCCCTAATTACTCAGAGGGCAGTTGAAAGTTAACCATATTGCTGCAGGTCTGGAGTCAAATGTAGGCCAGCCCAGGTAAGGACATTAGTGAACCAGATGGGTTTCTCCAATAATCAATTAGACTCTTAATTCCAGATTTTTTTTTATTGAATTCAAATTCTACCATCTACCATGGTGGGATTCAAACATGGGTCCCCAGAAATTTAACTGGGTCTCTGGAATTACAGTCCAGCGATAATGGTACTAGGCCACTACCTTCCCTTGTACTAACTATTAGGCTCCAGTATGTAGGATGGCAATGAGGCATTGGATGAAACAATAACCTACTATTTCAGGACATCAATAGAGGAGAGAGGAGGGTAAAACTGGCGGAAACCAGTACATGTTCATCTAACACTACAACCAAATTGTCTGTAAAGGAAGTAATCAATGATCGGTCATTAGTTGTTGTCCATCTTTATCTGATCATTAATATCTGCATTATCTTCCATTGCTTCATTTTCATAACATACGGTGTGTTTGCAGTCATCACTGCTTGCAATTCCTGATCGCTCCATCGTGTCTAAAGTACCATATTGAAAATTCTGGAGCGGAAGATGCTGTCTCTCATTCATTTTCCCATCCTCCACAATTGTCATTTCATCTCCATCTTCATATCCTTCCTAGAAAGGAAGAGTAGCAACATTATCAGCTTTGAACTTTTAAACAAAAACCAGCATAACGTTTGTTAATTTTCCATTCCCTGCCCCTCCAGTATTTTTTGCAAATTCATTCATGGGATATGTATGTCATGGGCTAGGCCAGCACTTATTACCCAACCCTGACTGCTCTGGAGAAGGTGGTGGTAATGAGTCAACAAACGCAGCCTGCCTGGTGTAGCAGGCAGTTCCGGGATTTTGAAAGTGGTGAATAGGCTTGGGGGACACAGGTAGTGAGTAACTCACTGCAGAATTCTCAGCCACAAACCTATTCTTGTAGCCACGGTATTTGTACGGCTAGTACAGTTCAGCTTCTGTTCAATTTTAACTCCTATGGTATTGATAGTGGGGGATTCACTACAGTAATGCCATTGAAAGTAAAGGAGCTTACTTGAGATCGTCAATTGTTTTGCAGTTGTGTGGTGCAAATGTTATTTGTCACCTGTCAAGTCTAAGTCTGAATGCTTTCAAAGTCGTGTTCCATATTAACACAACCTGTTTCTGTGTCTGTGGAGTTGCAAATACTGCTAAATATTGTGTATTCACCAGCAAACAACCCACTTCTGACTTGCTGATGGAGGGAAGCAGCCGAAGGTGGTTCAACCAAGAAGACTCCCAAAGAACCCCTACAGACATGCTATGGGACTCAGATGATTCGTCTCCTAGAACTATAATCATCTTTCTTTGTGCCAGGTATGCTCTGGATCGTATGTGAATAGGAAGGGTTTAGAGGGATATGAGCCAAATACTGGCAAATGGGACTAGATTAATATAGGATGTCTGGCTGGCATGGACAAGTTGGACTGAAGCGTCTGTTTCCAGGCTGTACAACTCTAAGTGTATAAGAGAATTTCCCCCAATTCTCAACGATTTTACGAGTATGTTTTGATGCCACACTCCTTAAGGCCAGTCACTCTCATCTCCTCTCTGGAGTTCAGCTCTTTTGTCCATTTTTAGGCCAAGGCTGTCATGAGATCAGAGGCTGAGTGGCTCTGGCAAAACTCAAAACTAAGCACCATTGAGCAGGTTATTGTTGAGTAAGTGTCTGTTGATGGCACTGTCAACCCTTCTATTGTTTTGCTACTTCAGTCCTTCCCTCCTTTCTCCCTTCCTTTTTCTGGAATTGACATTGATGCAAGATAAATTGTTAATTCTAACTCCAAAATTGAAAAAGTAGTACTTTCAATATTGTACACCATTATGTGAATTGATTCTTGTGGTTTAGTGGGTAGTGTACCTGCCTCCAAGCCAAATGCTCTGGGTTCGAAACCCATCCTAGAATTTAACAGCCGTGGAAGGTGTGTTCATTACATGGCCAAAAGTGTGAGCATTAACTTGCAAATTGTTCCAGCCTCTCTCAATGGCAGGTCATAAGAGTAGGAGACACTCCTGGTCAGTCATGGGGTGGAAATTTGAAATCCAGAGCTCCAATCGACAACATGCAAGTAAGTGTGCACGTTGCCGTAGCAACTTGAATTCTGAGTCAACTATAACACATTACCACTGCTGGTTTCATGATCATCTACACCTATTAATCATTGTACACTCAATTAGTATAAATCATTCCAGACAGTCTATCAACAACCTGATTATTCTTATTAATATGAAACAATTTGTCAATAAGCTATTGATAGATGCTCACGAGGATTAGTGTAAAACATTTGACAGTCTATCAGTAACCTAATAAATCTTGCACAATTTTATATTACAAAAGTGATATTTAATCTAATAATTAATTATATTGAGGTGACCTGGTCTTGAACACTGTAGTATTCATCTACTGCATATTGGTACTTGGCTGATGTCAATCCAAACAGATTGGCCAGTTTCTCTCCAAGTAAGTCACAGGCTAAGAGAGATGAAATGATCAAATGTTAGAGAATAAGACCATAAGACCATAAGACATAGGAGTGGAAGTAAGGCCATTCGGCTTGGCCAGTTTCTCTCCAAGTAAGTCACAGGCTAAGAGAGATGAAATGATCAAATGTTAGAGAATAAGACCATAAGACATAGGAGTGGAAGTAAGGCCATTCGGCCCATCGAGTCCACTCCGCCATTCAATCATGGCTGATGCGCATTTCAGCTCCACTTACCAGCGTTCTCCCCGTAGCCCTTAAATCCTCTAGACAACAAGAATCTATCAATCTCGGCCTTGAAGACATTTAGCGTCCCGGCTTCCACTGCACTCCGTGGCAATGAATTCCACAGGCCCACCACTCTCTGGCTGAAGAAATGTCTCCGCATTTCTGTTCTGAAATGACCCCCTCTAATTCTAAGGCTGTGTCCACGGGTCCTAGTCTCCTCGTTTAACTGAAACAATTTCCTAGCATTCACCTTTTCCAAGCCATGTATTATTTTGTACGTCTCTATTAAGTCTCCCCTTAATCTTCTAAACTCCAACGAGTACAATCCCAGTATCCTCAGCCGTTCCTCATATGTTAGACCTGTCATTTCAGGGATCATCCGTGTGAATCTCCGCTGGACACGTTCCAGTGCCAGTATGTCCTTCCTGAGGTGTGGGGACCAAAACTGGACACAGTACTCCAAATGGGGCCTAACCAGAGCTTTATAAAGTCAATGCAGTTATAGTGCCAACTATTCACTGTTGTCAGTTAAAACCAAACACAGGTAAAGAATATTCAGTTTCTGGTTTGTAGTGAGCTGCTCAGTGGGATACAATGAATGCCATCAGCCTTTTTGATGGCACTGTACAGTGAGCAAGTATAGTACAGTTATTTACAGTGATTCAAAAACTCACCCGACTCCCAGCTTGGATCACTACTTTAGGAACATAGGAACACGTGTTGGCCATTCAGTCCATCAAGCCCACCCTGCTATTCAATATGTTCCTGACTAATCGAATACTTCAATGCCTTTCACCCACGCATCCGCATAATTACACAAGCCACTAGTAATCAGAAATCTATCAATCTCTACTTATAAACATACACAAAGGGTGAGCTTCCACAGTCTGGGATAGGGAATTTGAAAAGTTCAGACCATTCTGAGTTAAAACATTTCTCTTCATCTTGGTGGCATCCATCTTTGTTTTTAAATTATGCCCCCTGGTTCTAAACTTCCCAAACAGGGAAACATCTTCTCTACATGTACCCTGTCTATTCATGTAAGTACTTTGTAAGTTTCAATGAGACCACCTTTTATTCTTTAAATCCCTAGTGAATACAGATCCAGTTTTCCCAATCTCTCTTCATAGGATAGTCCCACCATCCCAGGAACAAGTCTGCTGAACCTTCACTGCACTCCCTCTATGGCAATAATATCTTTCCTGAGATAAGGGGACCAAAACTTCACACTGTAGTCTGGATGTAGATTAACCAAACTCCTGTAAAACTGAAGAAAGACTTCATTAATCTGTACAAGAAGCAGAGTTCTGAAGAAAGGTCACTGGACCTGAAATGGTAACTGTGCTTTCTCTCCACAGATGCTGTCAGACCTGCTAAGTTTTTCCAGCAATTTCTGTTTTGTACAGGAGCAGCTGTTTTTGATTTTTTTTCACTACTCCTATATCTTGTTGCAACTGATGTGTGAATTCGGTATGGAGCAAGATATAACTTCTCCGAAGAGAAATGGATAATGTTTCTCCTGTTCATAACTTCTCGAGGGATTGATTTTAAAAACGCATTTTGGATATGTTGTGACTTTTAACGTACGACATAAGACAGAGTTAGGTAAATTTAAATCGGAAGAAAGTAAATGCTTCATCAGACAGCCCTGGCTTAGTGGCAGGAAGCAGAGGTTAATGATGCAAGGATATTTTTGCGAACCTGTGTCCAGGGTGCAGTCTGGGTCCTTTACTATATGTTGGGTACATTAATGATCTAGACAAGAATATAGGAGGCTTGATCAGTAAATTTGCAAATGACACGAAAATTGATGGTGTGGTACATAGCAAAGAGGAAAGCCTTAGACAACTTGACAATATAGAAGTTTAAATCAGAGTGATGCTGGAAAAGCACAGCAGGTCAGGTAGCATCCGAGGAGCAGGAAAGTCAACGTTTCAGGCAAAAGCAGTCAATTTTCCTGCTCCTCGGATGCTGCCTGACCTGCTGTGCTTTTCCAGCATCACTCTGATCTAAACTCTGGTTTCCAGCATCTGCAGTCCTCACTTTTGCCTACTTGACAATATAGAAGGCTAGTCAGGTGGGCTAAACAGTGGAAATGGAATTTAAAAACTGAAAGAACTGCAGATGCTGTAAATCAGAAACAAAAACAGAAATTGCTGGAAAAGCTCAGCAAGTCTGACAGCATCTGTCAAGAGAAATCAAAGTTAATCTTTCAGGTCCGGTGACCCTTCCTCAGAATAGTTCTGAGGAAGGGTCACTGGACCCAAAACATTAACTCTGATGTCTCTTCACAGGTGCTGCCAAACCTGCTGAGCTTTTCCAGCAATTTCTGTTTGTTTTTCTGAAGTGGAATTTAATCCTGAAGGGGGAGAGTTCTGGGTGGACTAATAAGGTGAGTACAACTGAATGGCATGATCCAAAAAAGTATAGTGCATCAGTTGGCCCTTGGTGTGCATGTCGATAGATCCTTGAAGGCCAGTACGAGTAAGTAAGGTGGTTAAGAAGGAATGTAGCGTCTTTGCCTTCGTTCGTCAAGGCATTGAATACAAGAGTGAGCAGGTGATGTTGGAGCTGTGTATAATGTTAGGCCACAGCTGTGGAGTACTCTGTGCAGTTCTGGTCACCACACTATGGGAAGGATATGGTTGCACTGGAGGTGGTGCAGGGGAGATTTACCAGGGCTGGAGTGGTTCAGCAATAAAGAAAGACTTAGATAGGCTGGAGTGGTTTTCCTTAGAGCAGACAAAGCTGAGTGGGATTTGATTGAGTTGTACAAGTTCTGGGGGAGGTGTAGACAGGGGAGATCAAGAGAAACCTTTCCCCTTAGTAGAGGGGTCAATAACCAGGGGGAACAGTTTTAAGGTAATGAACATGAAGTTTAGACGGGATCTGTGGGAATTTGTTTTTATCTAGAGGTTTGTATGTATCTGAAACCTGCCACCTAAAAGGCTGATGGAGATAGGAATTGTCACGACATTTAATTTGTATTTAGATGAGTTCTTGAAGTGCCATAGTATACAAGGCTACACACCAAGTGCTGGAAAGTGGAATTAGAGTAGATGGGTATTTTATGACTAGAATAGATACAATTGGCCAAAGGGCCTCCTCCTCATCCATAAAAAAAATCTATGACTCTAAATTCCACCAGTAGTTTCATCTCCAACACGTCAATTCAAGGAAGGGCAAGCTGCCCATTGTCATTTATATTAAGACCTATCCAAAAACCAGAGGTGCTCCTTTGTGTAGAAATTATAAAAGTCACCTTATTCTCTGGGGCTGTCTTTACAGGATTGTCCACATTTTAAAGGTGAAAGTTAAGAAGTTATATTGATTGAAGCCATGAAAGTTAGGAAGTTGAAATCTTTACTGGGCAGGACACTGCCCATTTTCAGGACATGAAGAAAATCAGCAGATTAAAGAGAAATGCTCTCCCCATAAAAAAGAACTCATTCCAATCTTCGCCTAAAGCATCCAATGCTCAGTCCAGTCTATATGATACTCACTGAATAATGATATCCTTGCAAACTTCATCACCCAAAACACCAGGAAATGGTTCCAGGGGAGTGTGGACTGCAAAACAATTAGTACATGACTTTTCACAGACAATCAAAACTTTGATGGAAAAAAAAATATTTTCAGAGTTCACCCATGTGTCTGTGGTGGTCTTTGTTTGAAAGATGATTTCAGGGGGCTTTTGTGGAGCAGTGGTAGTGTCCCTACCTGTAAGCCAGGAGGCCAGGGTTCGAGTCTCACCTGCTCCAGAGATGTATAATAACATTTCTAAACTGGTTGTTTTGAAAATTTAAAAGATGTTTTTGAAAACATTTCCCTCTATCCTGTATCTGTCCTCTTCACTACCCCATGAGAAACAGGTTTTTGGAAGCTGATGGAGAGGATAGGCAGCAGGGTGGGTGAATAAACAGCTGGTCTTGGGTATAGATACCTATTGGGGAGCTACCTTGGTGAGATATGGGTGTATAAGAAGCTACTTGTTAATCTAGGCAGCTGGTGAGGTGGAGTGGTTGGGTGCAGGACAGCAGGAGGAGGTGGGAGGGGACATGATGCCGTGAATAAGAAGCTGCTGGAAGTTATGGTATTGAGTGTATGCGAAGCTATTGGGATTATGCTTTGGGAGGCTGGAACATGTGTAAAGATGACTGGTGTGAGGTTGGGGACTACATGGGGAGATGATGGCACAAGGGTATGAGAGTCATGGAGTCACAGAATCATAGAAATGTATAGCACAGAAACAGACCCTTCGCTCCAACCCGTCCATGCCGACCAGATATCCCAACCCAATCTAGTCCCACCTGCCAGCACCCGGCCCATATCCCTCCAAGCTCTTCCTATTCATATACCCATCCAAATGCCTTTTAAATGTTGCAATTATACCAGCCTCCACCACATCCTCTGGGAGCTCATTCCACACATGTACCACTCTCTGTGTGAAAAAGTTGCTCCTTAAGTCTCTTTTACATCTTTCCCCTCTCACTCTAAAGACTAGCTACTGGAGTGCAAGAAGCTGGTTAATCTGGAAGGACGGCTGGTGAGATGTTGGGGAGCACATGGGAAGATGGTGGGGCTGGGATTTGGGAAGCTGGTTACTCTGGAAGGATGGCTGATGTGAGGTTGGGGAGCACATGTGACGATGTTGGGTTTATAAGAAGTTGCTGGAGAATGGGAAGCTGATAGGCAGTGTGTGTATACAAAGATCATGTGACTATCTAGACAGTACTGCCCCTCTTTCAGTTGTGTAACTCAAACATGACTATGATTAGATTACTGAATTCAGATTGCTGGTACACTTACAGGATTGACTTTCTCTGACACTTGCTGCTCCTCTTCACTCTCTTCTTCAGTACTATATTCCTCCATGATGTCTCCATTTGAAAAGTGAATGAATCTTCGTGGCTGTTTCTTCTCTGCCTTCAAATCTTCAGGTTCCGATTTCTCTGTCTTTAAACGTAATTAAATTGGGGATTCGAAAAGTTTTCCACGTAAACAGAACCATTTTGACAAATGACTGAAGTGCAAGGCATAGCATCCTGGAGTCACATGTTGTCTTCACCTCTTTCCTGGAGAAAGTGAGGACTGCAGATGCTGGAGATCAGAGCTGAAAAATGTGTTGCTGGAAAAGCACAACAGGTCAGGCAGCATCCAAGGAGCAGGAGAATCGACGTTTCGGGCATGAGCCCTGAAGAAGGGCTCAAGCCCAAAACGTTGATTCTCCTACTCCTTGGATGCTACCAGACCTGCTGCGCTTTTCCAGCAACACATTTTCACCTCTTTCCTACCAATTCTTTCTCAAAAACCATCATATATGTCCAAAAATACTGCCCGGAGTTGAATACTTATATTTATCTAGTAACTTTAATCAAATATTCCTCAGCACATAACAGGAGCATTGTAATAGATTCATCAAATGATTTGAAGGGAAGTCATTTAGCCGATTGAGTCCATGAAAATTCCCTGCAAGAGTAGACCAACTAGTTGTTTACCCCAACCCCTCCGCATTATCCTGCGACATTTTTCACTTCAATGATTATTCAATACCCTTTTGAAGATTATAGTGGAATCAGCCTCAACCTCATTCTCAGCTATTGCATTCCAGTGCTTTATTAGACAGTATCTAGAACAAACTCATGTCAGCCCTGTTTCTTTTGCCATCCTTCCTTTGGTTTGTTTCCTCTGCTTCACAAGTTTTTTGCCGATGGGACCATTATCGACTCTAACCAGACCCCTCATGATTTTGAACAACTTTTTAAATCTCCTCCCGTAGGTAGGAAATCGGAACAGTGTAAAGGTAAAGTCTCCATAGTCTTACTGGTTGCTCTCTTATTAGAGGGAGATGACTAGTGGTGGTTTAATCTGAAAATCACCGTGCCTCAGGCGAGGGGAGAGGTTGAGAGGGAGAGTCATTCACAGTGACTTCAGCCAGTGCAGGAACTGATCTCATGCTGTTAGCACCATTCTGCATCACAGATCAGCCATCAGCCAACTGATTCAAACTGGGCAGTAATATCACGAGCCTAATTATCCATAATCCAGGATAAAGCATCTGAGAACTTAGATTTAAATCCCACCACTGTAACTCTGGAATTTAAATTCCATTAATAAATCTGGAACTTAAAGCCAGGAACAGTGACAGCTATCATTAATTCTTTTAAACACTCAGTTGGTTCACCATTGTCCTTCAGGGAAGGAAGTCTTCAATCCTTAGCTGGTTTGGCCTAAATGGATGTTCAGACCCACAGCAAATGGGTAACATGGAACTGCCTCTGAGATGGCATAGTCTGTCACTTTGTTCAAGGACAATCAGTAATGAATAACAAACTGTGACCCTGCAATTGACCCAGCAACAATCATGTCCTGTCAAAGAATAAAGAAGATCCCTTATTCCACCATTAAACTACACCATATATATCTTCTACCTCAACAGGACTTTCTGATACTATCCACATATCCTTTGATATCCTTAATATTTACCAACTTATCGATATCTGCCTTGAAAATACTCATTGACTGGGCCTTTATAGTTCTCTAATTCACAGATTCACCATTCTCCAAAACGTTCCTTCTCTCAAAACTATTCTGAGACTATGTCTGATGGTTCTTGACCTGCTAGCCAGGGTACAACATCTCCCCGCATCTGTTCTGTATGATTAGATTAGATTACTTACAGTACGGAAACAGGCCCTTCGGCCCAACAAGTCCACTCCGACCCGCCGAAGCGCAATCCATTCAGACCCATTCCCCTACATTTACCCCTTCACCTAACACTATGGGCAATTTAGCATGGCCAATTCACCTAACCTGCACATTTTTGGATTATGGGAGGAAACCGGAGCACCCGGAAGAAACCCACGCAGACACGGGGAGAATGTGCAAACTCCACACAGAGAGTCGCCTGAGGCGGGAATTGAACCGTGGCGCTGTGAGGCAGCAGTGTCACTGTGCGGCCCACTGTTCTGCTGTGTCCTGGAACCTTCTTGTTGCTTTAAATGAGATCTCTCAAACTCTGAAGAATGTGGGCACTGTCTGCTCAATCTCAGTTCCGAGGACATTCCCACCATCTCAGGGAGGAGACGAAGAAAGAGATTCTTCCTTAGATAGGGAGAACAAAACTATACATAATACCCCAGTGGTGGGTTCCCCAAGGATGTCTCAAATCAACTGCAGCAAGACATCTTTATTCCTGTACTCAAATCTTCTTGAAATAAAGGTCAATGTCTTCCTAATTGCTTGTTCCTCCTGCATATTAGCGTTCAGTGATTTATGAACAAGAGCATTCAGGTCTCTTGAAATATCCACACTTCCTGGTCCCTAATTTACATCTCTGCATTTCTGTTTTTTTTAATCAATGTGGGATAATTTTACATTTTACCACATTGTATTCCATCTTGCTTGTTTTTCCCCACTCACTGAGCTTATCTGAAACTCCTTTAAGCCCTCTGCACCTTCCTCACAATTCACATTCCTACCTAGTTTTGATTAATCAGCAAACATGGAAATATTACATTTGCTCCCTTCATCCAAACCATTGAATCACAAAACTGTTGCGTTGCAAAGAAGGCTGTTTAGCCCATTTTGTTTACACCTGCTCTCCAGCATTTTAATTTAGTGCAAATCTATTGCCTTTTTTCAATAACTGTACACTTAGTTTTCTATTTAAGTAAGTACCGAATAATCTCGAGTGCCACAGCTGAACCTGCCTCTGCCAGACTTCCACGCAGTGCATTCCACACTTGATCTAATTGCTGTGTGAAAAGTTTTATTTTCTCACCTCACATTTGCTTCTTTTGCAAAACGCTTTAAAATTGAGCCCTCTAATACATATGCTTTGGTGAGGGGAATAGTTTCTCTCTATCTACGTGCAGCCACCTCATGATTTTGAAAACTTCGAGCAAATCTTGTCTTCGCCTTCTCCTCTTAAAGGAGAAGAGTTCTAACTTCTCCAATCTCTCCTCATAAAGTGAATTTTATTATCCCTGGAACCATTCTTGTAAATCTCTTCTGCACCCTCTGAGTGTGTGAGTTGGATGATCAGCTGTGATCATATTGAATGCTGAAACAGGCTCAAAGGGCTGAATCGCCTAGTCTGCACCTATTGTCTATGTTTCCATGAACCTGTGTTTCCAGAACATTTGTGTGGGCTTCTGAATCACTATTTCAGCAGCATTACACTACCACACTCGTCCCAGGAAATTGCCTTCTCCAACAAATGGAATAACCATCACTCACCTCCTCATGATCAACATGCTGTGGGGATACTGTTGACCAGAAATTGAACTTGACTAACCATATAAATACTGTGGCTACAAG
Source organism: Chiloscyllium plagiosum (assembly GCF_004010195.1). NCBI lineage: Eukaryota > Metazoa > Chordata > Chondrichthyes > Orectolobiformes > Hemiscylliidae > Chiloscyllium > Chiloscyllium plagiosum. The sequence continues at coordinate 130,141,140 of NC_057712.1, forward strand.
AACAGATCAGAAGCTGAGAATACTCTGGCAAGTAATTCACCTCCTGACTCCCCAAAGCTTGTCCATCGTCTACAAGCACAAGTCAGGAGTGTAATGGAATACTCCCCACTTGCCTGGATGGGTGCAGTTCCAACAACACTCAAGAATCTGGATCAGTGGTGCTGGAAGAGCACAGCAGTTCAGGCAGCATCCAAGGAGCTTCGAAATCGACGTTTCGGGCAAAAGCCCTTCATCAGGAATAAAGGCAGAGAGCCTGGAGCGTAGAGAGATAAGCTGGAGGAGGGTGGGGGTGGGGAGAGAGTACAATGAGTGAGTGGGGGAGGGGATGAAGGTGATAGGTCATGGAGGAGAGGGTGGAGTGGATAGGTGGAAATCGGGGCAGAGGAAATTCTTCAAGGCAGGCATCCTTGCAAGAGGATTCGCAGTAGGGTTAAAATCAACTAGGTAAAACACTCAAGAAGCCTGGCACCATCCAGTTCACCCACAAACATCCACACCCTCCACCACTGATGCACAGTAGCAGCAGTGTGTATTATCTACAAGATGCACTACAGAAATTCACCAAGGCTCTTTTGGCACCTTCAAAACCCATGACCACTTCCATCAAGAAGGACAAGGACAGCAGGTACATGGGAATCTCACCATCTGCCGGTTCCCCTCCAAGTCACATACCAATCTGACTTGGAAATGTATCACCGTTCCGTCGCTGTCGCTGGTCAAAATCATGGAACTCCATCCCTAAGGGCGCTTTGGGGCTGCCTACAACATGTGGACTGCAACGATTCCAGAAAGCAGCTCACAACCATCTTCTCAAGGGAACTGGAGATTAGCAAATATCGATGGCTCAGTCAGTGATGGCACCATCCCATAAATAAAGAGAAAGAAAGTTCTGAGGAAGGGTCACTGGACCTGAAACGTTAACGTTTTCTCTCCATAGATGCTGTAATACCTGCTGTGCTTTTCCCAGCAATTTCTGTCTTGTTAAAGGAAAGCAATGCTAGCTATGTACAATCTGTGGTGGACCACACCCAGAATATGGTAAACTGTTCTGGGCACCATATCTTTCAAAGTAAATAGTGGCCTTGAAAGGTGTGCCACATACTTTTACTCAAAATAACACCTGAATTCTAAGTGATAGTATTATAGACAGAGATTATAGAAATTAGAGTTAGTCCATGGAATTTAGGTTAAAGGGGAGTTAATTTAAGTTTTCAGGATACTAAGCATACGGGGAGCAGGTTGCATACATAAAAAATATTTTTCTGCTGGTCAGGGAGTTGTCCCTGTTGAATGTAAATTATTTGTTTCTTGATTACTTATGGCCTGTCATGTAATCTCCAGAGCTAAATTAAAACATTTATCCAACCCTAAAGTATATACAGCACTGAAATGTATCAGTCAGGTACAAAAACACTCCAATGGCCTAATGGAATAGCTGATAGTCTAGGATATAAAAGGGAGAAAGATTTGTTAGAGTTACATCTTGGATTGACCACTTTTGAAATTCTCTAAACAATTTTGGGTACAACATCTTAGAAAGGATTCATCGATCTTGGAAGAAGTGCAACTAATGTGTTGCCAGGGTCTAAGGATTAGATTAGGAGAGATTATATAAACTATGTTTGAATTTCTTGGAATAGAAACAGTTAAAGGATGTTTTTATTGATGTGTTTAGGATTATGAAATGAATTGGTAGAGTAGATGTAGGAGAAGGGGACATAACCTCAAAATCAGATCATTAGTTCATTTGTGTCTCTGACTTTAACCTTTTGGGGACACATGGGAGATGCAGTAGCAGCATTTCCTGTCCTTCACCATTGCAGGAATGACTCCATGATATCACTTTTCATAGTCTGTATATAAACAACTTCAATCAAATATCCTGTCAACAGAACAATGAACAAAGAATAGAGCACAGGAACAGGCCCTTCAGCCCTCCAAGCCTGTGCTGACACATTTTGCTCTTCAATTCTAAAACTGTCTTCACTTACAGAATCCCAAATTCCTCTATTCCCTTCCTATTCACGTATTTGTCCAGGCGTTTCTTGAATGCTGCTATTGTGTCTACTTCCACCATCTCCCCTGGCAACGTGTTCCAGGCACTCACCACCCTTTGTTTGAAAGACTTGTTTCACAAATCTCTTTTAAACTTCCTCCCCAGCACCTTGAACCTATGTCCCTAGTAATTGACCCCTCCACTCTGGGGGAAAAAAACTTCATACTTTCTACTCTACCCATGCCAATCGCAATCCTATAAACTTCTATCCGATCGCCCCTCAACATCCTGCATTCCAGTGGAAACAAACCCAGTCTATCCAACCTTTCTTCATAGCTAAAATCCCCCATACCAGGCAATATCCTGGTAAACCTTTTCTGTACCCTCTCTAAAGCATCCACATCCTTCTGGGAAAGTGGCGACAAGAACTATATGCAACATTCCAAGTGTGGCCTAACTAAACTTCTATAAAGCTGCAATATAACTTGTCTATCCTTATACTCAATGCCCTTACAATGAAGGCAAGCATGCCATAAGTCTTTTTTACTACATTACCCTCCTGCGCTGCCACCTTCAGTGAATCTGTGGACCTGCACACCCAGATCCCTCTGCATCTCAATACTCCGACCAAAATGCATCACTTCACATTTGTCCTGCTTAAACTCCATCTGCCATGCCCCCCAACTGCTCTATATCCTGCCGTATCCTCTGACAATCCTCCTCACTACCTGCAATTCCACCAACCTTTGTATCATCCGCAAACTTACTAATTAGACCAGCTCCATTTTCCTCCACATCATTTCTGGACACCATGAGCAGCAGAGGTGCCAGCACTGATCACTCACAGGCCTGTAATTTCCTGGATTATCAATGTTACCCTTCTTAAACAATGGAACAACATTGGCTAATCTCCAGTCCTCTGGGACCTCACCACTGGTTAAAAAGGATACAAAGATGTCTATCAATGTTCCAGCAATTTGACCTCTTGCCTCCCTCAATATTCTGGGATAGACCCCATCAGGACCCAGGGATTTATCTAACTTAATACTTTTAAGACACCAGACGCCTCTTCCTTTTTAATAGCAGCTTGGCTTACAAGCTTGACACTCCCTTCCCTGCAATTATCCACTGTCAATTCCTTCTCTTTGGTGAATACTGACACAAAGTATTTGTTTAGGCCCTCACCTACCTCATATATATGTGTGTGTGTATGTATTAAGGCCTGAGGGTTCTCCTTAATCCTTTTTACTATCTTGGTTTATATATAAATAATGACCATTTAGGTGACTGAACTAAATCTCAGAAGGAACCAGGGCCCTCAAAAAGGACTTAAAAACAATATTTTTTTTCCCCACTGAATTCCTCCTTTTAGTGTGGGCAGGTTGAGAATTGGTTATGGGAACTGACTGATTCCACCATTGCTCAACGCAAGCACCGCAAACTGGGATGGTCTTCCCAGTGGAATTTTGTGGTCTGTTTCTGACTCAAATTAAAATAAAGTTCAGTGTGGTTCTCTGGTCTCAGCCAAGCTGATCTTAAATCAGGCAAATAGCTAGAAAAGGAAGCTGCTTGAGTCAGGATTGCAATGTCAGATTGTTATCATGTAATACCCACTGCAAACTCTGTGTATGTGGGTGATATCAGATGTTCTTGCTCAGCTGTGAAGCCCTTTATAGTCATATAGCTAGCAGACTGACCCATAGTTTCTGAAATCCTGATGTTTACTAAGACGGAGGTTGTGTGACTCTACAGCCGTCCTTCTGGTTGGCTCATATCCTGGAGAGAGAAACACGAGGAATCTCACTCTAAGCCTGAATCCCTCAATCCCTGGATCAGGTAGGAACATGCAGGTAAAAACAAGGACTGCAGATGCTGGAAACCAGAGTCTAGGTTAGAATGGTGCTGGAAAAGCACAGCAGGTCAGGCAGCATCCGAGTAGCAGGTAAAGCCCTGATGAAGGGCTTTTGCCTGAAACGGTGAATTTCCTGCTCCTCGGATGCTGCCTGACCTGCTGTGCTTTTCCAGCATCACTCTAATCTAGGAACGTGCAGCCACAGGGCACTTGGAAACCCCAGAATTACACAAACCTTTGATGCTATGTGGACTATTTAGACATGAAGACAGAACCGTAATTATCTAAACCCAATGGACATTCACAATGAAATTCAGAACCCAAACAGTTAACATGAGAGAACTGGCCCATTTACTCAGAGTAAACAAACTATGTTTACTTTTTATGGATGGACTTGTATTTACCTTCACTCAGACACAGGTGCATCCTGCACTTTGCAGACTTTCTTGTTTTGACTCACATCTTTCTTAAAACCAATCCATTGAAAGGGTGGCACAAGAAGGGCCAATACAGACCCCAGTTCAAGGAATAGGCAACACTGACACAGATCCTATAGGAAGGTGCAGCACTGACCTTGAACCTATAGCAATGTGTGGCAATGACCGCGATTCTATACGAATTGGCATTACTGACCCTGATCCTGTAGGAATGTGCAGCACTGACCCTGATCCTATAGGAATGCGTAGCACTGACCCTGATCCTATAGGAATGTGCAGCACTGACCCTGATCCAATAGGGATGGGCAGCGCTGACCCTGATCCTATAGGGATGCGCAGCACTGACCCTGATCCTATAGGAATGCGCAGCACTGACCCTGATCCTATAGGGATGCGCAGCACTGAACCTGATCCTGTAAGAATGTGCAGCACTGACCCTGATCCTATAGGGATGGGCAGCACTGACCATGATCCTATAGGAATGGGCAGCATTGATCCTGATCCTATAGGAATGTGCAGCACTGACCCTGATCCTGTAGGAATGTGCAGCACTGACCCTGATCCCATAAGGATAGGCAGCACTGACCCCGATCCTATAGGAATGGGCAGCACTGACCCTGATCCATTAGGAATGTGCAGCACCTACCCTGATCCTGTAGGAATGTGCAGCACTGACCCTGATCCTATAGGGATAGGCAGCACTGACCCTGATCCTATAGGAATGTGCAGCACTGACCCTGAGCCTATAGGGATGGGCAGCACTGACCATGATTCTATAGGGATGGGCAGCACTGACCCTGATCCTATAGGAATGTGTAGCACTGACCCTGATCCTATAGGGATGGGCAGCACTGACCCTGATCCTATAGGAATGTGTAGCACGGACCCTGATCCTATAGGGATGGGCAGCACTGACCCTGATCTTATAGGAACGTGCAGCACTGACCATGATCCTGTAGGAATGCACAGCACTGACCATGATCCTATCGGGATGTGCAGTGCTGACTGATCCTATAGGAATGGGCAGCACTGACCCTGATCCTATAGGAATGTGTAGCACTGACCATGATTCTATAGGGATGGGCAGCACTGACCCTGATCCTATAGGAATGTGTAGCACGGACCCTGATCCTATAGGGATGGGCAGCACTGACCCTGATCCTATAGTGATGGGCAGCACTGACCCTGATCTTATAGGAACGTGCAGCACTGACCATGATCCTGTAGGAATGCACAGCACTGACCCTGATCCTGTTGGGATGGGCAGCACTGACCCTGATCCTGTTGGGATGGGCGGCACTGACCCTGATCCTATAGGAATGGGCAGCACTGACCCTGATCCTATAGTGATGGGCAGCACTGACCCTGATCCTATAGGAATGTGCAGCACTGACCCTGATCCTGTTGGGATGGGTAGTAATGACCCTGATCCTGTCGGAATGTGCAGCACGGACGCTGATCCTATAGGAATGTGCAGCACTGACCCGGGGCCTATAGGGATGTGCAGCACTGACCCTGACCCTATGGGGATGGGCATTACTGACCCTTATTCCATAGGGATGCGCAGCACTGATCCTGATCCTATGGGGATGGGCAGTACTGACCCTGATCCTATAGGGACGGGTAGCACTGACCCTGATCTTATAGGAATACGCAGCACTCACTCTGATCCTATAGGGACGGGTAGCACTGACCCTGATCCTATAGGAATGTGCAGCACTGACCCTGATCCTGGAGGGATGGGCAGCACTGACCCTGATCCTATAGGGAAGGGCAGCACTGACCCTGATCCTGTAGGGAAGGGCAGCACTGACCCTGATCCTATGGGGATGGGCAGCACTGGCCCTGATCCTATAGGAATGTGCAGCACTGACCCTGATCCTATAGTGATGGGCAGCACTGGCCCTGATCCTATAGGAATGTGCAGCACTGACCCTGATCCTATAGGAAATTGCAGCACTGACCCTGATCCTATAGGGACGGGTAGCACTGACCCTGATCCTATAGGAATGTGCAGCACTGACCCTGATCCTGTTGGGATGGGCAGCACTGACCCTGATGTTATAGGAATGTGCAGCACTGACCCTGATCCTATAGGGATGGGCAGCATTGACCCGGATTCTATAGGGATGGGCAGTAATGACCCTGATCCTGTCGGAATGTGCAGCACGGACGCTGATCCTATAGGAATGTGCAGCACTGACCCGGGGCCTATAGGGATGTGCAGCACTGACCCTGACCCTACAGGGAGGCGTAGCACTGACCCTGATTCTATAGGGATGGGCAGCACTGACCCTGATCCTATGGGGATGGGCATCACTGACCCTTATTCCATAGGGATGCGCAGCACTGATCCTGATCCTATGGGGATGGGCAGTACTGACCCTGATCCTATAGGGACGGGTAGCACTGACCCTGATCCTATAGGAATGTGCAGCACTGACTTTGATCCTGGAGGGATGGGCAGCACTGACCCTGATCCTGTAGGGAAGGGCAGCACTGGCCCTGATCCTATGGGGATGGGCAGCACTGGCCCTGATCCTATGGGGATGGGCAGCACTGGCCCTGATCCTATGGGGATGTGCAGCACTGACCCTGATCCTATAGGGACGGGTAGCACTGACCCTGATCCTATAGGAATGTGCAGCACTGACTCTGATCCTGGAGGGAAGGGCAGCACTGACCCTGATCCTGTAGGGAAGCGCAGCACTGACCATGATCTTATAGGGACGGGTAGCACTGACGCTGATCCTATAGGAATGCGCAGCACTGACACTGATCCAATAGGGATGTGCAGCACTGACCCTGATCCTATAGGGATGTGCAGCACTGACCCTGATCCTATATAAATGGGTAGCACTGACCCTGATCCTGTAGGGAAGGGCAGCACTGACACTGATCCTATAGGAATGTGAAGCACTGACCCTGATCCTGTTGGGTGGGCAGCACTGACCCTGATCCTATAGGGATGTGCAGCACTGACCCTGATCCTGTAGGGAAGGGCAGCACTGACCCACATCCTGTAGGGAAGGGCAGCACTGACCCACATCCTGTAGGAATGTGCAGCACTGACTCTGATCCTATAGGAATGGGCAGCACTGACCCTGAACCTATAGGAATGTGCAGCACTGACCCTGATCCTATAGGAATGGGCATCACTGACCCTGATTCTATAGGGACGCGCGGCACTGATCCTGATCCTAAGGGGATGGGCAGCACTGACCCTGATCCTGTAGGAATACTCAGCACTGACTCTGATCCTATAGGGATGGGTAGCACTGACCCTGATCCTATGGGGATGGGCATCACTGACCCTGATCCTATGGGGATGGGCATCACTGACCCTGATTCTATAGGGATGGGTAGCACTGACCCTGATCCTATGGGGATGGGCAGCACTGACCCTGATTCTATAGGAATGTGCAGCACTGATCCTGATCCTATAGGGATGGGCAGCACTGACCCTGATCCACAGGGATGGTCAGCATTGAACCTGATCCTGTAGGAATGTGCAGCACTGACCCTGATCCTATAGGAATGCGCAGCACTGACCCTGATCCTATAGGAATGCGTAGCACTGACCATGATCCTATCGGGATGTGCAGCGCTGACTGATCCTATAGGAATGGGCAGCACTGACCCTGATCCGATAGGAATGTGTAGCACTGACCATGATTCCATAGGGATGGGCAGCACTGACCCTGATCCGATAGGAATGTGTAGCACGGACCCTGATCCTATAGGGGTGGGCAGCACTGACCCTGATCCTATAGGGATGGACAGCACTGACCCTGATCCTATAGGAATGCACAGCACTGACCCTGATCCTGTTGGGATGGGCAGCACTGACCCTGATCCTATAGGAATGTGCAGCACGGACGCTGATCCTATAGGAATGTGGAGCACTGACCCGGGGCCTATAGGGATGTGCAGCACTGACCCTGACCATACAGGGAGGCGTAGCACTGACCCTGATTCTATAGGGATGGGCAGCACTGACCCTGATCCACAGGGATGGTCAGCATTGAACCTGATCCTGTAGAAATGTGCAGCACTGACCCTGATCCTGTTGGGATGGGCAGTAATGACCCAGATCCTGTGATCCTGATCCTATGGGGATGGGCAGTACTGACCCTGATCCTATAGGGACGGGTAGCACTGACCCAGATCTTATAGGAATATGCAGCACTCACTCTGATCCTATAGGGACGGGTAGCACTGACCCTGATCCTATAGGAATGTGCAGCACTGACTCTGATCCTGGAGGGATGGGCAGCACTGACCCTGATCTTATAGGAATGTGCAGCACTGACCCTGATCCTTTAGGGACGGGTAGCACTGACCCTGATCCTATAGGAATGTGCAGCACTGACTCTGATCCTGGAGGGACGGGCAGCACTGACCCTGATCCTATGGGGATGGGTAGCACTGACCCTGATCCTGTAGGGAAGCGCAGCACTGACCATGATCTTATAGGGATGGGTAGCACTGACCCTGATCCTATAGGATTGCGCAGCACTGACTCTGATCCTATAGGGACGGGTAGCACTGACCCACATCCTGTAGGAATGCGCAGCACTGACCCTGATCCTGTAGGAATGTGAAGCACTGACCCTGATCCTGTTGCGTGGGCAGCACTGACCCTGATCCTGTAGGGATTGCAGCACTGACCCTGATCCTATATAAATGGGTAGCACTGACCCTGATCCTGTAGGAATGTGCAGCACTGACCCTGATCCTGTAGGGATGGGCAGCACTGACCCAAATCCTGTAGGAATGCGCAGCACTGACCCTGATCCTATAGGAATGTGAAGCACTGACCCTGATCCTATAGGGATGTGCAGCACTGACCCTGATCCTGTAGGGAAGGGCAGCACTGACCCTGATCCTGTAGGGAAGGGCAGCACTGACTCTGATCCTATAGGAATGGGCAGCACTGACTCTGATCCTATAGGAATGGGCAGCATTGACCCTGATCCTATATGAATGTGCAGCACTGACCCTGATCCTATAGGAATGTGCAGCACTGGCCCTGATCCTGTAGGGATGGGCATCACTGACCCTGATTCTATAGGGATGCTCGGCACTGATCCTGATCCTAAGGGGATGGGCAGCACAGACCCTGATTCTGTAGGAATACGCAGCACTCACTCTGATCCTATAGGGACGGTAGCACTGACCCTGATCCTATAGGGACGGGTAGCACTGACCCTGATCCTATAGGGATGGGCAGCACTGACCCTGATCCTATAGAAATGTGTAGCACGGACCCTGATCCTATAGGGATGGGCAGCACTGACCCTGATTCTATAGGAATGTGCAGCACTGATCCTGATCCTATGGGTAGGGCAGCACTGACCCTGATCCTATAGGGATGGGTAGCACTGACTCTGATCCTATAAGAATGTGCAGCACTGACCCTGATCCTGTAGGAATGGGCAGCACTGACCCTGATCCTATAGGGATGGGCAACACTGACCCTGATCCTATAGGGATGGGCAACACTGACCCTGATCCTATAGGGATGTGAAAAACTGACCCTGATCCTAAAGGGATGAGCAGCATTGACCCTGATCCTATAGGAATGCGCAGCACTGACCCTGATCCTATCGGGATGTGCAGCACTGACCCTGATCCTGTAGGAATGTGCAGCACTGACCCTGAACCTATAGGGATGGGCAGCACTGACCCTGATCCTATGGGAATGGGCAGCATTGACCCCGATCCTATAGGAATGTGCAGCACTGACCCCGATCCTATAGGGATGGGCCGCACTGACCCTGATCCTATAGGGATGGGCAGCACTGACCCTGATTGTAAAGGGGTAGGCAGTACTGACCCTGATCCTTTAGGGATGTGCAACACTGACCCTGACCCTATAGGGTGGCGTATCACTGACCCTATAGGGATGGGCAGCACTGACCCTGATCCTATAGGGATGTGCAACACTGACTCTGACCCTATATGGTGGCGTATCACTGACCCTGATCCTATAACAATGGGCAGCACTGACCCTGATCCTATAGGGATGGGCAGCACTGACCCTGATCCTATAGGGATGGGCAGCACTGACCCTGATCCTATAGGGGTGGGCAGGACTGACCCTGATTCTATAGGGATGAGGAGCACTGACCCTGATTGTAAAGGGGTAGGCAGTACTGACCCTGATCCTTTAGGGATTTGCAACACTGATCCTGACCCGATAGGGTGGCGTATCACTGACCCTGATCCTATAGGGATGGGCAGCACTGACCATGATCCTATAGGGATGTGCAACACTGACCCTGACCCTATATGGTGGCGTATCACTGACCCTGATCCTATAACAATGGGCAGCACAGCAATTCAGGCAGCATCCGACGAGCAGCAAAATCGATGTTTCGGGCAAAAGCCCTTCATCAGGAATAAAGATCCTGTCGGAATGTGCAGCTCTGACCCAGATCCTATAGGAATGGACAGCACTGTCCCTGATCCTATGGGAATGGGCAGCATTGACCCTGATCCTATAGGAATGTGCAGCACTGACTCTGACCCTACAGGGAGGTGTAGCACTGACCCGGATCCTATAGGGATGTGCAGCACTGACCCTGATCCTATAGGGATGGGCAGCACTGACCCTGATCCTATCGGGATGGGCAGCACTGACCCTGATCTTATACAGATTGGCAGCACTGACCCTGATCTTATACAGATTGGCAGCACTGACCCTGATCTTATAGGAATGTGCAGCACTGACCCTGATCCTGTGGGATGGGCAGCACTGACCCTGGTCCTATAGGGATGGGCAGCTCTGATCCTGATCCTGTAGGAATGCGCAGCACTAACTCTGATCCTATGGGGATCGGCAGCACTGACCCTGATCCTATAGGGATGCGCAGCACTGATCCTGATCCTATAGGGATGGGCAGCACTGACCCTGATCCTATAGGAATGTGCAGCACTGACCCTGATCCTGTAGGAATGAGCAGCACTGACCCTGATCCTATAGGGATGGGCAGCACTGACCCTGATCCTATAGGGATGTGCAGCACTGACTCTGATCCTATAGGAATGGGCAGCACTGACCCATATCCTATAGGAATGTGCAGCACTGACCCTGATCCTATAGGAATGGGCAACACTGACCTGATGCTATAGGAATGTGCAGCACTGACCCTGATCCTATGGGGATGTGCAGCACTGACCCTGATCCTAAAGGAATTGGCAACACTGACCCTGATCCTATAGGAATGTGCAGCACTGATCATGATCCTGTAGAAATGCGCAGCACTGACCCTATTCCTGGAGGAATGCACACCACTGTCCCTGATCCTATAGGGTTGGGCAGCACTGACCCTGATCCTATAGGGTTGGGCAGCACTGACCCTGATCCTATTGGAATGTGCAGCACTGACCCTGATCCTATTGAAATGTGCAGCACTGACTCTGACCCTACAGGGAGGTGTAGCACTGACCCGGATCCTATAGGGATGTGCAGCACTGACCCTGATCCTATAGGGATGGGCAGCACTGACACAGATCCTATAGGGATGGGCAGCACTGATGCTGATGTTATAGGAATGGGCAGCACTGACCCTGATCCTATAGGAATGTGCAGTACTGACCCCGATCCTGTTGGGATGGGCAGCACTGACCCTGATCTTATACAGATTGGCAGCACTGACCCTGATCTTATAGGAATGTGCAGCACTGACTCTGATCCTATAAGGATTGGCAGCACTGACCCTGATCTTATAGGAACGTGCAACACTGACCCTGATCCTGTGGGATGGGCAGCACTGACCCTGGTCCTATAGGGATGGGCAGCTCTGATCCTGATCCTGTAGGAATGCGCAGCACGAACTCTGATCCTATGGGGATCGGCAGCACTGACCCTGATCCTGTAGGGAAGGGCAGCACTGACCCTGATCCTATAGGGACGGGTAGCACTGACCCTGATCCTATAGGGATGCGCAGCACTGATCCTGATCCTATGGGGATGGGCAGCACTGACCCTGATCCTGTAAGAATACGCAGCACTGACTCTGATCCGATAGGGACGGGTAGCACTGACCCTGATCCTATAGGAATACGCAGCACTGACTCTGATCCTATAGGGATGGGTAGCACTGACCCTGATCCTATGGGGATGGGCAGCATTGACCCTGATTCTATAGGAATGCGCAGCACTGATCCTGATCCTATGGGGAAGGGCAGCGCTGACCCTGATCCTGTAAGAATGTGCAGCACTGACCCTGATCCTATAGGAATGTGAAGCACTGACCCTGATCCTATTGGGATGTGCAGCACTGACCCTGATCCTATAGAAATGGGTAGCACTGACCCTGATCCTATAGGAATGTGCAGCACTGACCCTGATCCTATAGGGATGGGTAGCACTGACCATGATCCTATAGGGATGGGTAGCACTGACCATGATCCTGTTGGGATGTGCAGCACTGACCCTGATCCTATAGGGATGGGTAGCACTGACCATGATCCTATAGGGATGTGCAGCACTGACCCTGATCCTATAGGGATGGGTAGCACTGACCCTGATCCTATAGGGATGGGTAGCACTGACCATGATCCTATTGGGATGGGTAGCACTGACCATGATCCTGTTGGGATGTGCAGCACTGACCCTGATCCTATAGGGATGGGTAGCACTGACCCTGATCTTATAGGGATGGGTAGCACTGACCCTGATCCTGTAAGAATGTGCAGCACTGACCCTGATCCTATAAGAATGTGCAGCACTGACCCTGATCCTATAGGAATGTGCAGCACCGACACTGAACCCATGGGGTTCGGCAACACTGACCCTGAACCTGTAGACATGGGCAGCTCTGACCCGGATCCTATAGGAATATGCCACAATGACCCTGATCCTATAGGGTTGGGCCACACTGACCCTGATCTTATAGGAATGTGGAGCACTGACCCTGATCCCGTAGGGATAGGCAGCACTGACCCTGATCCTATAGGAATGTGCAGCACTGACCCTGATCCTATAGGAATGTGCAGCACTGACCCTGATCCCGTAGGGATAGGCAGCACTGACCCTGATCCTATAGGAATGTGCAGCACTGACCCGGATCCTATAGGAATGTGCAGCACTGACCATGATCCCATAGGAATGTGTAGCACTGACCCTGA
>NC_057712.1:130155062-130173059 GCF_004010195.1 Chiloscyllium plagiosum
TACAGTGGGGCACACAATGTCCTTTCCCCCTGGGACTGGGTGTTACACTGGGTCACACACTGTCCGTTCACCCCTGTGGGACTGGGTGTTACAGTGGGTCACACACTGTCCGTTCCCCCCTGTGGGACTGGGTGTTACAGTGGGTCACACACTGTCCTTTCCCCCCTGTGGGACTGGGTGTTACAGTGGGGCACACACTGTCCTTTCCCCCCTGGGACAGGGTGTTACACTGGGTCACACACTGTCCGTTCCCCCCTGTGGGACTGGGTGTTACAGTGGGTCACACAATGTCTTTTCCCCCCTGTGGGACTGGGTGTTACAGTGGGTCACACACTGTCCTTTCCCCCCTGTGGGACTGGGTGTTACAGTGGGGCACACACTGTCCTTTCCCCCCTGGGACAGGGTGTTACACTGGGTCACACACTGTCCGTTCCCCCCTGTGGGACTGGGTGTTACACTGGGTCACAACCTGTGCTGGCTGGTCCAGCTTTATTATCTACCCTGTTGTCTTCAGAAGCCAATTGTGGATTTTTTTTCTTCATCGTCTATATTCTTCATCATGCTCATGTAATTTAGGGAATATAAATGAAAGAATAAATGAATGATGATTTACTGTCACTTGCACTCCACAATGAACATTATGAATAGTGAAAAACTTCAACTGAAGCCACAATCCAGCACCATTTGGATATTTTGTGAATAAAAAGATAAAACTGAAAGAGTTTGTCTTCATTCCTCAGCATCCACCATGTGACCTGAGCTGGTTAACCTACACCACCTCTGCCACTACGCCATCCACCTTTGCCTGACCCACAAACATCAGAGTTGCCCCTATTCACGTGCCATTTCTTCATTACTGGGTCCACCTCGCTGACCGTCTGCCAATCTGGATCCACACTGGCCCGCAAACAAGAATTACTACCACAACCCAATCCAGACCCATTGCATCCAGGAGACCCTGGCTCTGCCGCTGCTGCCCCCTCCAGTCTATCACAATCAGGAATCTCTGCCTCTCCTGCCAGGCCAGACCACCACCTCACCAAGAGTCCCGCTTTGGCTACTCTCCTCCACCAATTCACCTTGCTGACACCATCTTGGGGGACTCTAAGGGCCACTTGGAACTGGCACTGGCACAGTTCCTCACATGAGTTAGGAACTTTTTAATCCTTTCAGCTGGTGAAACAGACAAAGCAATGATACAATTTGATCGGGAGAACATGAAAAATAACTTCTAAGAGGTGGAGAAGCACGTGGACCTAGGTGTTAATGGGCATCAGTCATGACGAGACAAATAGAGAACAGTTAATAAAGCATACAGTATCCCAAATGTTATTAATATGGACATGAGTTAGAGAGCAATGAGGCTATATTGATTTGTGTAAGACATCAGTTTGGCTTTAGCTGTAGCATTGCTGAGTCCTGGGTAGAACAGGAGAAAGTGAGAACTGCAGATGCTGGAGGTCAGAGTCGAGTGCGCGGCGTTGTAAAAGTGCAGCAGGTCAGGCAGCATCAGAGGAGCACGAGAATTAACAATTTTGGCAAAAGCCCTTCATCAGGAATGAGCCTTTGCCTGAAACATCGATTCTCCTGCTCCTCAGATGCTGCCTGACCAGCTGTGCTTTTCCAGCACCACACTCTTGATTCTGGGTAGAGCACTTTAGGGAGTGAAGAAAAGATTCACGAAGACGGTTACAGGGATGAGGAAATTCAGTTACCAAGATAAACAAGGGAATTTAGGAATATTTTCCTTGGAGGAGAAGAGATTTGATAGAAGTATTCAAAATCATGAGAGGTATGGACAGAGTATATTTGGAGAAACTATTTCTGTTTGTTAAGTGACTGAAAATGAAACAGCACAGATTGAAAGTAATTGGAAAATAAACCATCATGCAGGTGTTAAGATTTGTGAACACCAGGGTATAGAGGCGATAATAGGAAATTAGACTTCTTTGAAAAGGAACCACGAGCTAGCATGCTGATAGAAGGCAAGAGAGCAGCACTATATGAATTACTTAAAAAGCTGCCAGACACAAGATTGGCCAAAAAGCCTCTTTGCGCATTCTCATAACTCTGATCTATGGGGATACACTATACAAATCAAAGACTGCATCTATGTAAAAACAACAACTTGAAAACAAACTATTTGGGGATCTTGATCAAAGGGGCCAATGGCTGAGGAATGGCAGATGGAGTTTAATTTAGATAAATGTCAGGTGCTGCATTTTGGAAAAGCCAATCAGAGCAGGACTTACCATCAAGTGTATAAGATCCAGGGACTGTTGCTGAATAGATACCTTGGCATGCAGATTCAAAGCTCCATGAAAGTGGAGTCGCAGGTAGATAGGATAGTCAAGGAGGAGTTGGTATGCTTGCTTTATTGGTCAGCGTATCGAGTATAGGAGTTGGGAGGTCATGGCAGCTGTACAGGACATTGGTTAGGCCATTTTTGGAATAGTGTGTGCAATTCCGGTTTCCTTCCCATTGGAAGGACATTGTGAAACTTGAAGAGTTCAGAAAAGATTGACAAAGATATTGCCGGGGTTGGAGGATTTGAGCAAAAGGGAGAGGTTGAATAGGCTGGGGCTGTTTTCCCTGGAGCGTCAGAGGCTGAGGAGTTGACCTTACACATATTTATAAACTCATAAGGGGCATGGATAGGATAAATAGACAAGGTCTTTTCCCTGTGGTGGAGAGTCCAGAACTAGAGGGCATAGGTTTAGGGTGAGGGGGGAAAGATTTAAAAGGGACCAAGGGGTAACGTTCTCATGCAGAGAATGGTGAGTGTATGGAATGAGCTGCCAGAGGAAGTGGTGAAGGCTGGTATAATTACAACATGTAAAAGGCATTTGGATGGGTATATAAATAGGAAGCGTTTAGAGGGATATGGGCCAAGTGCTGGCAAATGGGACTAGATTAAGTTAGGACATCTGGTTGGCATGGATGAGATGGACCAAAGGGTCTGTTTCCATGTTGTACATTTAGAGTTATAGAGATGCACAGCATGGAAACAGACCCTTCGGTCCAACCCGTCCATGCCGACCAGATATCCCAACCCAATCTCGTCCCACCACCACCCTCTGTCTTCTACCTTTGAGCCAGTTCTGTATCCAAATGACTAGTTCGCTCTGTATTCCATGAGATCTAACCTTGCTAATCAATCAGTCTCCCATGGGGAACCTTGTCGAACGCCTTACTGAAGTTCATATAGATCACATCTACTGCTCTGCCCTCATCAATCTTGTTTGTTACTTCTTCAAAAAACTCAATTAAGTTTGTGAGACATGATTTCCCACGCACAAAGCCATGTTGACTATCCCTAATCAGTCCTTGTCTTTCCAAATACATGTACAGCCTGTCCCTCAGGATTCCCTCCAACAACTTGGCCACCACCAAGGTCAGGCTCACCGGTCTATAGCTCCTTGGCTTGTCTTTACCGCCCTTCTTAAACAGTGGCACCACGTTTACTAACCTCCAGTCTTCCGGCACCTCACCTGTGACTATCGATGATACAAATATCTCAGCAAGAGGCCCAGCAATCACTTCTCTAGCTTCCCACAGAATTCTATAACTGTAACTAATCTCTGCTGGCATTTACCTTGCACACTATTCTGGGAACCAGCTGCATTGTTTGTTATGTTTGGAGGAATGGACAGACATCAAAAAACAACTTGTCACATAACCAGCCCATTTAGGTGGGGCTTTATTTTTCTTTTGAGGGAGGTTGATGAGAAACAATTTGAAAACCTTTTATCCCACAGCCTATTTAAATGGTATAAATGTGTTTATTTTTTCCCAAGCAACAAATTGATTACATTATCTTGTTAATCAACACAAGATTACATGATAAACCAGCATTTTAACACTAAGCAAAAGGGGTAGGACATTACTGATCAATGTTATCCATAAAACCTTCATTTCTCTCCCTTCACTCAGTTACATCAATTTTCCCTTTGACTTCTTTGTAAGCCTTCAGTCTTTTTTTAAAACATACTGGAATCTACATTTATCTGTGTAAGTGCCACATTGATGCAGTGCTCTCTACATTTTGACCAGAGTCTCCCAGGGAGCTCTCCATTACTTAAAATGGCAACACAGATAAAGGAGTCCAAGCGTGGAATCAGAACTTACAGATCACCCACAGTCAAAGACATACCTAGATACTCACCAGAGCTGGGAACACCCTCCTCCAGGTTCACCCACAGTCAAATAAACTGCACTTTCCTGCCCCTTCAACCTGAGAATGCTCCTGTCTGGGACCAGGTGCAGCCCAAAACTCCAGCCAGCGCCTAGCCACAGAACACCATCAGCCTAAACACCAGCACCATCTCCACTTCAAGCCCACTAACCTCATCCATGGCACAAAATTATTCTGGGCTGTCAAACCCTCAGACCAGTATTAGAGTTAATAATGGATTCTTTAACTGTTATGAACATTATAAATACACGCAGTGGTGAGCAGTTAGGAAGTAAACCTGGGCGGATTATTTTTCCCCTCTCATCTATCCTCAGGGATGAGTGAAATCTCAGCCTGTGAATGCTTGCTACTGGCAGGAAATCCCAACTAGGAACAGAAGGTATTGATTCAAAACCTTAACAGTTTCTCTCTCTCTCCACACATGCTGCCAGAGCTGCTGAGGTTCTCCAGCACTTGGTTTTTATTCCCGATCTAAATGTAGAATCCATTTAAAACAAAACCTACTAGTAAAGTTCCCATTCCCAAACACTAAAATTCAAATGTGTAATATTTTATTACATTTATAGTTTCATGTGTAATATATATTCATTTACATTTTCTTAGCTATTCCTTTGAAAGACTAGTTTGAGTACCACCTCAATCCTATGTTTAATGCATATTTTCAATTGGAAGGGCATTAGAGCAGAAAAACCCAAATTATTTTAGTGACAATATATGAAGCAATTTGGAGTGGAGGGAGTAAGTGGGAAATGGTCAGGTGACACACTTATTTGAGAAGGCAGGGTTTGAGTGCTGTGTGAATAGGATTTAAAAGGCAACTTGGAATGTGCCACTGAAAATTAGAGTTAATTTGAGGAAAAGGTAGAGTCATGGGCAACGTCTGATTGAGTACTCCTATGAAAAATCTGAACCTCCTTCCTCTCAACTACCAAAGCCAATTGGCAGTTGTCTGTATTGTGTAATCCAGCAGTTGAGTGGTTGTAGCTTTCTACCCCCACCTCTAGCCATAATTACCACATTCTGCTATGCTGCAGAGGGGAGAAATTCAGGATTAGGAATTGGTGACAGAGAAAGCAGGGACATGAACATAGGGTTATGGGAGCGAAAAGAGTAAATTAACACCAAATAATTGCAAGTAATCCAAACAAAGCTTGAATGTGAGATAAAAGTTTAGAATTCAGAAAAATCAATGTTTGTCGAGTCTTGCTGGGGCACAATAGTTAGATGTTCAAGGCCAGTATACTAACAAAGTTGCAACAATATGAATCACTGAAAGGGTCCAATTGATTTGTCTGTTTCAGCTTCTTGGCAGCGGATGATAAAACTTGGATGTTTCCAGGATAGGCGAAAATTGGCCAGAAGGGTACTCAATCCTCATCTTGGACACAAACGGAGTAAAATTAGAAAACTGGAAAAAGTTTTTTTTTCTTTACTAGTGTCTTGATGACTCTGTTTAAAAGTGCAAACATTATACAGGAGGCAGGAGTGGGTGAAGGGAAACCAGGAAGTCATGGTTCATGGCCACTTAAACAAGGTCCTATTGAGAGACTAGCCATGTACTTTATGTAGTGGCTGCAGGCCCTGTTCAGACAATTGCATTGTGTTTTATTGTCTCCTTAAGAAATCAAGCATCCTGTGTCTTTCTGGGGTTTCAGGTCTGGCTCCTTCACTGGCTTCACCTCGTCTTCCTTTTTATCCTTAGCCTAAAAAGAGATGAAAATGTATTAAATGTTACATTCTACGTGAACTAGTCATGCAGACACAGCCCAAGATTTTAACAGGACTACAATCAAAGTTCACAATTAAAACAGGAACTGGTCTCCAAAACAGGGCAGAATATGAACAGTTAGAGAATGACTTTTGGTATACTGTACTTATTGTTAAACAGGAAAGGATTTTTCTTCCACTCTTAAAAATTACTGTGAATTAATAATAAAAACATTTTTGGTCCTTGGTTTATAAAATAGCTCATGCCTCACTGCAAAACTCTGCACGCTCTCTGTAGCTGTAACACTATATTCTGCACTCTAGGAGAAAGTGAGGACTGCAGATGCTGGAGTATCAGAGTTGAGTGTGGAGTGCTGGAAAAACACAGCAAAACAGACAGTATCCAAGGAGCAGAACAATTGACATTTTGGGCATAAGCCATTCATCAGGAATGAGGAGTCATTCCTGATGAAAGGCTTATGCCTAAAACACAGATTCTCCAGCTCCTTGGATGCTGTCTGTTTTGCTGTGCTTTTCCAGCACCACTCTCGACACCATATTCTGCATTCTGTTCTACTACCCTAATGTACTTAGGTATGATTTGTCTGGTTAGCACATAAAACAATACTATCAATTTATGTCGGTACATGTGGCAATAATAATTTAAATCAAATATCCCAGTGAGGAAGAATGATTCAAGAAAGGTGATAAACTGACTACAGTTAACTAAGGAAGTTAAGGACAGCATCAAATTGAAAGAAACCATTATTATTTGCCATATTATGTTAAATCAGTATTGAGAAGTTTCAAAAGTCAAAATATTACCAAAAAAAGAGCAAACCAGCAAGTAACATAAAAATGGATAGCAAGAGCTTCCTTAAATATGAAAAGGAACAGCGAGACCACAGTAAATATGTGCCCCTTAGAAGACAGGTTAGGGGAAATAATAATGGGGAGCTAGGAAATGACAGAGAGTTGAATGAATACTTTATATCAGTCTTCAAGGTAGTCTTTAGCGGCAAGATGGAGACTGGTCTGTTGTACTGAACTTTTCCTCCTGCAATGCTGGACATTTTATTACTCTATTGTCTATGCTCTTGTAAGTAAACAAAGCTGTGCCTAAGTACTTTTTGTATCCAAGTCAGCGCTGCAATTGGCAACATATAAACTTTTCACTACACTCATTGAGTATATGCAAAAATAAAGACTTTTTCTATTCTAGAGAACACTGACAGCATTCCAAAAAAATACCAAATAATCTAAATACTAAATATGGTAAGGAAATAAATTTAATAACTTTAGAAGAAGCATACAAGGGAAACTCATGGGTCTAAAGGCCAATAAGTCCCTGTGGCTTGCATTTAGAATTTTCAAGGAAGCAGATACAGAGATAGTGGTTGCACTGGATGCAAACTTCAAAGATTCATTAAATTCGAGGCAAGTCTGAGGATTGGAGAACTACCATTGTAACAATCTTATGCAAAAAGGAAGGGAGACAAAGCTAGGTAACTATAGGCCAGAAGCTTACCATCTATCATTAGGAAAACATTACGAGTCTATTATAAAGAAGGTACTAGCAGAGAATTTGTAAGCAATATAATCAAGTAGAGTAATTATAGAGTCAAAGGACAAATCATGCTGAATAAATGCATTACAGTTCTTTGAATGAACAAGTAGAATAGATAAAGGGGAACCAGTGGACGCAATACATTTGGATTTCCAAACGGCATTAAAAAAGGTACTAAATGCAAGGCTATTTAAGAAAATACCCCATGACACTGGAGGGAGTGTATTTGCAAGGATAGAGGATTGGTTAATAGAAGACTGTTGGGATAAAGGAGGCATTTTCGGAATGGCAATCTGTAACGAGTGGAATGTCACACGTATTAATTATTTGGATGACAAAAGTACATCTATCCTTATCACTGGGCAGCAGGGTGGCACAATGGTTAGCACTGCTGCCTCACAGTGCTAAGGACCTGAGTGCAATTCCAGCCTCTGGCGACTGTATGTAGAGTCTGTATGTTCTCCCAGTGTCTGAATGGTTCTAACAGGTGCTTTGGTTTTCTCCCACAGTCCAAAGATGTGCTGGTTAGGTGGGTTGGCCATGCTAAATTGCCCATTGTTCAGGATAAGTGGGTTAGCCGTGGTAAATGTGGGGTTACAGGTATGGGTTGGAGGGGGTGGGGAGGAAGTCTGAGTGGGATGCTGTTTGGAGAGTTGGTGCAGGCTTGATGGGCTGTCTAGCATCTATCTGCAGGGATTCCATGATCAAGTCTGCAGATGGCAACAATAAATGGGAAGCAAGCGGTGAGGATTATTCAGTCTGCAGAGGGATAAAGACAGGTAAAGTGATTGGCAAAAAAATGTAGGAAAATGTGTGGTTATGCACTTTGTCACAGCGAAACTGATTATTAATTAAATGGAGAAAGACATCTAAAACTTACAATACAGCAGGGTTTTGGAGTCTCAATGTACTAATTACATCAAAGTTCAGCAGATAATAGGGAAGGCTATAGAATCTGGTTTTATTTCAAAGGAAATGGAGTATAAAAATAACGAGGTCTTACTAAGACTATACAAGGCACTAATCAGACCACATGTAAGTCATTATGAAGTGTTATTTCCTTTATCTAAAGAAGTTATACTGGTAATAAAAGCAATTCAGAGAAGGTTCATGAGGCTGATACCAGGTATGGAGGGACTGTCTTATGAGGAAAGATTGAGTAGGTTAACTCCATACTCATTGGAGTTTAGAAGAATGAGAGGAGACCTTACTGAAATATTCAAGGTTCTTGGGGGTCTTGACCCTTGTAAATTCTGACAATTCATGTTCAAATGTGGGAAAGCCTAGCAGCAGACAGCATAATCTCAGAATAAAGGGTCACACATTTAATACTCAAAGATAAGGAGGAAGTTTTTCTCACAGATGGTAGTGAGTCAATAGAATTCTTTACCATAAAAGGCTGTCAAGACAGGGTTGTTAATTATTTTTAATGCTGAGAGATAGATTTCTAAGCATTATGGGAGTCAAGGGCTATGATGATAATGCAGGAAAGTGGAGTTGAGGGTTCTCAGATCAGTCATGATCTCACTGAATGCCAAAGCAGACTCAATAGTCTGAATGGTCTACTTCTGCTTCTACATCTCATCAGTTGTTTAG
The DNA here is from genome assembly GCF_004010195.1 of Chiloscyllium plagiosum. NCBI lineage: Eukaryota > Metazoa > Chordata > Chondrichthyes > Orectolobiformes > Hemiscylliidae > Chiloscyllium > Chiloscyllium plagiosum. The sequence continues at coordinate 130,164,128 of NC_057712.1, forward strand.
CTCATTTGCTGAATACACTTGGTTCTTTCAGGGTCTCTGATCCAACTCTTTCTTTAGTACACCAGTGGCTACACTTTAAAGCAACTCAATGAGGCAAAGTACTGGGGGCGGGGGCGGGGGGGGGGAAATGTCCTGAAAGGCACTAAAGATGTGCAAATGTTTATTTTCATCTTCCAATTTCTGGCAAGGGCTTTGATCCTGAGCATTGCTTAGATTCTGTGCTTTGCTTTATACTTCTCATGAGTAATTACTACTGGTTGAGGTCAGCTCATTAAGACAGGGTGAGATCAATCGTGAGGCCTTCACAAGTTCAAAGCCCATTGGCATGAACCCATCCAGTCAAGAGGTGACAGGATCACATATTAACAGATAGCCCTTCCTACCTTGTCATCCTTGGGGCCTTTGGTAATATCGAAAGCAGTGTACACATCCTGGCTCCACTGACTACTGAGTGCTGGAAGTTCAAATGACTGGGGCTCCACCAAACCATAGTTTGCTTTCAGTTCCAGCTGTGGAGCCTCTTGAGGAACCTTCTGGAAATAGCTTGAAAGAAAAAAAAAGGTGCATAATAAAGATTAGTCTTCTTTGGTTACCTATTTCAATCACACAAGAACATTCCTCCTTAATCATAGAGGTGCCCTTGCTATTAATTTATCATAACCAAACCCCTGAACAGTCTCATTCAGGTATCAGAACCCCCAGTGGCTGGGCTTTTGCATGAAATAGAAATCAGTGAGTGGTTAGTCAGTCAGATTGAAAGACTAACTTGATGAGGTTGCCAGAGGCCTGATTCATCCTGCGACTGTTGCACAGGCAAGACAGCGTAATGGTGATCTAGAGAATGGAGTTCGAGTCTCTCTATAGCAGTGTGACAATCACTCGTTTATAAATTAAAAGTTAGTGTCAGTAAGCAGACTGTGAAGATTGTCTTTTAAAGACCCAACTATGGTTCAGGAATACTCAAGGGAAGGTAACCCAGAGTCCTTATGTGACTTCAGTTCATCACACTTAACTATTCTTTTGTGGTCAAGGAAACAACTCGGTTTAGAATGTACAATAAATAATGATATAAAAGATGATGTTGCCAATGGTAAGAATAAACTTACATGAACCCATTCTCTCTCTGACACTTTTCTAGAGTGTTTCTGATGTATGTTCCCAACTTCCTAAAGAACAAGTGCTCGGATGGCTTGGCTGTTGATCCTGGACCTTTTGTTTGACCATATTCCTTGCATAAAGCCTCTGCCTTGGAGTAATCTACAAGAATAAACAAAAGTACAGAGGAAACCACTTACTAATCTTTCACATGTCACTTACAGTTGGATAACAACAGGAAGCCTGGGAATCATTTTATTCCCAACTTTACATCTATTTGCTCCTGGATTAAAACCAAACAGCTGAGAGGTATGCAAGACGCTCAAGTAATAAGTGAAGCTTTTTATGCTCTGGGTATTTTCTAGGGAAGGGTGCGTTTGGCTAGCTACTTGGTCAACTTGATCCCTACTATTCTGTTCAGGATCACAAGATTCGCTACTAATTTCAAGTCTTTGCTCTACTCCTTTCTGTCACATCCTAGAGAGATCCTATTTAGATCTGGGGTACTATGCTGAATGTGGGCAAATTCCTAAGCTGCATGGAGAAACTGAAATTCAATGTTTTTAAACAAGTTGTCTCTGCGCTGCCCAATAATACTGTCATGTTTTGGCCATTAACATGCTCATGTGATCTCCAATGTTCACCTGTAACAGAGCTTACTGGGGACACATAGGCTAGTTTGCCTTTCCTCTGCGTACTGGGCATCTTTCAGCCTTCATTCAGTGGCTGCCACATTACTAAAGACTTCAAATCATTGTTGGTGAATGAACAGTGTGGAGTAAGCAAAGCACTTTGGAGACAGACAGTAAGTGCCTCACACACCACTTAATGCGCATGCAATGTGGACAAAGTCTAGAAGGAGTTGCAGGCCCTGGCAGTCTGAGCCTCGACTCTACCCTGGCTATACACCACATGATAACTACAGTGTCTTTGTAAATGATCTCCTGATGTTTTTACGGAAAGTGGAGAAGCACTGAATCAAGTTCCCAAGCATGGGATCAGCTTTGATCCTGACTGTTGCAGCCAATCAGGAAATAGCCCCAATGAATAGATGTTATAACGAACAGTTCAGTCATGCTCACAAACAAAAGCTGAAGATGATAATCTCAAACAAAATTAATTCCATTAAACCAGCACACATCATAAGCACAATACTCATTTTAGGGGTGTCTTCCCAGCCAAGATAATTGACCAGAAAGGTCAGCATATGAATGCTAGATGAGTCTAGAGTATTTACAGTCAAGACTGCCGAACTAATAACAATCCATTCTTCGTACTCACACTTCTCTGCTTCTTGCAGTGAGCGGATGGCTTCCCCACATTTGTCACTGGCCAACAGTGTCTGGCCATTGTAACAATATGCCTGTAAAGAACAAGCACATAACATTGACTGGATGAAAAATCCATACATTATAACACTGGTTAAAAATAACTAGATACTTTTAACCTGAGAAGCATCAAATGCTCCATGAGGATATGGTGGATCCAGCCCAAGGTCAACAGGCAAAGGACTCTCTTGCCTGATTAATGCTCACTGCCACCTACCCCGCAGTGCCATGAGAGCCCTTCCCAGCACAGTAGGCTGCCACAGGTAAACCTCTTGTGTGATCCTTTATTTGAACAAGAGAACACTATACTAGAGCTGGAGAATTCGGATTGTATTCACTAAAGCCGCACTCTGACTTTCTGTAATTCCCCACTGTTTCTGGGAATGTGACATGCAGTTCAGTAATATCTAAATAACTGTTTGCACCACAGATATGTGCCTGGTAACCAAATTCAAATGAGAAAATGCCAAAGAAACAACAAAATTATGGGGCCACAAAACCAAGGAACACCATCAGCTCCCGAAAACCACACAGAAGCAAGTTGTAGCACTCAACTGCTCATTGTGGCCAATCCTGCTGTGGAGCAAAATGGAGCATCAGCACTCGTGAGTATTTCATTTTTATTGCCAGAAATTTTATTTATTTTCATTTTATTTAGTGTGTGCATTGAGGCAGAACCAAAAAAAATCTGTCAGCAGCTCGATGGAGTTCTTTATTCCCACCGTGAAGTTTAGTCATTGAGTGTTATTGTTTAGACAGTGAAATAACTGCAGTCTGGATAATTCTACACCCATTTACATTTGATGGCTGCACAGCAGCCTTGGCCAATCTGCAATGAATTTGAAAGGAACCACTGTTGCCACAGGAAATCAAAGCTGGATCAACAGGTAGTAGGATCTACAATGAATCTGGTTTCTAGCAGATTTTTCTTTCTAGCAAATCCATCTGCCATAGATCCTCAGCTGTTACCCCCCTAGTGCGGTGGATTTAACCATATGGGATGGAATGAGGAAAGGCACACTGTTGATGGATTTAGGAAGTCACTAAGGACAGGGTTGGTTTACAGTAGATCACCTCCAGTCAGGAGCCAGGGAAGGTGAGTTGGCTGAAGAGTGATTGTGCTAAAGTATGTGGTTGAATCTCAATTTAGTGTGGACAGACTGGTACCATCCAAGGGCACATCATTCTACAGGCGTGATCTGATGGCAAGAGCAGGGGTTCTAAACATCTTGGCTGGTGATCCTTACGAGGAATAAGCCAGTTTACTGTTGCTGTTGTTGTTGTGAGATTGTTTAATGAATGGTGGTGCAGGCTCGAAGGGCAGAATGGCCTACTCCTGCACCTATTGTCTATTTTATGCCACCTTGATGAGGTGTATTTATATCGGAAGGTTCTGACAAGGCAAGCACCGAAATAAATAAGGCAAGAATCGTGCTTCAGAATCTGGCCATCATCCAGAGATGGAGAACCTGTGAATAGGTGTAAACCAAGCAGGTTTTTGACAAAGAAACAGAAGCTATGATCAGGTCCTCACATTAGCCACTTTAATTGCAAACGACCTTCAATGGAATATCAAAATAGGTTAATTTGCCTCAATCTTATTGCCCTGTACAATATATTATCCAATGTCAAAATATCAAGAGTTTCCCTTTCTGGGTCACTGGCTGCACTGATCTACTCCTCCAGGACAGTCTGTGCAGGGTGCACATGGTCCTGCTGGAAACAGACAAATAGGCTAGCCAGGTATATGTCCGAGAATCAACCCTGTTCAAGTTGTACACCAACACCTTAACAACCTAGTCCCAGAGGTCTCCCTCGCTGCAGGCAATATCTCGTATGGCATCGGGCCTCAGAATTTTGCAGCACTGGAAGATACATTCCAGTGACATTGCAAAGTAGGCGTCTACAACTGAGCACCAATAGACAGAGTCTCTAGCACATTTAATCTTCCACCCTCATACCTCTGGCAAAGAGTTAGCACTCTCATTGTGCCACCCATCAGTAGCTGAGCTAGACTGGGGAAGCAGTGATTCTCCTCACAAACTAAACTCCGCATGCCTGCTCTTGAAGAATCCCTGTATCAGAACCAAAACCCATTAACAATTAGATCCTGTTGCACAAATGCATTAGTCATATAGAAAAGCATTACAGAAATTAGTTCTTATCCAGCAGTGCAATTAACTATCCAGAGGAGGAAAGGCATTTCCTCCAAAAAACTGCTAATCTGATCAGCCCCTCAGATCCAATCTCACATTTCAGGAGTCAATGAGTGGGCACCAAACATCATACAATTAGCAACTGACTGCTTGAATTTGCTGGTTTAACACTTACATAAGCCAGGTAGAAGGAGTTTTTAAGCTGTAAATACTTCCTCCATTTTGCAGTGTAAGTTGGATCCAAGGTGGTAAGAGTGTGATCTAAAGGTGGAAAATCAGATGTAAACTACTATCTTCAAATAAAGTCAGTTCCACTTTCATTATCACTCACCTTAGCATTTCATTCCATGACACCTTGGAACTTAGTTTCTCCCCCTCTAACCCATCCTGTTTATTCTCCCTTACTCACCACCCTACATTTCTAATGCATAAAAGACACCATATTTCTACCTCGAGTCATCATTGAAATGGAACATTGGTACAGTCATTGTCCACAATGGGAGTTCACTTCTTCATTTAAGCAGGCATTGGATAGGCATATGGAGGATAGTGGGCTAGTGTAGGTTAGGTGGGCTTGGATCGGTGCAACATCGAGGGCCGAAGGGCCTGTACTGCGCTGTATTCTTCTATGTTCTATGTATCAATCAGTACTCTCCTCTCATACAGTACAAATATCTTAATTATTCTTATGAATGATCCTGATGAGATAAAAAGCTACAACAAAATGTGCTCTCTTTCAACAATACTCCAGTTCTGTACTACGATCTCTCTTCAATTTCCAATATCAGTTATGTTGAATTCAAACATGAACTCTGCTGCTGTACTCGCAAGTGCTCCCATACTTGCTGAGTTTTTCTAGTACTTCCTTTGGCAATGAGCAGACAGATGGAGCTGAAGGCTGACAATTATGTGAATTCTAATGGATTTCATCCTAAGGTCATCAAAGAGGTGGTTAATGATGTGGTGGAAGTGTTGGTGTTAATTTTCCAAAGTTCACTAGATTCTGAAAAGGTTCAATTCGGCTGGGAAGTAGCAATTATAGGGCCTTGATTCATGGAGAGAGACTGAAAACTATAGACAAACTAGCTTGATATGTCATGCGAAAGGTGTTGGAATCAGTTATTGGGTAATAACTGGGCCAAATGCAAAACTTCTACCCAGAAAAACCCAAGGTAAATCAGAATTTTGTGAAAGAAAAATCACAACCAATTTATTGGAGTACCTGGCTCTGGATAAAGACGACGGTGAATGAACTGTGCTTAGATTTACAGAAAGCATTTGATACAAAAGAACACCAAAGGTTACTGTGCAAAGTAGGAGCTCGTGGTGAAGGGGGCAACCCAACAGCATGGACAGAAAATTAGCTGGCTAGTAGAAACCAAGAGCATGCATAATGTGGACCTGCAGATCAGGAGGATGTGACAAATGGAGTTCCAAATGGGTCTGTACTGGGGCCTCAGCTTCTTACAATTTATACCAATGACTTAGACGAGGGAAATATATGCACGGTAGCCAAATTTTCAGGTGATGCAAAAGTAGGTTGGAAAATATGCTGTGAAGACGATACAAGGATATTCCAGATGGACATGGGCTGAGTGACTGACAGAGTACAATGTAGGAAAGCATGAAGTTATTCTCTTTGGCAGGGAGAATAAAAATGTTGACTAGGACTTAAAACAGAACGACTGCAGAATTTTGAGGTGGTGCAGAGGAATCTAGGTGTTCAACCGCTTGATTCACAACAAATTAGTGAAGAGGCAGATCAGGTAAAGAAAGGTAATTGGATACTTTCATTAATTACAAGAGAAATTGAACAAAGGATGTTATGGTTCAGTTTTGCAAATCACTGGGGAGACCACATTTATAATATGGTGTGCAGTTTTGGTCTCCTTATTTAAGGAATCATGTTAATGCATTGGAAGCTGTTCAAAGATTAATTAATACATTGATACTTAGAATGGGCAGGTGGACTGAGGAGGAAAAGTTGAATAGAATGGGCTTGCTTTCATTGAAGTTTAGAAAGGCGAGGGGTGAATTGTCTGAATGGTCTTGACAAGCTGAATGTGGAAAGAATGCTTTCTCTTGTGGACCAGTCAAAAATGAGGGACACTACCTAAAAATTGGAGTTGATGTTTAGGGACAGCTGAGGAGTAATCTTTTCTCTCAGAAGGTTGTGCACCTTTGGAACTCTGCCTCAGAAAATGGAGCTAAATATCTTTGAGGTAGATTTATTGCTAGGCAAGGGAATCAAAAGGTTATCCGGGTAGATAGGAATGTAGAGTTTGAAAAACAAATAGCTTAATTGGGATCTTATTGAATAACTGAGCAGACCTGGGTGGCCAAATGGGCAACTTCTGTTCCTAATTCGCATACTTGTCATTCCTACTTTTCTTTCAGTGAAAGCCCTATCCGCTTCTTTGATGGTGCTGAAAACTGATCCAATGAGGAGCACAGCTGTGGAGACCATGAAGGTACCAGATTGAATCTCAAATTTCTGCCAAATGAGCTGGTCTCAGGAGGATTGCAGCAAGACTGCTATAAAAAAACTTCAATACTCCAAGATACAGAAGGAATACGCAGCCCAGTCTGTCATTACTGGCATATAATGAGAGACAAAGAATAAATTACTAACCTCTTCCATTGTACGCAAAAGACTCTGTCAGCATGCAATTGGATCAGTTTCAATATCAGTACTATAATGACATAATGAGCTCTGTCTAACAATGTCCAACATCTCTTCAATTACAAATGCATGCAAAACACACTGGGAGAGGGGAAGATAATATTTTGATCCAGGATTTAGTTCATAAAATCCAAGAAATAATAAAATTGAAGTTAGTCTCCCTCATGTGCTCAATGGATGTTCTCATTGCAGACTACTGTGCAACCAGCAGGGACCATGAGCTGTCAGTGACCCTGCTTGACTTCAGTTTGTAGCTATAATTGCAGCCACCTCCCTTACTGGTCCTATTGATATCAGCCAAGCTCAATTAAAACAGAGGCAGTACCGAACTTTCCTAACCTGCACACCTTATCTCACTATTAAATAAACTGGTTCACATATGAGGGAGAACCATTAAAACATTTACCCATGAAGCCACCTGATATTTTCCTCTGAATTAAAAGGAATTCCTCAGACAAACAAACCTAGTTTAATGCTATCACACAAGTGACCATTGAACCCTGCAGATTTCAATTGCTTTTTGTACAAGAAAGAATAAGCACAAGAACGAATACAAGCAAGAGTAGAAATAAGAATGAGAGTGAACACAAACAGGAGTGAGAGAAAACACGAGAGAAAAACGTGCGTAACTTACCAGCCTTCTGATAGAAATTGGCTGTTTCATTGGCAAGAGCTGCAATCAGACCAGAGTTGTGCTTCAATTCAATGGCTCTTGCGATGGTCACTTCAATTAAAAGAAATCTGTTACTTCCGACGTCAATAGTGATATTTAGCAGTTTGATAATAACTGCCATCATGTCTAAAAGATGGTCTGCATCTTATAAAATGAGCAATGTAGTATATGAATTTCAGCAACTGAGAGATATCAGGTATACAGGTCATACACATCAAAGACTGGTGGATTGTATTAAACAGAATATGCGGTCATCTGTTCACAAAAGGTAATGTACTGACTACTTATGACCTACATCTGCTCACAATCGTGCAGAGACCAACATCACATATGATTTCAGAACCAGGCATTTGCTGAATAATCGTGTGCGCACTGAGAATTATGCTGGCAACCAATTTAAGGTTTTCAGTCAGGCTCACACTTGCATGTACTAGAAGCTACTTAGATTAAGAGACAGGGCCTTGTTCTTTCTGTCTGCAAAGAACATTTACTCAAATTGCACCTGTTCCAATTCAAAATAGGTGATAGCCATTGTTGGTTCATTTCTCAGGGCAACGCCTTCACCAGTCAACTTGCTCAGTTCGAAATTTAAACAAAGCCTGGTAGTTGACTATCAATATTCATTGAGGAGAAAGTGAGGTCTGCAGATGCTGGAGATCAGAGCTGAAAATGTGTTGCTGGAACAGCGCAGCAGGTCCGGCAGCATCCAGGGAACAGGAGAAGCGACGTTTCGGGCATAAGCCCTTCTTCAGGAATGAGGGAAGTGTGTCTAGCAGGCTAAGATAAAAGGTAGGGAGGAGGGACTTGGGGGAGGGGTGTTGGAAATGCGATAGGTGGAAAGAGGTCAAGGTGAGAGTGATAGTTCAGACTGGGGTGGGGGCGGAGAGGTCAGGAAGAAGGTTGCAGGTTAGGAAGGCGGTGCTGAGTTCGATGGATTTGACTGAGACAAGGTGGGGGAAGGGAAATGAGGAAACTGGTAAAATCCGAGTTCATCCCT
>NC_057712.1:130173183-130177112 GCF_004010195.1 Chiloscyllium plagiosum
GGAAGTGTTGCACCTCCTGCGGTTGCAAGGGAAGGTGCCGGGAGTGGAGGTTGGGTCGGTGGGGGGTGTGGATCTGACAAGGGAGTCGCGGAGGGAGTGGTCTCTACGGACAGCTGATAGGGGAGGGGAGGGAAATATATCCTTGGTGCTGGGGTCTGTTTGGAGGTGGCGGAAGTGACGGCGGATGATGCGCTGTACATGGAGATTGGTGGGGTGGTAGGTGAGGACCAGTGGGGTTCTGTCCTGGTGGCGGTTGGAGGGGCGGGGCTCAAGGGCGGAGGAGCGGGAAGTGGAGGAGATGCGGTGAGGGCACCGTCGACCACGTCGGGGGGGATATTGCGGTCCTTGAAGAAGGAGGCCATCTGTGTTGTACGTATTTTGAACTGGTCCTCCTGGGAGCAGATGCGGCGAAGGAATTGGGGGAATGGGATGGCGTTTTTACAGGGGGCAGGATGGGGGGAGGTGTAGTCCAGGTAGCTGTGGGAGTCGGTTGGTTTGTAGTAGTTGTCCGTGTTGATTCGGTCGCCTGAGATAGAAATAGAGAGGTCGAGGAAGGGGAGAGAGGAATCTGAGACTGTCCAGGTGAATTTGAGGTCGGGGTGGAAGGTGGTGAAGTGGATGAACTGTTCAACCTCCTCGTGGGAGCACGAGGCGGCGCCGATACAGTCATCGATGTAGCGGAGGAAAAGGTGGGGGGTGGGGCCAGTGTAGTTGCGGAAGATGGACTGTTCCACATATCCTATGAAGAGGCAGGCATAGCTGGGGCCCATATAGGTGCCCATGGCTACCCCTTTCGTTTGGAGGAAGTGGGAGGATTGGAAAGAGAAATTGTTCAGGGTGAGGACCAGTTCAGTCAGTATCAATATTCATTACCTGGTACATTTTTCATGGCAATGCATCTACTAATTGGAATCCACTTGCCAACTAATGGGTACTCTCCCCTCTTAAATAGTATAAATGTTGGTTTTCACTTTAAATTGGTATACCTGTGATTTGCCTCAGAGTGCAAGACAAAAATTTTTAGCAAAATGAGCATTTTTTTCACCAATGTTATTTGTCCCCCATCCTTTTAAAGTGATGATTTACCTAAACCTCCTTGCAAAGTGCTTACTTCCTCCGACTTCCCTTACTTGAAACTGGAATCATTAAACATTCAAAGGCACAAAATAACATGACATCCAGAATAATACACTGCTCAGCACTACAACACATTGTGCCAGTTGGACAAGAGCTACACTGTAGTGATTTGGCACCACTTGCTGAGCCACTACTGATTGTGGAGTCACATTTAGGGCTAGAACTAAGGTTAACAGGTTTCCTGTCCTGAAGGGTATTAGTGAAGCAGATAGGATTTTGTGGTAATTCAGCTTCATGGTCATTTTCACTGTTAACTTACATTTTGTAAAAAAAAAAGCTCCGCATAAACTACCATAGTGGGATTTGAACTCAGGCTGTGGGTTATCAATCTGATAACATCATTCACAAAACACCATTTAATAATGGGAGGCCAAATTTGTACTGAAGTAGCTTAGGTTATAGAAAAAAAAATTAAAAGCACGGAATGCACTGCTATCGATTCATACCTTCTTGAGCCTCAGCTTGGCACTGAATGATGTACGTATCTAGAACCCGTGATTCAAGATCCTTTCCTTTCTCAGGTGCTGTCACAAGTCTACTTACTTCACCTTCCTTCAAAGATTAAAATTAAATTGAATTGAATTAATCACATCAGTTTGAATGCACCAAAGATAGACAAAGCTCAAGATTCTCTAAATCAATCACCTTCTGACCAGGTGTCCGCTATGTTTGCTAACAGATCAACATAATGAAAGTTATATAATGCTTTCACAAGGAAGTTGGAATTGTCTTCTTAGGGTCTTTGGAGTTTATGACAATAATAGATTTCTACAGCTGTTATTTCCACTGCTACTTACTGGTAACACTTTGTTGCAAGATCAGAGTGAAATACATACTGTTCACATTCAAGAATTTCCAAGCACTTCAACTGCATTGGAACGAAGTAGATCACATTACATAATGACGCAATTGGTCGAACCCCTCTGTTAATTAAACCAAACACCCAGAAAAGCTCGCCTTTCCTTATAATCTGTTAAAATGAGAGAGTTCCCAAATCCCTCTATTTAAAAGAAAAAATATCAATTTATTTTTCTAACTCTAATAGTGAACATTAAAAACAATGTATTCACAAATCCAAGCCCCCCCCTTCTCTTAACTACATACTGACTCCAATTCTATAAAAATACTGTTTTTTATAGTATTTCCAATAAAGACACTGTTCCAATAAGACACTCATTAAAGTTACATGAACTTATTCTCAAAACTACACTGTCTGTCTTCCTTGCTGTCTTCCGTTTTCTTGCTGTTGGTCTCTCTGGGTCTTTTTTTTTCCACTGCAAATAGGCTTTACATGAAAAGGTAAGAGTTTTTTTATTTCTTTAAGAGAACAATGTTGGATGGGCAGTTAGCTCTCCAGCAGTTTTTCTCTGACCAATTTTCAAAATGTCCACATTCTTATACACTCCCAAACATCGGATCATCTAATTGGTTCAATGTTGGCAAAACAATAAACTCGAACTAGATTGGGTTTTTAAGTCTCCTGGAGCAGAATTCAAACTGATCGGCTAACTTCGAATTTCACAGCCAAAATGTTACATATTTTCAATTTTCCAGTTCACTCTGGGACTTCCATCTCGTCGTATATTCAGGCGCTTGTAATCTCTCAGTTCAGAAAAGCATTCTCTCTAAGGTACACCCGTTTATGCTTTCAACTGCATAACACCAGGTACAGCTGTTATTTGCACTGCTATATACTGGTTACACTTTTTTGCAAGAGAGAGCGTGAAATACATACTGTGAACACTCAAGAGTTTCCAACACTTCAACTGTACGGGAACAAGTTACATACCAAACAGATCACATTCCAAATAGCAAGTCAGTACAAACAATACCACAGGACACAGACAGGTGCAGGAACATTTGAACCAAAGTAAAAACATTAAAATCAATCTATATGATGCCAACCCTCAAGACAATCGGCCTCTTATAAAGGGCATCCAAGATATTCTCTATGTGTTCCCTGGATTGAAATAGTAGGCCTTGTCTGGAGCAATGAGCTAGGGAGAGTACAATTGACCTGGACAATCTGGGGTGGTATAAAATTACCCAGTACCCAGGAATCAATATTTATAGAGGAGGAAAGAAGCTTTCATCACTTGATCAAGGAACAGTAAGGACAAGCACTGAAAATAAACCAAATCTGAAAGGGCCTGCACACTTGCTGGATTGATTGAATGATAACCACACTTAGGTTAGGTTATGACACAGAAGTCAAACCCCTCTGCTCATTAAAACTAACACTCCAGGAAAGCTCGCCTCACCTTGTAATCTGTTAATAGTGACAGTGAGTGAAAATAAAACCCTGATGTCCACTGTTTAATGGAAAACCAACAATTTAATTTTCCTAACTCTAACAGTGAACCCTAAACAAAAACTATTAACAAATACAAGCCCCCTTTTTCTTAACTAATCACTATTTGACCATAACTTCATTAAAATGCTGCTCCAATAACCTAATTATTAAACATTAAATCAACTTAAGGTCCATGCGTCTCTTACACCATCTTCCTTCCAGTCTTCTGACACTACTGTCTTCTCCCTGTTAAAAATCACACAACACCAGGTTATAGTCCAACAGGTTTAATTGGAAGCACACTAGCTTTCGGAGCGACGCTCCTTCATCAGTTGATTGTGGAGGGCTCGATCGTAACACAGAATTTTTAGCAAAAATTTGCAGTGTGATGTAACTGAAATTATACATTGAAAAACTGATTGTCTGTTAAGCCTTTCATCTGTTAGAATACAGTGATAGTTTCACTTCTTTCATGTGTAAATCACAAACCCCTTTTTTT
>NC_057712.1:130177626-130211199 GCF_004010195.1 Chiloscyllium plagiosum
AGCCTCTGCTCGGCCACTTTCCTCTGCTGCCTGTCCCGAAGTCCACCTTGGAGGATGGTCACCCAAAGGTCCGAGGCTGAATGTCCTGGACCACTGAAGTGTTCCCCAACTGGGAGGGAACCCTCCTGTCTGTTGATTGTTGTGCGGTGCCCATTCATCCGATGTCGTAGCCTTTGCTCGGTTTCCCCAATGTACCATGCCTCCGGAGTGAAACTATCATGGTATTCGAACAGATGAAAGGCTTAACAGACAATCAATTTTTCAGTGTATAATTTCAGTTACATCACACTGCAAATTTTTGCTATAAATTCTGTGTTACGATCGAGCCCTCCACAATCACCTGATGAAGGAGCGTCGCTCCGAAAGCTAGTGCTTCCAATTAAACCTGTTGGACTATAACCTGGTGTTGTGTGATTTTTAAGTTTGTACACCCCAGTCCAACACCGGCATCTCCGAATCACGTCTTCTCCTTGGGTAGTCTTCTTACTTTTGTCTGTATACAATTTCTTGGTTCCTTTAATAGATTATGCCTTCTGAGAGATTTCTTTTGAGTACTTTTCAGATGACAGTTCGATGGACATTTAGCTCTGACTAAATTTTTAAAATGCCCTTCCTTTTTATACACCAAAGACTTGTACTGTCGCTTTGGTCTGATGTTATCAATACGATAAAATTATCCTAGGCATAATTTAAATTAATTGGTTAAATTCAAATCCAGTTGCCTTAACATCAAATGACAACCCCAAAGTGATTGTTACATATTATCAATTCTCAGCACTCTCCATTTGTCATCTTGTCACAGACACGTGCTGTCACAATCTCTCAGCTCAGAAAAGCCACCTCACTCAAAGTGACCAAACACACTTTTTATTTTGTGACACAGGAATAAAAAATCTTTTTTTTTTAATGGAAAGACATCTGCCATTCTTACCCAGGGCAAATACTAATTAATTTTATTTTTCTGTATTTATGACTGTGGACTAAAATGAGAAAATAACTGAAAAGCCAAGGATTGTTTCATCCTTTAAAAACCAGTTACCAGACACTCATTATAAGTATTGTTTACATAGCTGCTTATTCAAGTAGTCGCAGAAGTCTGGTTACAGACAAGCTCGAGTGTGTATGAATGGAGCTTTGGATGAGACTGTTTTGGCAGAATCCATAGGAGCTCCAGAGAAGAAGCTGTTCTTGGCTTGTACGCAAAGATAGTCAGTTTATTTCCCTTTCCAGTTGCTGTATGTGGTGACTTTAAGTGATAAGTCAGAGGCCTTTATAAATGGGAACCAGTCACCTTGTCCATCCTGTAAACAAAGTCACACAACACCAGGTTATAGTGCAACAGGTTTATTTGAAATCATAAGCTTTTAGTGCGCTGCTCCTTCATCTTGTGACTTCAAATAAACCGACTGGACTATGTCCGCCCCAGTCCAACATCAGCACCTCCACATCAAGCTTGCAAACAGATTAAGGTATTTGGAGAAGGAAGATTAAAAAGGAGCATTCTCATCACCAAAAATCTATTTGTGGAAGCAAGGTCATTGGGGACATTTAAGAGACTGCTGGACATGCATATGGTCACAGAAATTTGAGGGTGCATACATGAGGATCAATGGTCGGCACAACATCGTGGGCTGACGGGTCTGTTCTGTGCTGTATTGTTCTATGTTCTATAACCTGGTGTCAACCTGGCTTTGTTCACCCCAGTCCAACATCAGCACCTCCACATCAAGCTTGCAAACAGATTAAGGTATTTGGAGAAGGAAGATTAAGAAGGAGCATTCTCATCACCAAAAATCTATTGAAAAATCTTTAACTTTTATGACTCCAGGAGCAGTGGGGTCAATTCACAGCATGTTACCCCAGGGGACTCCAGACCCAAGGTGTGATTGGTTTTTAACTGTCCTCTGATATGACCAAACATGGCATGCTATCACATTTATTTTTAATTTGTGTGTGGAATGTTAGGGTCACTGGCAATACCAGCATTTATTGCCCATTCCTAATAGCCCGAGAGAAGATGGTGACAAGACATCATCTTGAGCTGCTGCAGTCTACGTGATGTGGATACATCCACAAGTACTGTTAGGGAGCAAGTTCGCGATGAAAGAATGTTGCCAATAAATAACTGGCATTTATTTAGTTTGAGAGTGGGGGATGATTAGGGGGACTGGTGGTAAGACAAGGAAAATAGTCAAAGTTTCACAAATAAATTTAATCAAAGCTAATATAACAGCATTGCTGGATCACAAATACCAACGGAAACAAGCAAAGTTGTGAGAATGTTATACTGTTCTGAAGCAGCACTGCTTTTGGGGTAAGGTAAGACGGGACGAGATTTATTCTCCCCATGGTCATTCACCATCCTTACATAGGGGAGCAACAAGACAACCTACAACCAGAACTTCATTACCACTGCTTTGAATCATAGAAATTTGTAGTGTTATGGACCAGATTAGACCGCCTCAAAACATTTCAAGAAAGTAGCCCAGACCCTAACTTTGCTAGTTGTTTTAAGCAGGTGTAATGTGGAAATGCCAGCTGATCAAACCACTTTGTTTTAAACAAAACAGAATTTATTTACAAGATTACCAAATGAAACACAAACAAAACAGAATACAGAATAACTTAGCCGATCTGAAAACCCAACAGATCATCCAACTGAATGCTGCTGTTCTCAATGCTTGCAACAATCTCCATAAACACCCCTTGGCACAAAAGGTTAAATCAAATACAGGGTCTTACAGGAGAGGGGTAGCGGCATGGAACACCCTCTTCCATGTAGCTGTTTCTTGGATCAGTAGCCTCAAAACTGCCCGACTGCTTTCAGTGAACAGTCAGACTGCCAAAATCCAAATCAAAACAGAGGAAAGCAGAGCTGGGAGAACTGGCCATTCCCTTTACATTGTACAAGTTATTTTTAAAACTTGAAAGCCTTTTTCCTAAGGCAGTAAATGTTTCCTATAATCAAATTGGCCCTAAAACCCATCTAAGCCAGACTTTTCAGAATTGTTACTTTTACAACCTCTCTGGGGGAAAAAAACACCAAGGACAGCATAACCTTGTTAAACAAGCAGCATTGTCACAGTAGCTTACAAAGAGGCCAACTGGCCCATCAGTCAAGAGAAGGGAAGAAAGATTAAGAAAGCCAGATGTTAAATTTGAGATACAGATTTGTCACCTTAATATGTTTGAAGATTCCAGCTGCATTCCTCAAACTTCTATGCACGTCTTTTGCTTCATCCACTGTTATACTAAGCACAGATGAATTGACATTAATTTAGATTACTCAAGTCCAGAACATGCAATACAAGAATGGTTGATATTAAATGATGTACTTACTCCTCCTTTCCAGCTAGTCTGGAGGCATATTTTGTATGCCACAAAGCTATGTTAAACTCCATGGAAACCAGATCAAAGATAGCATCCTGCTGGGCACTATAAGAACAAAATTGAAATTGTTTAATAAACAATTGCTTCATAAAGGAATGAAATCTATATCAACCTACCTTGAAGTATAATCTATTGGAGTGGCTATATGGGCTGGCAGGTGAGGAAGGAGGACATACTTTTTCCCTCCATATTAACTGTGAAGAATATGTTTGGAAACTGCACCAAGCAGATCAGAGTATTGAAGTTACCATTGGCACTTGAAAATAAGACAGGTGATTCCTAGAATGGACTGAAGACCTTAAATTCACAGCAGTTACCTTTTTGAAATAGGGTTCATAAAAATACACTTACTCTTTTGAAAGTGTAAGCTCCTTCATATGCTTAGAGTCAAAATAGACACAAGTAGTCTTTCACTCTGCACCCAAGTGACCATTTTTCACATGCAAGCCTAGACAGTGAATGCTGGAGGAATGTTCCATTGAGTGCATCATATATTAGGTTACCCTGTCATTGCTCAACATTCATATACAGATTGACAAACTGGCTGCTTTTCTTTACTTGCCTTGATACCGAGGTCAACTGCAACATTGCAATTATTTAACTGGAGTGATTTAATTATAGAGCCTGAGAGATCTTGGACTGTTTGGTTTAGTACAAACTTAATGACATAGCAGACCTTAAAGGATTTTAAGAAAGAGACTGAAACTACTTGAACAGTCATGATTCACTGATTTCCAGATCTGAACATGCCAGTAGTAAATCACCAACTTTAATGGGTTTTAATCCTGAATGCCCTAAAGTCATTGATTTTTTTTCCCATTTTGGCAAAACCTTTGACCCAGGTTTCTCGACAAATTGCAACATGGAAACCTTCTCTTCCCAATTCCACAGCATGCAAGGGAACCAGGACAAGCCCAGGAAGAAAACCTGATTATTAACAGAAATTGCAACCTTTCCAACATTTTACTTTTAAGTCTCCTTTTTGGCAATTAGTGTATCCTTCTTGGGTGGCAGTATTAAAATTTCATTTCATAGCTGAGCATATCACATCAATGAGATACTTGTGGTAGCAAGTTCTAGTGTTCGTTGTATTAACAAGTGTTTCCTAAATCTCTGACTGCCTGATTTTAAGGTTATGTTCCCTTATCCTTGTATTTTCCCATGACTGGAAAATATTTCACTATCTACCTAATCAATACATTTAAAAAAACCTAAAAACCTCAATTAAAGAGGACAATATTTTAGCAATGGAAATTAATATCTTCTTCATAAACTAATCCTTGGCATCATGATAGCATTCTATGGAATCTGCAACGCACTCCTTTATTGACCAGTATAACTGAAGGTATGGTGTCCAAACTGTAGGCAGTACTCCAGATATTGTCTAACCAGGAAGAAAACTAGATGCTGAAAATACTCAGCTGGTCTGACAGCATCTGTGGAAGGAGAAAGAGGGGTCATGTTTCAAGTATATTTGACTCAATGTCAACTGTTTCTCTCCCCACGATGGGAAGAGGTGCTGCTTATTATTCTGATAATGATATTTAAATACAGATTTGCATTCAAATTTCTTTCCAATTATTCAGACATTGAAAAGAATACTGAAATTTAAAATTACAAAGTAGCTATTAAACTAAAAGGTCTAGATTTCTCTCTCATCTTTAAGCAACTGAATCCAGAAAATCAGCAAAACAGGTTTTAGAGGGAGCTAATTATTTTGCTAAAACAAAATACCAGGAACTCAGTCTGAAAAGAAGCACATTTGACACGGATTACAACTTGCCCTGTTTATCCTCCTCCCATTCCTGAGGCAAGCAGCTACACTGCAAACAGGAACAAGAGAAAGAGGGTCACAGGCAAGTCTAAAAGTAAAGCAGTGGAGGTTAAGTTGGGCAAAACCTTGGACAGACTTACATAGAATGGTAAATTAACACAGTTAGGTAGCATGGAATAGAAACTTGCGATCAGAATTTGCAATGCAGCCATGTCCCTGGTGACTTGCTGAAAATGCCTTTGGAATGCATTCTATATTAAATACTCATTGCTGGCCTTCTGCAGAACATATGGATCTATATCACCTAGTGAGTTAAATCACTATATTCATTCTTTCATGGGAGGCTGGGTCAGCATTTAATACCCATATTCTTCGTTATCCTTGAGAAGGCAATGGAGACCTGCCTTCTTGCACCACAGCAGTCCATTTGCTATAGGTAGACCCATTATGCTATTTCGGGAGAAGCTCCAAACATTTGAACCAGGAAAACAGTGATATTGGAGAGTAGGTTGGAAGAGAAGAGAACTTGCAGGTGGTGAAATTCCCATCATCTGCTGGCCTTGTCCTTCTAGATGGTAGTAGCTGTGGGTTTGGAAGATTTGTCGAAGGAAACCATTTGGGATATGGTGCACCTGGCTAGGATACTCTTTGGAGAGCTTGTGCAGACTCAATGGACCGAATGGCCTTGCCCTGCACTGTAGGGATTCTACGATTCTATGAACATTACTCCTTTGGAGATGGAGGACGGTCACTAATGAAGCAGAAGACAGTTGGAAACTGCCTCGAGATGCTCTTGACCTGAAATGACTGACCAACTATGACAACCATCTCCATTTATGCTTGGTATGACTCCAAACAGAGGAATACCCGCTGCGCATACACACACACACGCACACAAAAAAACCCTAACCATCCTTAAGAATTGATATTGAGTTGTTAAAGACAGAATAGAACGTCTTCTACCTCTTCAGAACACAACAATGCATTTCACAACTAATGATTGACCCATTTGGCAAATATAGCAGTCAATCAATAATATAGTGCACACAATTTAATAAATAACCAAAGTTCTTTTTAGCTGTAAGGACACTGATGCTGCAGCTTTTCATCTTGCACTTATCAGGACAAATGCATGAGTGCCAAAATTTAAAATGACCACAACAATATGTATTAAAGAAAAGAAAAAGGCTATTGGGTTGGCTAGTTAATAGATTGGACAAGGCATTCTTATGGAGAAAGCAACAGGGAGCTATAACTATAGATTTCCAATATCTCAGTAATTTAAAAAAGGCACAAAAATTATTTTTGCCTGCAGAGAATGGTGCCTACATATGAACACATTACATTTCTAACAAATGTAAATGAACAATGTTATGAGGTCAACTGATAATCCTAAATTGGTTTAATGTAGGTCTCAGCATGCTCAGCATTATTCAAATAATTCTGTTGCATTTCAAGTTTCGAACTGCCACAGTAATAGCTGTCCATGCGAAATAGGTTCAGGACAAGCCAGGGCCTCAATGTGGCCAAATCTCACCGCGCTGGCCTCAGGACAAATACCTGACATTTGTGAAGAGCCAAAAAGCTGGACATTACTGAAGGTTGTCCTCTCTGAAGACCCTGAACTCGGCAAATGAGAAGGCTATAAACTTGGCTGAGGGAATTTGCATTCACTCAAACTGAACAGAATAAGCGCTGACCAATTACATCTAGCACACACATGTAGGCTCAGTACAGTCTATATACTTGGTCTATTATGAACTGAAGGAATTTGCTATTTGATTTGATCAATGAATCATTCAGGCTTGCTGCCTATGCATCTAGTATCACACCAGCACTGAATTTCAAACAATGTTGTTCAAAGTCAGCATACCTTTTGGATTGAAGGCAGCATCCTGTTAAATGAAGAATACAACATGTGTAATCACTGCATCGTAGCACCACGAATATGCTTACAAAGCCTGTTAAATTACATTTTAAAAAAGTTAAACCAAGCACTTTTCAGACCTGAAAGTGCTGGGCTTTTGGTCCAATTTCGCAAATTTTTGTGATTCAGAGAGAAATGATCTGATCAAGATAATCATTATCCAACAAGATGCAGCATAGCTATTTCAGCATCAAGATTGCAAGGTAAGCAAAAGGGGGTCTTGTGACACAGTGATAGTGTTTCTACCTCTGGGTCAGAGGTTTGGAGTTCAAGTCCCACTACTCGAAAGTGTCATAACACATCCGGACAGGTTGATTAAATGTATCTGCAAGACGAGCAAATGACTAGACCTATTAACAAGATTTCTGACAAAAGCTAATCTTTGTGGAGCTCGAAGAATCCCAATTTTACATTGATGGATGAAGTTAGCTTCTTCTTTGGAGAAATGTTAACTATTCCTCTCTCCATAGATGCTGCCAGACCTGATTTCCTGTTTTAAGTCAGCCCTATTGTCTCATTGAAAATCCAAAATCTTCCCCCCCTTAAATCAAAAGGGCAACTTTAAAGAAAGATGGTGATGCCGAGCACTTTTTTTAAAAAACGCGCATGACTTGCTTGAACAGAAGATCTATTTATAGGAGTTTTTCTATCTTAGCCCAAAGTTTTTTCTTGATAAGTGGTTGTAAATACAAACAAGCTGCAGTTTAGGGATGATTAAGATCACTTATTATAGGGATTCTGAAACAAGACATTTTGTTGAAATTTTCTTTACTCATCAGGACATTCAGAAAAATACCAATGTAAGGAGAAAATATTTTGTACCCATCAGAAGTGTGAAGCTTGGTTGGCAAATGGAGTCGCCTGGAAAATGCACAAGATTGAAGATGAAGAATTAAATGCCAAGCTTTAAATTTAAACCAGGTAGGTTGGCTGATCAGTCAAAGCACTGCCCCAAGGAAGAAACCAGAGAATGGCTGTCACCTACTTTATTAAGCTGAAACAGACTCAATGTGTACAAAATCTTTCTGGCTGTAAAGTCAACAAGGCGTTCTGCCTATCACACAAATAAGTAACGTAGCAATTGAGTTCCAGCATCAGCAAGATGCCAGGGACGTAAGCCACCTGTCCCAAAGATTGACAGATCACATCAAATAGCATTTCTCTTCAGCTGTGCGCAACAAGCAAAATACTGACCATACCTAGCCAGGCCATACTTGTAAACTTCCACAGTCTCCAATATTAGATGTGATTGCACGACTGGACATCACTTGCTAAATAATCTTGAATGCATGAAGAACTATGCTGACAACCAATTTAAGATTGCGAGTCAGACTCTCAGCGCAGTATATTTGTGCATGCCGGAAGCTACATATATTAATACACAGGACCCTGTTCTTTGTAGATAGACCGTGTACTGTTTCAATTTGAAATAGGCAACAGCTATTCTTTGATTCCTTCTTCAGGGCAGCGCTTTAACCAGAGTCAACTTGCCTGACAAGTTAACGGTCAGTCATCATCCAACTGGTGCATTTGCCATCACAGTTCCTCTACCAACCCCAAGCACTTTTCCAACCAATCAGCATACTCTCTTCTCAGACAGTATAAAACTTAGGTCCCCTTTACTTTACGATTCTTGCAAATGTCCTGAAGTGCAAGACCAAAAGCATTTTCAAAAAGTATGTTTTCAAGCAACACTGGGTTCCATATTATCAAATGTCTTTGAATTAAGGGGAAATACACAGGAGGGAATCTGTCCCACTCTTGTATGCTTAACTTACAGATTTCAGAAAAAGAGCACAATGCAGCTAATTAGATTGGTTGTGAAGAGTATATTCAGGGATTCTCAAACATTAAAATGAAGGAAAATGGATTTCACTTAAGAGTTCTAAGGAATCTGTTGAAACTCTTTGTTTACTAAGTTTTTGCCTAATACATTAAGATGCTCATTTGTTTATAGCTGTGTGTCTTCATTCCCGTGGAATGTTGTTTCTGACAATTTGCATTGTAAAATACTTCAGCCATTATTATAGCATTCAGTCTTTCTATTTAAAAAAAAGACATTTCCATTGTTTAAGCCAGAGCAGAATTTGCAAGTCCTACACAAGTCCTCAATAGAGTTTCTAACGAACTGACCGTATCGAATTTAAATTCTGGATTCAGTTCTTTGGATTCTAAGTCACCCACTCATTGATGAATGGGACCATTATTACACAGCTTGTGTAATCACAGATTGTGCTGTCCAGAGAATGGATTACTCAACTATAACTCGAGTACTTTTCCACCGATATTTTCAGAATAAAATCTTTCCTCCCCACTATCCGAGGACTTTCATCTGAATGAATTTCTGAGTTGTTATTGGTGTCTATGAAAACTGCCATACTGGGTGAGGTGCTTTATGATCTCTATTTTCATGAAACTTGTTTTGATCACCTTCTGAAGTCAGAGAAGTGCCCTATAATTTGTCTAACAAATTTGCATTTATTGCTGTCAGAGGAGTTGGACGCTGGTGGAGTTACAGTAAACAAAGAACTGATTAGGGCAGAGCATGCGTGATCTATATGGACTTCAGTAAGGTGTTGGACAAGGTTCCTCATGGGAGACTGTTTAGCAAGGTTAGATCGCATGAATATAGGGAGAACTAACCATTTGGATACAGAACTGGCTTGAAGGTAGAAGACAGAGGGTGGTGGTGGAGGATTGCTTTTCAGATTGGAGGCCTGTGACCAGTGGAGTGCCACAAGGATCGGTGCTTGTCAGGATGGGGTGTGACTTGAAGGGGAACTTGTAGGTGATGGTGTTCCAATGTATCAGCTGCCCTTGAATCGTTGTTTATATAAATGATTTAGATGTGATCATAGTTAGTAAGTTTGCAGATGACACCAAAATTGGAGGTGAAGTGGACAGCAAAGAAGGTTACCTCAGATTACAGCGGGATATTGATCAGAGGGGCCAATGGCCTGAGGAGTGGCAGATGGAGTTTAATTTAGATAAATGCTGCATTTTTGAAAAGCAAATCAGAGCAGGACTTTACCATTAAGTGTATAAGTCCTGGGGAGTGTTGCTGAACAAAAACACCTTGGTGTACAGGTTCATAATTCCTTGAAAGTAGAATTGTAGGTCGATAGGATAGTAAAGGCGGCGTTTGATATGCTTTCCTTTATTGATCAGAGCATTGAGTATAGGAGTTGGGAGATCATGTTGTGGCTGTACAGGACATTGGTTAGGCCACTTTTGGAGTATTGTGTGTAATTCTGGTCTCCTTCCTATTGGAAGGATATTGTGAAACATGAAACAGTTCAGAAAAGATTTACAAGGATGTTGCCAGGGTCGGAGGATTTGAGCTATAGGGAGAGACTGAATAGACTGGGGATGAAACTGAAGGGAGTTTCTTGAAATGGAGAAAGGTGACCAATGGTGTTCCACAGGGGTCAGTATTGGGGCCATTGTTGTTTGTAATATACATAAATGATCTGGAAGAGGGCGGTGTTAATATGATCAGCAAGTTTGCAGATGACAAAGATTGGTGGAGTAGCAGAAAGCATAAGGGACTGTCAGAGAATACAGGAGGATATAGATAGACTGGAGAGTTGGACGAAAAAAGTGGCAGATGGCTTTCAATCCAGACAAATGTGAGGTGATGCACTTAGGCAAGTCTAATTCTAGAGCGAATTATACAATGAATGGAAGAGCCTTGGGAAAAGTTGATGGGCAGGGAGATCTGGGAGTGCAGGTCCAGTGTACCCTGAAGGTTGCTGCACACGTGGATAGAGTGGTCAAGAAGGCATATAGTATGTTTGCCTTCATTGGACAGGGTATTGATTATAAGAGCTCGCAAGTCATGTTAAAATTGTACAAGACATTAGATCGGTCGCATTTAGAATACTGTGTACAGTTCTGGTCGCCACATTACCAAAAGGATGTGGATGCTTTGGAGAGGATGCAGAGAAGGTTTACGGGGATGTTGCCTGGTATGGAAGGTGCTAGCTATGAAGAGAAGTGGAGTAGGTTAGGTTTATTTTCACTAGAAAAAGAGGAGATTGAGGGGGGACCTGATTAAGGTTTACAAAATCATGAAGAGAAGAGACAGGGTGGATAGACACAAGCTTTTTTCCAGGGTGAAGGATTCCATAATGAGAGGCCACGCTTTCAAGATGAGAGGTGGAAAGTTTAAGGGGGATACACGCGGTAAGTGCTTCACACAGAGGGTGGTGGGCGTCCGGAACACGTTGCCAGCAGAGGTGGTAGAGGCAGGCACGGTAAATTCATTTAAGATGCATCTAGACAGATGCATGAGTAGGTGGGGAGCAGAGGGATACAAATGCTTAGGACAGGTTTAGACAGTACATTTGGATGGGCACAGGCTTGGAGGGCCAAAGGGCCTGTACCTGGACTGTAAATTTTCTTTGCTTTCCCTGGAGCATCGGAGGCTGAGGGGTGACCTTATCGAGGTTTATAGAATCATGAGGGGCATAGATAGGATAAATAGACAAGGTCTTTTCCCTGAGGTGGGGGAGTCCAGAACTAGAGGGCATAGGTTAAGGGTGAGAGGGAAAAGGTATAATAGGGACAACTTTCTTACACAGAGTGGTACGTATTTGGAATGTGCTGCCAGAGGAATGGTGGAGGCTGGTACAATTACAGCATTTAAAATGCATCTGGATGGGTATATGAATAGAAAGGGTTTAGAGGGATATAGGCCAAGTGCTGGCAAATGGGATTAGATTAGGTTATTTGGTCGGCATGGACGAGTTGGACCGAAGGGTCTGTTTCCATGATGTACACCTCTGTGACCCTATGACTCTACTTCATGAGTACTTCAAGGGCAGATGATGGCCAAGTGGTATTATTGCTGGACTGTTAATCCAAAGATGCAGGTAGATTTCTGGGGACCAGGGTTCGAATCCCACCATGGCAGATTGTAGAATTAAGAGTGTAATGATGACCATGAAACCATCGCCAATTGTCAGGGAAAAACCCATCTCGTTCACTAATGTCCCTTAGGGAAGTAAACTGCCATCCTAACCTGGTCTGGACTACATGTGCAGTTACTTTCCTCTTGGATGGTCTATCCAGCGACAGCCTCATCCCATGAATGAATCAAAAGTTTTTTTAAATAAACCAATTGCACCTTTTGCCTGTCATTTTTATGTATTCTATACAGTGTGCCTGAAATACCATTTAACCTGGAATGTGATTCCTTTGAAGCCTATTGCTGTCTAAGCAGCCGCTTCAACATCAGGGAGAGGACAACACTACTGAGCTGTTATCCTACAATATGAAATTGTAGTTAAGAACCTATTTCAGGATAAGAACAAATACTCAGGGTAATGCTTCCCTTCCTATATCCTGTTTAGGAATATAAAGACTAATTATGGTCCAACCTGGGTGAGATGAGTTAACAGGACAGGTGAAAAATTGAAGTGAATGAAGACCAAAACAATTCTATTCTTAAAATGAACAGTAACTTGGTACGACAGCCTTTTGGGGCATTGGGGTCAGCTTTACATGTGTTACTACACGGAGGTGAATCCCTCTGTTAATTAAACCAAACACCCAGAAAAGCTCACCTCGCCTCCTAATTTGTTAAAATATGAGTGGCAGAGAACTCTCAAATTCCACTGTTTAAAGAAATAATATCTTTTTTTTAATGTCAATGACAACATGAAACAACTATTCACAATCCTAATCCCCCCTTCCTCTTAACTGATTATCTGCCCCCAACTCTATAACAACATGTTGTTTCAATAAGACACTTCGTAAAATTATATCAACTTAATTTTAAAACCACACAGCCACTGTCTTCTTCTGTCTTCCCTCTTCTGGAAGAGAATCTCCCTGGGTCGTTGTCTTCCTTTTTACTGCGAGTAGGTTTCACATGAAAAGGTGCCTTTGATAGAGTGTTTCCTAATTTCTTGGGAGAGCAGGATGTTCGCTCTCCTTATGTTTCTGTCTGGACAGCAGTTGCTCTCTCTCTCCAATCTTCAAAATGTCCACATTTTATACCCCAACATCAGATCATCTCATTGAACCAATGTTGGTAAAACAATAAATTCAAACTTGATTGGGTTTTAATATTCTGGGACATAATTTAAGCTGATTGGTTAGGTTAGAATTGTTGTCAAAACAGCAACCAAATCTTAGGCATCGATTTCACAGCCAAATTTCAATTTTCAATTTTCCAGTACACTTTGGGACTGACATTTAATCATATAGATAGGTGCTTGTAAGCTCTCAGTTCAGAACAGCATTCACTCTCTCTTAAAAGGTACAGTATCATGCCTTCAACTTCATAACATCTCAAGTGGCTCGATTAGCAATTTTCTAGATTGGGTCAGACTGTTGTGGCTTCAAAACTTTGAAGTTACTACACTGTAACACAGTGAGGAGTACTATGGTATCAGGAGTATTTTCTTTCCAAGGATATATTAAACAGATAAGCTGTGTGTGAAATCAGACAGATGCAAGTGGACTCATCGCATTATTCAAAATAGTGCAGAGAGGTCTATCAGTCAACATTCACCCAAGAACAGATTCTGTGGCCATTTGTTTGGTTCTTCTTATGGGAATTGACTGCACTTCAAATAAGTGTTACATTTACCTGTAATTCATTGAGTACACTCTGGTTAGATTTAAGCAAATTAATACAAGTTCTGTCAACAGTGTCATCTGCCCTAGCCCTACAGGCACTCGTATCCTCAGTCAAAACTGCAGACCTCAGATCTGCCTTCGAGAGTGAACCCAAGGAAAATGATTGGCCCAGACAGAGTCCTCAGTCGTGCCCTCAGATCCTGTGCAGACCAACTAGAGGGAGTATTCCTTGACACCTTTAACCACTGTGCATGACAATCTCAAGTCCCTACCTGCTTCAAGAACACCACCATCATCTCAGTACCAGATGAAAACACATGCAATATGCCTCAACAACTACTGTCCGGTGGCTCTGATCTCGATAATCATGAAATGCTTTGAGGGGTTAGTCATGGCCCACATCAACTTAGCATCCCAGCCTGCCGTGATCCCCAACAATTTGCCTGCTGGTGAAATAGGTCCACAGCAGACACTGTTTCCCAAGCCCGACACTCATATCTGGACCATGTGGATAATAAGATATCTACATCAGGCTCTTATTTATTGACTACAGCTCTGCCTTCAACACTATAACCCCAACCAAATTAATCTAAAACGGAGATCTAGGTCTCGGCTCCGCCCTCTGCAACTGGACACTCAGCCTTCAGATCCGCAGACTGAAATCAGTGAAGATAGACAACAGCACCTCCTCTACTATAATCCTCAATACTGGCACCCCGCAATGATGTGTACTCAACCTCCTTCTGTACTCCCTCAACACTGTGGCTAAGTTTCATACAAACGCCATCTACAAGTTCGCTGACAATACCACCATTATAGGCTAGATATCAAACAGCGGAGGGTCAGAATACAGGAAGGAGAGAGAATGCTTGGTGTTGTGGCACAATGATAACAACTTCTCCCTCAATGTCAGCAAAAGAACAATCAATCATTGACTTCAGGAAGAAAGGAGGACACACTCTTATCTACATCAATGGAGATTATGTGGAGAGGGTTGAGAGCATCAAATTTCTAGTAGTGACATTACCAACAATCTGTCCTGGACCTCCCACATAGATGCAATGGTCAAGACATAACTATGCCTCTTCTTCCTCAGGAGGCTTAGGAAATTCAGCATCTCCACTTTTACAAATGCACCATAGAAAACATTCTATCTGGGTGCAAAACATCTTGGTACAACAACTGCTCTGCCTCGGACCATAAGAAATTACAGAAAGCTATGTGCACAGCTCAGACCATCATGAAAGCCAACCTCTCATTCACAGACTCCATCTACACTCCTCATGCCAAGGAAAGGCTGTGAATATCAAAGACCCCTTCCAACCCAATAATTCGCTCTTCCAACCTCTTCCATCAGGGAGAAAAGACAAAAGCTTAAACACACGCACCAACAGGTTCAAGGACAACTTCTGAATGGGGACTCTCAAATTTCAAATCTCATCTTGACCTTGCTTTTGTGCACGTCCTGTGCAGTCACAACCCTGCATGCCTCTCTCAAAACTCCATATGATCGATATGTCCTTTGATATTATGATCTGCCTGTATTGCTTGCAAAACAGATTTTTTTTTACTATACTTGGGTACATGTGACAACAATAACTCAAATCATTTAGATAAATAGTATTCTGTAAACAGAATGGCTGTTAATTCTGTTTCAAGTTAATTCCTGCTTCCTCAAACCTACCTTCAGTCCCACCTTTTACTGCTCATTCCCTCTGATGTATGGCCAAATCTGGTTTTTGCCTTCTATCTTCCTCTCTTATTTCCTCTCATCAACTTCAGCCAGTTTGCTCTCTACCTTCCGAGTAGACGTCTGGTCCTTGCTGTTAATTCTAGCCTTTTTTTTAAAACCTGCTTTGCTATTAGTGCTACTAAACATCTGATTAGCTGAAATTTCTCACAACAAAATTATTGTTTTTTTTTAAAAAAGTGACTGAACACAGGTGCAGAGTTCTGCATACCAGCCTTCTGTAAACAAGACAACTATTTTTTACAGATGTGTTATTTACTGAGCAACTATGCATGAATTCAGGACAAAATGTGCCTATTACAGGCAAACATTAATTAAAACCAGACCATACTGTGCAAACAGATGCACATCCAAATAACTGCCTTGCTGGCTAGGTCATTTCAGACATCAATTTAGGCCCAATCACTTTATCATGTTCTGAAGTTACGTGTAGACCAGACCCAAGTAACAACAGCAGGTTTTCTTCCCTAAAGGATATTTGTGCACCAGGTGGGTTTCAAGGTAAACTGGTAATTTCATGATCACTGTTACAAATAATTTTTTTGGCTCCAAATGTAAATTACTGAAATTAAATTTCCAGTTGCGATGGTAGGCATTAAACTCATGTTTGGATAATTTGTCCAGCCAACTGGATTACCAACCCAGTAACATGGCATGATTTCAGAGGAGGATAATACTGGCCTAGTCAGATCCCAGAGTGAAACCTGGGTTGATCGATCATAAATTCACTTTTGCAATTGTTTACCATGGGGATCACTGAGCATATTTGCAAATGACGTCACCAAAAAACAAAAACTTGGGCGACACGGTGGCTCAGTGGTTAGCATTGCTGTCTCACAGTGCCAGGGACCCGGGTTCAATTCCCGTCTTGGGCAACTGTCTGTGTGGAGTTTGCACATTCTCCCAGCGTCTGCGTGGGTTTCCTCCGGGTGCTCCGGTTTCCTCCCACAGTCCAAAGATGCGCAGGTTAGGTGAATTGGTCATAGCGTTAGGTGTAGGGTTGCTCTTCGGAGGGTCGGTGTGGACTTGTTGGGCCAAAGGAGCTGCTTCCACACTGTAGGGAATCTTACCAAAAAGATGCTTTTTGTAACAATTATATTACAAATATCAGAAATAAAGATTGAAATAAAACCCTCTGACCGTCAACATCCTTGCAGATATTCAAACTTCAACTGAATGTTTCCATTTTCCAATTTTGAATTTCTTGTTCAACTAGCATAGCTGAACTTGGGTTTCTTTCAGGCAAACCTTCCCATTCTTTTGGTGCTATATTTTTAGTTCTCTCTTCATCAGGTTCTTAAACTGCCAACAAGCTATTTACTTCAGAGGTTTGTCGGATGCATTCCTCTCAGACATCCGAAAGCGTTGTGCTTCTGGACCCTTTCCCTGACAACACCTAAGCTACGCTACTTGTCTTCTGTCCGGATCGTTTGAAGCCTGCTAAAACTGCTCTTACAGATCTTTTCTGTCTTAATAACCTGTTTCTTCCTCTGAAAGATGCATATCTACTGACTACTGTTAAAAAAAAATGGTCTGCTTCCATCTCTGATTTCCATGGTCATTGGGCACTAATACAATTTTATTTTCTTCATTTTACCCATATTTTCTAAGGCACTTCATTATTCACCTCAATTTTTATTTTTAAAAGCTTAATTTAAATGCACGTAAGCACTTTTAAAGACAACCCAGCATCATTCTCAAAAGTTAAACTACAAATAGCTCCCTTGTTAAAACATAATATAGAATTACAAATCAAGAATGTTCATCACACACATCCACCATGCTAGTCACCAACCAAGAGAATGCAAAACATCCATTCTAAGAGTGAGAGAGTTCTTTCCACAGCCAATACTTATTCTGAAGCCAGCTTTGTTAAAATAGATGATCTAGTCATTACACCATTGCTGTTTTATTGGACCCTGCAGTGTGGAAACTGGCTGATACATTTCCAATGTCATACTTCAAGCATATTTAATTGGTTGTGGCATTTCCTGAGCTTATGAAATATTCTGCAAAAAAAAACATAATTCTTTCATTCAGGAATAAAAAACCTGAAAGGAGCATCCAACAATTTAATTTAGTATCAAAGCCTCAAATGAACTGGATGTCAAATGCTCCCCAAAGAACTGTACCATAGCAAGAAGTCA
Organism: Chiloscyllium plagiosum; assembly: GCF_004010195.1. NCBI lineage: Eukaryota > Metazoa > Chordata > Chondrichthyes > Orectolobiformes > Hemiscylliidae > Chiloscyllium > Chiloscyllium plagiosum. Next base: position 130,195,203 of record NC_057712.1, read on the forward strand.
ACACCTTCAGGTGAGACAAGAAGTAAAAATTTAAAAAAAAGTAATCACAAAGTTTATCCAATTTATAAAAGATAAATCACTGTATTTCATCACATCTAAATCAACAACAAACATACAATTATTAGGAAACACACCTTGCAACATTTCCCTGTAGAGTGTCAGTCCATTTGAAGTTCTGAATGAAACGCAATTTGTTTTCTTGTGTTGTGCCGTCCAGGGATGATATAAAACCTTTGGATGAAAGCGTAGAAAAAAAAGAAATGTGACGACCCACAGTGTAAATCTTGCTTTCCAAGTTTCATTTACTATGCTGACTCGAGTATTATAAAAGTTTTCTAATCAACCTGTAATGTTATGACATCTCTGGAGCAGGTCGGATTTGAACCCAGACCACCTGCTCAGAGGGAGGGATGCTACCACTGCACCACATGAGGAGAAAGTGAGGACTGCAGATGCTGGAGATCAGAGTGGAGAGTGTGTTGCTAGGAAACCACAGGCAGTCAGGGCTTATGCCCGAAACGTCGATTCTCCTGCTCCTCGGATGCTGCTTGACCTACTGTGCTTTCCCAGCAACACACAACTCTACACCACAAAAGGCCTAATTGAGAAATTCAATTGCAGTTACTCGTTGACAAGATAGCTGTTTGTTCTTTAAATATTTTAAAGGATGTCAGCATGTGCTGCCCAACCCTACTTGTCATTAAACCAAGTAGCATGTTAGCCCACTTCAGACTGAAATTAAGTGTCAACCTTATTGCTATGGGTCTGGGGTGACAAGTCACTCAGACAAGATAAGGGCAATGGGTTTCCTTCCTAAAAGTACATTAGTAAAGCAGGTGGATTTTACAACAATTGGTTACCATTACTGTGATCAGCTTTTTCTTCCCTGTTTAAACATGCATTAGCCTGGATCTTTGGTTTATCAACCTAGTGACATCACAAACCCACCACCATCTCCTCCTGTACAGTAGGCTCAGATGGCAGTGTTTACCTTGGACTTCAGTTTCAGCAACACCTGGTGTTGAGATGAGTGTGCATATGCGCATAGTATGACCTGCTATCTTGAGGGAAGTTCAGGGATTTATTTGGTTCTGGAGGACCAAAGTTGATCTTTTCGTTCTTGCCTCATGTCAATCAAACTTTGCACTTTGTCTTGTTTGGCAGATGTTCCAGTGAGAAGTAGTCATGGGTTGGGGGATGCTAATGAATAATCTGTTGTCCTTTTTGAAGATGCTACACATACTTGCTACCATATCCCAATGACAGAGGATCTGAATGGCTTAGGTCATGGATGAGGTACTTTGACTGTATGACTTTGTAGACATTGGAAAATCTTCAGTGAATCAGGTGGTGAGTAATTCTCCAGAACATTACCTAGGTTTCTAGAGTAGTAGGATGATTGTGTTGGCCTAATGGTATCATCACAAAATTAATGATAACTCATTGATGACAGTTAATGATCACTATCAGCTAACTAAATTAATGACACAAATTATTGCACTACATCATTTACAATAGAATACAGCATAGCACAGGAACATGCCCTTCAGCTCTCCAAACCTGCACCAATTCCTAATCCTTAGTTAGACCCACCTCTCATTGCCCGTGGGTGATATCTATCCCTCTGCTCGCCTCACGTTCATGTGTCTATCAAGATAGATCTTAAACGTTGCTCCTGTGCCTGCTTCCATCACCTCCACCGGCAGTGCTGTCCAGGCACCTACCACCCTCTTGGTGAGAGATGCTCCCTGCACTCGTCCCCTAAATTTTCCCCCACTCATCTTGAATTTGTGCCCTCTTGTAATTGACCTTTCCATCCTATGAAAAAGCCTGACTATCCACCCTATCTATGCCTCTCAATTTTGGAGATTTTTATAAGGTCATCCTTCAGCCTCCATCCTTCCAGTGAAAACAATCAGTTTATTCAACTTCTCCTCATAACTAAAACTCTTCAGACCAGGCAACATCCTCGTAAACCTTCTCCACACCCTCTCGAAAGTACTCACATCCTTCTGGCAAACAGAATTGCATGTAACATGCCTAATATTGCTGATTGTCCACTTATTATTATGATCATCATCATCTATTATTGTTCATTCCTACTTCCCTCAATGCCATTAAGGAGTTAAAGAGGGAGGAAAATGGAATTACATGTAGGCTAGAAACAATTGAGGTGAACAAAAGACATGAGCAAACCAAAGAATTTAATGACAAATATTTGTTATTCTGGCAGTTTTTCTAGAGTCCACAAATGATATTCACTATCTTCAGTTTCTCAGCTTGACTGGGCAACATCTGGATTGCTGATCCACGACAAGGTAAGCATACAGACAGAGAGAAACTAAAAACATTTCATTGCATGTAATCTTTCGATAAATTTCACCAAACCTTCCAACAAATACAAATGGGACTACAAACCATGTGCATCACGTATAATGGTAGTTTCACAATATTACTGCATTCAATATTTCCAATCTACCTTTCCACCAAGTGTACAATAAAAATGGTTAAGTATCTCTTTAAACCAGATCCGTATTCAGCCATTATTCTTTTCCCATCTGAGGAAACTTATGACAGATCAAAATGTGACAGATCTTCCTGAGAGATGAAGGACCCAATTTACTTAGCTCAATTTCAGACCAGGATAAGTAGTTTCAATTATCCTTAATTAGCTTAGTTAACAGAGATCTGATCAAGCTTCAAATTCAAATGACGTCTAAGTACTTCAAGCATTAAGAGGTCTCCTGCCTCAACTATTCTTCCAGGCAATACATTCTAAACACCCATTCAATCTCAGAAAGCTTTCTCTCAAATCCCCTCCAAGCCTCCTGCCTTTCACTTTAAAATTATACTCCCTTAAATTGACTAAGGGAAACTGCTCCCTTCTGTTCACCATGTCCATACCCCTCAATCTCATACACCTCTATCAGAATTCCCCCTCAAATTTCTCTCCTCCAAAGTAAACAATCCAAGCTTAAACAGTCTCTCTGCATAACTGACATGCTCCATCCCAGGCAACACCCTGGGGAATTTCCACTGCATCCCCTTCAGCACAAACACATCATTCTATCGTGTCGAGAGTGTGGTGCTGAGAAAGCACAGCAGGTCAGGAAGCATCCAAGAAGCATGACAATCAATGTTTCAGGCAAAAGCCCTTCATCAGAAATGAGGGCTATCATCCTATAGTGTTTGACCAGAACTGTACGCAATGCTCCAGTTGTGGTAATCAAAGTTCTGCACAGATGAACATGACCTCTCTGCTCATATAATCTATGGCACAACTAATAAAGGCAAGTATTCCAATAATGCTTCTTAAAATCGTATTAACTGATCCTGCCACCTTCACAGTCAAGCACCACAAGATCCCTCTGTTCCTGAGCTTTCCTGAGTTTGCCATTCATTGCATTTTACCTTGTCTTTTCACTTCTTCCAAAGTGCATCACCTCACAGTTATCAAGGTTGAACTCCATCTGCCACTGATCTGCCCAGCTGACCAATCTGCTTGTAACCTAACACCTTGCTCCATTGAAGTGTCATATCATTCAAGGCTATGGGCCTAGAGCAGACAAGTAGGACTAGCGTAGGTAGTAATATATTTTTGGTGGTACAGACTCAATGGACTGAAGGGCCTTTTGTACACTATATGTTTCTACGATCCAGAATACATCTACCTGTCTTTGTATTTAGAGAAAACGAAAAGGAGGAAAGCAGGCAGCTAAAGTCTTATTTAGATCATCCATAATTGCACTGAGTTCTGAGCAGGCCAAATGACCTACTCCTGTTACTATTTATTTTGATCTTAAAAGTTTTTATTTATACAGTTTTTTCCATGGCTCCTAGAAGTTCAAATGTGCATCACGGCCCAGAAAATTCTTATGAAATATAGTTACCATTCTAATGAAGGAAACAGAACAGCTTAGTTATGCACATAAGCTTTCAAATAGAAAGCTGAAGAACCATCTCATCTGTTTTTGAGATGATCAAGTGATCAACATCACTAAAATACCGATAACCTGATCATAGCCACAGTACAGTTTGTGGAAGCTTTCCGTGCAATAACTGACTTCCACATTCCCCGTATTAAAACAGTGACTATACTTGAAAATGTACTTCTTTGGATGTAAAGCACTTTGAGGCATCCAATGACTGTGAAAATTGTGATATATTTGTAAAGCTTTCAAAAATTGTGATATATTTGTAAAGCTTCAGAAAGAAGAGCACAGAGAATTTTTTCACATCCTCATTGTGCTCCCAAACTTTTTACTGCTAATACACACATTTGAAATGTAGGGAAACTTCAGAACCCACAAAGAGATCATAGGTTAGCTAACTATTTTAATAGTGTTCATTAAGGGAGAAGTATAAATGGGGGAGAATTTCTTTTTCAAATAGTGCTATGAAATCTTTACAATCAACTAGGAGAAAGTGAGGACTGCAGATGCCATCCAGTTAAATAGGCAAAAGAAGCCTCATGCAAAAGAATTATATTTTCATCACTCTTGTCAGTATCAGAGAGATTTACAAGCCTGGATTGTACTCGCAACTCAGGAGAAGAGTTTGAACCCAGAGATAAGAGTGCTATCTAAGCCAGGTTACTGAACTGATTAAAATTAGCACTCCACACCTAGGTATTACAAAATTTAGCAAAAATAATATTGCTAGTAGATTTGTGACCTTTTTAAATTATATTTCTACCTTGTAAAAGAGAAAGATAAGCATCCATTGCATTTTTCATCATGTCCATGTTACAATTCACATCTGTGAATAACTCCAAAAGTTTCAGTCTTGTGCTTCTCAAGTCACTGAAAGACAAAAAATTGTATTACTAAATTACCAACCTCATAAATATGTAAAATTACTGTATAGTACACTTCCATATGATGAGACATTACCAGATCTTGACTGAAATGTCCTTTCAAATTACTGTTCCAATTTCCATTGTGAAACGTCGAACATCAACTACTTCTCCCTCCACCTATTCTGCCTATTTTCAGTGTCATTTTTAAAAAAATCCTATTTCCTGCACATAATATTTTGACTTTGTAACCAAATTCAGTTTATTAAAATTGTATTAGGAAAACTAACATTTCATGATTGACTTTGTGTGATTATAATCACACAATTAAAGTATATTCATTGACCAATCAATATTATTCTGCTTAATATAGTCAATACAGATCTCAGGACTGTAACATCATTTGATAAGGAAATGCAACATGTGATTGCAAACAGGAATAACCTAATGTTTTAGAGCATAGCTGCGAGTCTGAGGGCTGTTTAGTTTCAGATCGAGACTTCCAAGGTTGAATAAGACACTGTGGTCCAGGCTTACTATCCGTCATCAAGAAATCCTTGTATTGGTGTGTTAGAAGTACAGCAATTCAATAAAGGTAACCTTTGCATTACAACCAACTTTGTTACAATAGGTTTGATTTTGCAACTGTAACTCGTTAGACTTTAATATACACTAAATTTGTACAAACTAATATGCTCTGTATTAGTTTTGTCCTTAGTGTATAAAGGCTAACAAAGTCTTTTCAAGCATTCAAACACAAAAAACAAATTTCAAACAAATTACTTAAAAAAGGAGAGAAAAAAGCAAACACTCAGTTATTAGTAGGTGATTTAACAGGAATTTAGCCAAATCAAATATGAGGATTGAGGCATGAGCTCAAGGATATCAGCTTTCAGTGACCAAATGACGTTTGAAGTGAGCCTACCTCCAATCAGGAGAGGAAGGCCTTTGAACCACTAAGAGGCAGAGACCTGGTGTCAACACAACCCTAAGCTGAACCAGAAAGCAAGAGCTGCAGTATCTCTGTAAACTCACTGCCTTGCTTGAATACATTTATAACTGAAGTAAAGTTTCCAGAGTTATTGCACAAGCCTGACTGCTGCTACCTTATTAAAGTCTCAAATGATCAAATTAAGATTGAAGTTTAAATTACATAATACCCCTAAAACTGGTGTGTAATAAATTAGGCAGAGACATATACAAAGGGTGCCATTCCTTGCGTGGAAATTCATCACCGTATCAGTCATCTCTTGGAATTTCACAATAGGATCAATTTCAGAAATGATCCCTTTTTCATTCTCCCAGTTTACAACTGTCAATACTGAATTAGGATTCGTGGTCATGCTCCTGGTCTTACACCATGATAATTCTGCAGTCTGCACACTAGTTCTGTAATCTTCCAATTGACCTCTCATCTTAGCCATATCCCTCTCACCGTTGTGCGTACCCGATTATGTTGGGATGATTATGGATAATAATTACTCAGTGCAATTTCACAGCAAAATAATAAGAAATGGGATTTCAAATTCTTTTGCTTTATTTAAAAAATATTTATTTTAATTCTCAAATATTTGTCTCAGTTTAAATCACAAACGTGGTTATTGAGCATTATAAAGTAAAATATTGGTTAGAGTCCTGATCTTCAATTAATTGGATGACATCATATGGTTTCAAAGTGAGGGCATCACAACTTGCCTCCAAGCTCCCAAGCTATGGCAGCAAGACCAGATCTCAGCACCAGTCACTGCTTGTTTCTTATCAAAATTCAGTCAACTCTACAAGGGAATATCTAATTCAGCCTCAAACAATTGAATTTTCTGTTAAGCTGAAGCGTCTAGATTTAAAAGTCAGTTGAGGGTCCGTGAGTAGCACCTTTTGGCTCTAATTCAGAAGCAGAAGTTAATTGCTTCATTCCAGAGATGTGAGCATTAAAATTAAGGCTAATGTCAACACTTTGTGACGGAGTGAAAAATATACTGGAGGAAGTATCGCTTTTAAAGGAAAGATTCAACTGAGGCCCCACCTTCTTTCTCAAATGGAGGAGAAAGATTTCATGATATCATTTTGAAGAAAAGCAGGGAGATTTACCATAGTTTCCAGGCTAATAATTTGTTACTTAATGAACCTAGCTACAAAAGCGGATCATTATCAAAGACATTGCTGTTGAACAGAGTTTGTTGTGTGCAAACTGGCTGCTGCAGTACATTCAAATAGTGAGTATATTTCAAGAGTACTCTTTGGTCTTGAAAGTTTTTGCACCATGGAGGTTGCAAATTTTTATATAAATGCAAAATTTTATTTTCTTTTATTTGGAAAGGAAGACAACTATTGCAAGGAGAAAACAGAGAATTTAAGAAGCTCAAAAGACTCTCCACTATGAAGACCTTTAACTGGATAATGATTTTAGGTTCCACATGCAGTTGCCCACAGGCAGAGACAATACTGAATACATGTTGGTACAGCTCTCAGCAGCAGTACTTGAATATACCTGATGGAATATTCATTGCACACCTGGATAGTTGAAACTATTACACTATTTCAGATGGGCACCAAGATCAACTGTGCTTGCAGTATGTACTGTTTACAAACACTGCTGTAACTCACCAAACTAATTCTAACAGCTCGAGCCTAGCCCCGTTGTCCTCTTTTTACAGGATAAGTGCATCAAAACTTTGACAGTTCTTTACTGCCAAATCACAGGTGGTCCTGACTTGGACACGAATTGTTAGATTAGATTACTTACAGTGTGGAAACAGGCCCCTCGGCCCAACAAGTCCACACTGCCCCGCCGAAGCACAACCCACCCATACCCCTACATTTACCCCTTACCTAACACTACGGGCAATTTAGCACGGCCAATTCACCTGACCTGCACATCTTTGGACTGTGGGAGGAAACCGGAGCACCCGGAGGAAACCCACGCAGACACGGGGAGAACGTGCAAACTCCACACAGTCAGTCGCCTGAGGCGGGAATTGAACCAGAGTCTTGGCGCTGTGAGGCAGCAGTGCTAACCACTGTGCCACCGTGCCGCCCACTTATTCCTTTAATCATGGCTTGTTTCAAACCTGAAATTCACTACCTAACATAATGACAGGGTTGAAGCAGCTCCAGAGAGCAACCAACTACCACAATTGCTGGGGTATCAGGAACAGACAATTATAATCTTGCCAGCATTGCCCATACTTAAATCACCCAGATGATCAAAATCCTGTGTTACTCCCATTTGGAAGCAGAACAGCTTCTGTTTGTTGAATGCAGTTACACCTGCTTTCTGCAGCTAAGCTTACAAAGCAACATTATGCTGATAACTTTACCATTCTCCAGATGTCAGCATGACGAGCAATGCCTATTTTGAATTAAAAACTGAATTTGTATTCTGGATTACCAGTTGAGTAACTATCAGCTCTCTTTCGTTCAGTAATGTACTGAACTCGTTCTGGGCATCAGACAGTTTGTTTTCATTTGAAATTGAATGAACTAATTTGAATATTGCATTTTCTTTAAGCAAAACAACATAAAAATAGCTCACAATGAAGTAAATAGGATCCTCTAAAACAATATCTCAAGCAGCAGTTGATGCACGCCTGCTTGATCCACATGCCTTGCCCTATTCCTAGAAATTGTCACTTTTGTATTTGAAAAGATGACCAAATACAAAGTGAGGAAAGTCCAGAACTAGGGGACATAGGTTTAGGGTGAGGACCTAAGGGGCAACTTTTTCACGCAGAGGGTGGTAAGTGAGCTGCCAGAGGAAATGGTGGAGGCTGGTACAATTGCAACATTTAAAAGGCATCTGGATGAGTATATAAATAGGAAGGGTTTATAGGGATATGGACCTAAAGCTGGCAAATGGGACTAGATTAGGTTGGGATTTGGTCGGCAGAAACGAGTTGAAGGGTCTGTTTCCATGCTACACATCTTGATGACACTAATTATAAACAGTCTGATTTGTTTATAAAAATAACAACATTACCTGTATTGAGAAACTGAACTTCCTTAAATAGGAACCTTACCACTTCAAAACTGACAAAGAAATTGAAATATTGCTTGACAGGTGACAGAGCCCATTTCAAGCAGCAGTAGCTATTTTCTCCCAATATTCTGGTCTCTGAATTCACTCAAGTTGTGTCTCAAGTATCTGATTCACCTCAGCAGATTTCATAGCTGAAAAATTGAAGAGCTAATGTCACGACTATTTAATTTAGGAAAGAAGTTTGCACAAATATGCAAATAACAAGGGGTCAGTTTTTAAAGAGCAGAGAGACAACCTGATTGATGAGCATAATATTGTGTGGGCATGGACAAGATGGATAGAAAGCAGCTGCTACCATTAGTTGAAAGGACAATAACAAGCGGATATAATTTTAAGGTGAACAGCAGGAAGTTTAGAGGGAGTTAGGGAATTTTTTTTTCCCACCCAAAATGATGGGAACCTGGAATGCTTTGCCTGAGAGGGCAGTTGAGACAGGAAACCGCAATCTTTAAAAAGGTACTTGGATGAACACTTGGCATTTGAGAACATTCAAGGCTATGGGCCAAGTGCGACAATGTGGGCCTACTGTAGATATACAGCAATTTCTTGTCAATGTTGACTAGATGGGCCGAAAGGTCTCTTCTGTACTGTATGATTCTATGAAGAATCAAAAAGGGCAACACCGATCCCGATGGTGGAATGCACAAAAAACAGAGAGCATAGATTTGAAAGCAGTGGAGATACGAAGGAAAACCCTCGTCACACAGCGAAGAGCTAGCATTTGGAATGCACTGGCTGAGTGTGAGATGAAGGCAGCTTCAACGTAAACATTGCAAAAGGAATTGGATCTATTCTGAAATAAGAATTTACACGGCGCGGAGGGGAAAGGCAGGCGAGTGACGCTGGATGAAGTAAAAGAACTGCGGATGCTGTCGGTCAGAAACTAAAAGAAAAATTGCTGGAAAACTCAGGCCTGGCAACATCTGTGGAGCGAATTACAGTTAACCCTTCCTCTGATTTCTTTTCACAGATGCTGCCAGACCTGTTCAGCTTTGATTTTTGACAATGGATGAATTGTTCCTTCTGGGAGACAGCAGACACGTTGGGCTGAACACTGTCTTGTGCCGTAAACAGTCTCTGATCATAGGATTTTAAATTACTGCGGGCCTATGTCAAATCACCAGGAAAGGAGAAGTTGATAAAGGAAGCTTGCATCGGTTTATTTTTAATGTTGAGTGTCTTATAACCAAATGGCACCCGCTGGTGACCTCAGGCAGGGAGACGGTGAGGCAGGTCGGACTCTGCATCGGCAAAGTCAATGGTACATTTAAAGGGCCTGGGCATTTAAACCTTACTTGCAGATCTTCGCCGCGGCGGTGTTCGTGGCAACTCCGTACAAGTTGAAAGAAACCGGGGCCGTCGCCTTCAGCGGGTTTCTATGAAACCAGTGTGTCATTGTCGTATCCCGACTGGATGGAGAAAGAAACTTCAAAACGCCGCGGAGACCGGGAAGGAGAGAGAGAGAGAGAGAGAGCCGCCTGCTCCTATACACCGGGACCGAGAGGGGGAGCGGCCCGTCTCCGTACACCGGGACCGAGAGGGGGAGCGGCCCGTCTCCGTACACCGGGACCGGGGGGTGGGGGGAAACGGCCCGTCTCCGTACACCGGGACCAGGAGGGGGAGCGGCCTGTCCCTGTACACCGGGACCGGGGGGAGCGGCCAGCGGCCTGTCCCTGTACACCGGGACCGGGGGGGGGAGCGGCCTGTCTCCGTACACCGGGACCGTGACCGGGGGGAGGGGGAGTTTCGGTTGGACGGTGGTGGAAGCCGGAAGTCAGGAACAGCTCGCGAGAGGCTGCGCGATGACGTCAATCGCTCTCCCGGAGATCACATCCTCCGAATAATCAACCGGATGTTTGTGTTTTGCTTGTAACATCCTTTTCATCTCAAATGAATTCTCCGGAGCGGTCAGGCCTGCCCTCTTTTTTTTTTAAAAGTTAACCACGGGGAAGCCATTCCCAACCGCCATCTCCGCCCCTGTCCGCTTCAGCAGATATCATGGCGCGGGTGGGGTGAGGTGGGGGGGGATTCAGCATTCTGATTGGCTGAGCGGCCTGGGCGCGCGGCCTGGCGGTTACCTCATCTCAACCGTTACGTCAGGCGCTCGCTCACCCGAGCTTGCAGGCGCCGATCGTTGATTGATCGCTCAACAAACCAGTCAGGTGGAGGAGCGGGACAACGGGCGGCATGCGGAGCCAATCAGACTTGGTAAAAGCCCGGTGGGCGGAGATCGGAGGCGGGGTGAGCCGTGTTGAACCGCCATCAGGTTCGGGTTCAGGGCCTTTCTTGTTGCCTCCTCCTCCTTTGGCTCGGATTGTACATAGAGCCCAGATGGGCTTGGTCAGGAGCTGGGTCTGGTACTGGTTGGAGGCTGTGACTTGAGGCACAATGTTAGGCGAGGAGTAGTTTACAAAGCGAGTCCAAATGTTGACTTGATACCATTTGGAGTGACAAAATATATATTGCAACACTTAAAACAATGACTGATATTAATAAAACAGTACAAAAATGGCACGCAAGTTTCAAAAAAGGTACAGACTTCGATTCCTGGGGACAGTTAGTGGAAGCTATCGACGAGTACCAAATGTGAGTCATTATTAATCCTGTTACATTAACCGTTTGAGTTGTTAATGACCAAACTTTTTTTTTCCGAAAAAAAAATTTCAACGTAGACGACGTAGAAAGTTTGAAGTAAATTGCTAAAGATAGCCCCAGTAGTCTTTGGGCTTTAAATTGCCAGGGGAGCTTTGCACAGTTCATTCTGCATCCACACCCTCTTTTGTTATGGGTGGAGACAGCAGGATATGTTAATGCTTGTTCTGTTTTGAACGAGAAGACTTCAGTATTTTTGCCTTTTTTTTTGTTAAAATGTTTCTTAATGAAAAGCTTTAGCTCCCCATGTTTGATTATTTCAGCAAGGGAAAATTGAAATGTGTTCTAGTAAGATATGGTTATATTTTCTCTCCATCAGGTCCACATAGACAACCGTGGTTTTACCAAGAGTTTACCATCTTCTGGTTAGGATGCTCTGCAATGACTTATGATCTTGACTTAACTTTGTGGCTGTGTTTCTGGTTTCTATTCTGAAATGTTGAATAATGCACAATTTATTTAACCAGTTCTTTAGTAGCTGCTGGCACAAAAAGTTACCCTACTAATAGAAATTCATGCTCCATCGTTGTGTGGATGTAATCTACAGTGATCTCAAACCAAACATGCTATCAGAATAAAATTTAAAATGTGGTAGGAGCAAGGGGTATAGTTCAGGTTTTAACTTTTTTATTATTTGTTTGTGTGGTGTGGGTGTCGTTGGTTGGCCAGTATTTATTGTAGACAGGCAGGAGGCTGGAAGAACGCAGCAAACATTGCCAATCCTAGTTGTCCTTGATAAGGTGGCGGTGAATTGTCTTCATGAACTGCTGCTGTCATGTGTTGTAGGTTGACCCACATTTCCATTAAAGGAGTTCCAAGATTTTGACCTGCAATTGTGAAGAAATGGTGATATGTTTCCAAGTCAGGATGGAGAACTTGCAAGTGGTGGTGTACCCATATACTGTATCTGCTTCTGTTGTCCATCTAGATGGAAGTGGTCATGGGTTTGGATGGTGTTGTCTAAGAATCTTTGGCAAATTTCTGCAGTGGCATCTTGTAGATAGTAGCAGCAGTGTGTACTGAGCATTGGTGATTGTGGTGCTACTCAAGCAGGCTGCTGCTTCTTGGATGGTGTCAAACGTTTTGAATGTTGGAGCTGCACCCATCCAGGCAAGTGGATAATATCTCATCACACTCTTGACCTTTGTCTTATCGGTCGTGGACAAGTTTTGGAGAGTCAGCACGTGAGTTTTTCTTTGCCACAGTATTTTTAGCCTGTGACTACCTCTTATAGCCACTGTGTTTGATGTGATGAGTCCAGTTGAGTTTCTTGCTAATGGTAATGCCCAGGTATTCAGTGATGATAATGTCATTAAATGTCAAGAATTGATGTATTAATTGTCTCTGTCTCTTATTGGAGATGGTCATTGCCTGATGTGAATGTTGCTTCTTTTCACAAAAGATGATGCTACATAAGCCCTGGTGAAAAGTGAGGTAATTCAAATGCCAGAAGATTTTTAAATTGATGAAGATGAGTTAGTGTGTAATGTTAAATCACCAGGATTGAATGAAATGAATAAAAAGATGTTGAGGAAAGCAAGTGTGGAAATTGCAGAGGCATTGGTAATAATTTTCCAGCCTTCCTTTGACTTAGAAAATTGCAAATGCTAGTTCAAAAAAAGTCCAAATATAGGCCCAGTAACTATAGACCAGCAGTTTGACCTCAATGTTTGGAAAGTTTCTAGAAATAAAGTCATTTTGAAAAATGAGTTAAGGGACACCACATGGATCTCTTAAGGAGGGCATGTTTTCAACCAATTTGTTGGAATTTTTAGATGGAATAACAAGGTGTATGTTGATGAGATCTACTTGAACTTTCAAAAGATATTTGGTGAAATTCCCCATATGACTTGAGCAAAATTATCACTCTTGGAACATAAGGAACAGTCGCAACATGGGAACAAAATTGGTTGAGTGACAGAAACCAGCAATCGTGTACAATTGTTTGAATTGGTTGAAAGGTTGGAGTTCCCTAGATATCAATTGTAGGGTCTCTGCTTTTCCAGAAATATTAATAACCTTAATATAAATAAGATCAATATTTATAAATTGATCCTAATGTACAGGACAAATTTCAACATTTGCGGATACTAGGAAACTTAGAAGCATTGTCAAGAGTGAGCAGAATTCTTTTGAACTGGGTCAAAACTCTGGAACTCCCATCCTAACAGTGGCTGGACCAGTTCAATAAGTCAATTCATTGTCTCTTTTTGAAGGCATTAAGGATTGGCATAATGCTATCCTTGCTAAATATACCCACATCCTGTGAATGAATTAAAATAAAAGCAACGGAACAGACAGATCAGTGGCAAATGAAATTTAACGCAGAGAAGTTAGATCACATAGAATACAAGGAGAATTAGCCATTTAGATAAAGAACTGGCTTGAAGGTAGAAGACAGAGGATAGTGTTGGAGGATTCCTTTTTGGACTGGAGGCCTATGACCAGCGGTGTGCCACAACGTTCAGTGGCTGGGCCCACTGCTTTTTGCCATTTATGTAAATGATTTAGGTGTGAACATAAGAGGTAGTGGACAGTGAAGAAGGTTACTTCAGACTGGAACAGGATCTTGATCAGATCGGTCAATAACTGAGGAGTGGCAGATGGAGTTGAGTTTAGATAAATATAAGGTGCCGCATTTTGTACACTTAATGGTAAGGTTCTGGGGAGTGTTGCTGAACCAAGGGACTTTGTTGTGCATGTTCATAGTTCCTTGAAAGTGGAGTTGCAGGTAGATAGGATATTGAAGGTGTTTGGTATGCTTGCCTTTATTGGTCAGTACGTTGAGTACAGGAGCTGAGAGAAAGTGAGGACTGCAGACTGCACATGCTGGAAATCAGAGTCGAAATGTGTGGCACTGGAAAAGCGCAGCAGGCCAGGCAGCATCCAAGGAGCAGGAGAGTTGACATTTTGGGCATAAGCCTTTCATGAGGCTGATGAAGGGCTTATGCCTGAAACGTCGATACTCTTGCTCCTTGGATGCTGCCTGGCCTGCTGTGCTCTTCTAGCGCCACACTTTCTGGCATTGACCATAGGAGTTGGGAGGTCATGTTGCGGCTGTATAGACCATTGGTTGGGCCACTTTTGGAATACTGCGCGTAATTCTGGTCTCCCTCCTACAAAAGAATGTTTTGAAACGTGAAAGGGTTCAGAAAAGATTTACAAGCATGTTGCCAGGGTTGAGTGGGTTTGAGCAATGTGGAGTGGCTAAATAGGCTGGGGCTGTTTTTTCTGGAGTGTCAGAGGCTGAGGGATGCACTCAGGTTTTTATCACATCATGAGGGGCATGGATAGGGTAAATAGGTAAGGCCCTTTCCCTAGGGTGGGGTGTCCAAAACTAGAGGGTGCAAGTTTAAGATGAGAGAGGAAAAATTTAAGAGACCTACGTGGAAACCTTTTCACATACAAGGTGGTGCTTGTATGGAATGAGCTGCTGGAGGAAGTAGTGGAGGCTAGTACAATTACAACATTTAAAAGATATTTACATGGCTATATGAATAGAAGAGTTTAAAGCGATGTGAGCCAAATGCTGGCAAATGGGTGTAGATTGATTTAGGATATCTGGTCTGCTTCCATCTATACATCCGTGACTCTTAAGTGATTCATTTTGGGAGGAAAAATAGTGAGAGACCCAATATATAAAGTGAACTACGAAGGGTACAATCTAGAAGAGGTTACAGGAGACAGAGTCTAGGTGTACCTGTGCGTGAATCGCTGAAACTGGCAGGGCAGGGTTTTAAAACTTGCAGCATTCGAAGCTTTAAGAGCATAGAGTTTAAAAGCAAGGAGGAAATAATAAATTTGTTTGCCCTCAGATGGGCATTAATGTCCAGCTCTGGGCACAACACTTGAGGAAGGGTGTGAAGGCAGAGAGAATGCAGAAGGGATTCAAATGGTTCCTGACTGAGGCAATTCAGTTATGTCGATAGATTGTACAAGTTGACACTGCTTTCCTTGGTGAAGAGAAGGTTGAGAGGAGATTTCGACCTCAAATTCACCTGGACAGTCTCGGACTCCTCCCTCCCCTTCCTAGACCTTTCTGTTTCTATCTCAGGCGACCGAATCAACACGGACATCTACTACAAACCAACCGACTCCCACAGCTACCTGGACTACACCTCCTCCCATCCTGCCCCCTGTAAAAACGCCATCCCATTCTCCCAATTCCTTCGTCTCCGCCGCATCTGCTCCCAGGAGGACCAGTTCAAAATACATACAACACAGATGGCCTCCTTCTTCAAGGACCGCAATTTCCCCCCCGACGTGGTCGACGGTGCCCTCCACCGCATCTCCTCCACTTCCCGCTCCTCCGCCCTTGAGCCCCGCCCCTCCAACCGCCACCAGGACAGAACCCCACTGGTCCTCACCTACCACCCCACCAATCTCCATGTACAGCGCATCATCCGCCGTCACTTCCGCCACCTCCAAACAGACCCCAGCACCAAGAATATATTTCCCTCCCCTCCCCTATCAGCTGTCCGTAGAGACCACTCCCTCCGCGACTCCCTCGTCAG
>NC_057712.1:130211373-130217678 GCF_004010195.1 Chiloscyllium plagiosum
TGGATGCTGCCTGACCTGCTGTGCTGTTCCAGCAATAAAGTTTCAACTTTGATCTCCAGCATCTGCAGATCTCACTTTCTCCTCGAAGATTTCAACCTACTGCGAATCCTCTTACAAGGATGCCTTCCTTGCAGAAGCTCTCTGCCTCTCTCTACAAAGATTTCAGTGAGTCCCTCTCTCACTGCACACCCCACACCTATCACATTTCCAACGCCCCTCCTCCAAGTCCCTCCTCCCTACCTTTTATCTTCTCCTGCTGAACACTCTCTGCTCATTCCTGAAGAAGGGCCTGTGCCCGAAACGTCGAATCTCCTGTTCCCTGGATGCTGCCTGACCTGCTGTGCTGTTCCAGCAATAAAGTTTCAACTGAGAGGAGATTTAACCAAGGTATGGTGGCTATGATGTAGAGCGATACCAACAGTGTGGGTTCAATTCTCTACCAGTTGAAATTACCATAAAGGACTCTGAATCAATCCTGGCCTGTGGCATGGTTGCCCTCTGGTTAAACCTTACAAATGAGAGCAAACCTCTGGCTTAGTAAGACTATGGCAACTTTAAACAGATTTATTCAAAATCATGAGGGCTCTGGGTCATCTGGTCCCATTGGTTGCAGGATTGAGGACCAGAGGAGCACAGGCTTAGGGTAACTGGCAAAAGAAGTAGCAATGCTGACACAGGAAAAGTTCTTGGGATTGCTTAACATCTGGATTACACTATCTACACGTGTAATGGAGGCAGGGTGAATAAAAGCATTTAAGTACTTAGCTGAAAAAGAAGCATATGCAGGACTATGAGGAGAAGACAAGGGATGTGGCAATTGATAAATTACTCTGGAGAACCAAGGACAACCCTGGCCAGATGGTCTCCTTCTGTGCTGTTGCCATTATGTGATTCTAAAGTGTTTGGTCGACTTCATGATCGTGAAAGTCTCATATTATTTCTTCCTAGGGTTATAGTTATTTTGGCATACATTTCAGCCCTGAGAAATTGTTTTAAAAAATACCATTGCTGTATTCTTTGTCATGAGTTTAAGGTGTTTACATCAAACGTATTGCAGTTGTTCCTTATTGTGGCTGGAGCCTTTTCATAACACACCTCTGTACTGACTAGCCTGTAAGGTGTTTTCCTCAAAACAGGAAATGGGTGTGTAACTTTTGCAGGAAGCAGTCTTAGTGGACTATTCCTGGAAATGTCCTCTTGAGATTTGCTACTATATAGCTTTCCTTTATTGGTTAATTTTAGATGTCCTTAGGAAAATGGGTGTCTAATCGGGGTTATAATTCAAGTTTGTGGAAACTGGAGGATGAGGAAATGTGTGCCAAGTTTTTATTTTGTAGCTTATTTTGTCCTTTTTGAATCCTGAAAGTGTTGATTCATTGTTTGTTTGGTTCCTTATCCATGGGTATAAATGTTGACAATTGTCCATGTTGTCTTGGTTGATAGTCAGGATTTACACTGCCAAAGTGAGGTGAGAACGACTGTTCCTGATGAAAGGTAGCATTTTTGACTGTGTGGCGTCAAGGCGTTTGGTAATCGGGGGGAAAACTCTTTTTTGCTTAGAGTTATACTTGACACAGAGTAAGGTGGTTGTGGTTGTTGGCAACCTTCCCTGTAATGATTCTTCTGCTTGTGGACATCTGAGGTGCGTACACAGTACTGGCTTCTGCAAGCTGGAACCAATGTGTCAGAGAACCAAGTCAAAAGTTAAGAAGTGGAGTATGTGGGAAAATGAGAAGAAGTTCATTTTGGGTGGGAGAACAAAAGTACAGTTTTATTTAAACAGAAAAACTGCAGAAAGCTGCAAAACAAAGGGCTTTGGGAGAACTTGTGCATGAAACACAAAGTTAATATATGTGCTGAGTAGGTAATCAGGAAGGCTAATAGAATGTTGGTTTTTATTCAAGGGGGTTTGTGTATACAAATAGCTTCATTTACTGCAGCTGTACATGGCGCATCTGGAGTACTGAGTCGTTTTGGTCCTCATAATTAAGGAAATATATCATTTCATTGGAGGCATTTCAGAGTTCACAAGGATGATCCCTGATATGAGCAAAGGCTAACCAGCTTGGGACTTTACTAATGAGAGTTCAGAAGAATAGAAGGTGTATATATAGTGCAGAGGGGATGTTACCTTCGTGGGAGCCCCTAGGACTAGAAGGCATAGTTTGAGATTAAAGGGATACCAATAAAAAGCTGAGGTGAGGGGGTACTTCTCTGAGGGTTGAGTTTTTGGACCTCTTTGCCCCAGAGAGCTGTGTATGTTTAAAGCTGAGATAAATTCTGGATCAGTAAGGGAATGATGGTTACTGGGAAAGAGCAGGGATATGGATATGAGAGTTGGATCAGCATTGATCCTCTTGAATGAAAGAGCAGGCTTGAGGGGCAGAATGGCTGCCTACTGTTGCTATTTCTTATGGACTTACCGACTTATGCTGTTTAGCAGACACTTTCACCTCACCTCTGGACTTGACCTCTTTTGTCTGTTTGAACCAAGGCTCAAATGAGGTGAGGAGCTAAGTGACCTTGGCAGAATCCAAACTGGGTGTTACTGAGCAGGTCTGCTTGATATCACTGTTGATGACGCTGCCCATCACTTTACTGATGATAAAGAGTAGCCTGATGGGGCAGTGATTGGCTGAGTTAGATTTGTCCTACTTTTTGTATTCAGGACATTCCTGGGCAATTTTGCACATTGTCAGGTGGATGCCAGTGTTGTAACTGTACTGGAAGAGCTTGGCTAGGGGAGCAGCAAGTCATCAGTATTATGTCAGAATGTTGTCAGAACCCATAGTCTTCACAGTATCCAGTGCCTCCAACCATTTCTTGATATCATGTGGAGCTGTTAAAGTACAAATTTGAGACTGCTCAAGGAATCCCTGATGGACTCGACCTGTAGCCTCTCTTGGTTCATCCTGGCAATCGTACTCTGCGGTAGGCTGGAATATAAAACTCTTATGGTTTAGTTTAAATTATGACCTTTTTTATTTACCAATGGCATCAATGTTACACTATAACATAGATACCTACAAGCCAGGCTTGACCTAAGATTCTAAAACCATTAGCAGATCAGCGGCACCAGCTCTTATCCCAAAGAGCGCTCTCAGGCTTCTCCCCTTATTGTTGCAAACAAGCTATCTTTATTCAGAATTTGGTATTAAAGTTAGAAAAATGGCAATGTTCTCAATCAAATAAGCAACAATAAAATGGTAAAAGTTTGTGGAGGAAGAGAAACTCGTTGACAGGTCCGAGTACGCTTGACTAATTAAGCTACATGCACATCAAAGTGGGAAACCGTGATCCAGCCAGGCACCGAGTGGCTGATTGCTTTGGTTAAATAACCTTCCTTTTTAACAGTACATCATAACGAGTCTAAACTATGTGGAAAGATCATGAGGTAACCTTGCTCAGCTATCATGTCTCGTATTATTGTCCTACAAATGGCTTTTTCTTTTAAAATTGTCTTAGATTCCCAGAAAGCGAATTAAAATCATAACTTCCCAGATCTCGAGCTCCAGGGAACAACTTACAAACATTCAATTAATGACAAGTTCCCTGAACTCGGACCATAAAGAGTTAATCTTTCCACGAGTTTGTGTCCCTCTGCTACCCTGTGTCACTCTGCCTCTGTCTGTGTCCCTTGAACCCTTCAGTCGGTGAATGTAATTTTCAGAAGAATGTTTTTTTTTTTCTCTCTCTCTCAATGGCTTTTTCTTTTAAAATTGTCTTAGATTCCCAGAAAGCAAATTAAAATCATAACTTCCCAGATCTCGAGCTCCAGGGAACAACTTACAAACATTCAATCAATGACAAGTTCCCTGAACTCAGACCATAAAGAGTTAATCTTTCCACGAGTTTCTGTGTCTGTCTGCTACCCTGTGTCACTCTGCCTCTGTCTGTGTCCCATGAACCCTTCAGTCGGTGAATGTAATTTACAGAAGAACATTTTTTTTCTCTCTCTCTCTCTCTCTCTCTCTCTCTCTCTCTCTCTCTCTCTCTCTCACACATCAACATCATCCAACTTTCAGCCTTTTTTGTTTTCCTCGCCTGTAAGGGTATTGAGACATTCACTTCCCAGAGCAGTCAAGATGAGGGAGCTGAGCTTCATAAATTCAAATCTGCTCAGTGAGGTATACTTTAGGATTGTTCTATTATGTGCATATTCCACTCAGCTTATTAAATTACAAGTTCTTTTCCTATTGAGTATGAGCTTTGTTAAGAGTCTTTGATATAAACCAGCAATTTAGTTATCCAACACCGTACTGTGAAATATGCGTGCTTCCAGCTTCTGGCGTAAGAAGGAAGTACTGCCACATATTCCACACTGAACAAATGTTATCACCTTATTTACACTTCCATTGACACCAAGGACAGATGTCCCCAATTCTTCTGAACAGGCACTTTCCCGTATTCTCTGCAGCAAACGTGTCACATCTAAGGCTATGTGCTTTCTCAGAGTAAATTGAATTGGCTGAAAATTGCCATGTGTGCAGTGAGGACCTTTGGCAGCTGATAGACCATTTGGCAGTTCTGGCTGCAGATTGTTATGCATGCTTCAGCCTTGTCTTTTGACATTTAGTATTGAGTAACTCACCATTTGACACCAAAGCCTTCCCCCACTAAGGTACAAGTCAGGAGTATGATGGAGTACTCCCCACTTACCTGGATGGGTGCAGCAACACTCGAAGCTCAACATCCAAGCCAACGCAGTCTGCTTGATTCGTACTCAGTCCACCACTTTCAACATTCACTCCCTTCAGGCAATGACAGTAGTGTGTATTCACTTACATGATGCACTGTCACAAATCACTGAGGCTTCATAGACAGTATTTTCCAGCCAGCGACCTCTACCACACAAAAGGATGAGAGCAGCAGAAACATGGGAGCTGGCTGGAAAATGCTGTCTATGAAGCCTGTGATTTGTGACAGTGCATCATGTAAGTGAATACACACTACTGTCATTGCCTGGTGAAGGGAGTGAATGTTGAAAGTGGTGGACTAGCAGATTTCCTTCAAACTGCACACCGTCATAGAGCTTTATTGCCATTCCTTCATTGTCCTCGAGTCAAAATCCTGGAATTCCCTCAGTAATAGCTCTGTGACAATAAGCCTACCAAATGGACTGCACTGGTTTCCTGAGGGCAACTAAGAATGAACAACAAATGCTGGCAATGCCTACAACCCATGTGCAAAATTGGTAAAGTGTTACTGGATAGCAGTTGCTCTAGAATCCTTGACCAATTTCTACCTTTCAAATTGCAATAGTTTATCATTGCTCTGACTGTGATTAGCGAACTGAAAGTGTATCAGGAACAGCACCTGAGACTGACTTGTTCTAATAACATGTCCTGTCGGGAATGTTTGCATGTGCCAATAATCTGCCAATACATTTAAGATGCAAAGACATGAATTAATTTGAACAAATATCTTTAGTAAACTTCATGCATCAAACAGATATTTTCTTGTTTTTTTTCCATGATTGGAGATCAGAAATACTTATCATGTGACATTATTGCACCATATATAACCACATTAAGGGTAGTCTTAACGCTGTTCGTTTTGTGAATCCATTCTCCATGAAAGTCTTGTTCCAAAGTTTTCGGAGACTGATGCAGTGTTTTTGCTGTAGCGCTTCATTTTACATCTTTTGTCTGGCAGATCAGGAAAATTTAGAAAAGATCCTTTTTATTAAATCCTTCAACAAAACTTGTCTGGGGGTAAATATTCTGTTAGTTCATACTGATCAAGGCAATCATAATTCTTACTGAAACTCTTCTGGTACTATCTAAAGCTGATGAGGACATTATTTATCAATTCTTTTTCATTTGAAGTGGAATCTCTGGTCAAGAGGAAGAAGGCGGCTTATGTTAGGATGAGATGTGAAGGCTCAGTTAGGGCGCTTGAGGGTTACAAAGGAGCTAGGAAAGACCTAAAGAGAGAGCTCAGAAGAGCCAGGAGGAAACATGAGAAGTTATTGGCAGATAGGATCAGGGTAAACCCTAAGGCTTTCTCAGTATTTAAGGAAAAAAAGAATGACGAGAGTAAGATTAGGGCCAATCAAGGTTAGTAGTGGGAAGTTGTGTGTGGAGTCAGAGGAGATAGGGCAAGCACTAAATGAATATTTTTCGACATTATTCACTCTAGAAAATGACAATGTTGTCGAGGAGAATACTGAGATACAGGCTACTAGACTAGGTGGGATTGAGGTTCACAAGGAAGAGGTATTAGAAATCCTGCAGAGTGTGAAAATTGATAAGTCCCCTGGCCAGATGGGATTTATCCTAGGATCCTCTGGGAAGCCAAGGAGG
>NC_057712.1:130222413-130233720 GCF_004010195.1 Chiloscyllium plagiosum
AATGAGTTGTGTGTTATGGAGCAGACATCAACACCCCTCTGATAATTAAAACTGAAACATCAAGAGAAGTGTGACAAGTGGTATAACCTATTTGTCATATCCCAATCTGTTATAAAGGGGTGGTTAAATCAAATCAAATCCTTTCACTCGCTCCACAATCAACAAGTAACAATTTATTTATCCAACTCCAATAGTGAACAAATGAACAGAACAACTAACAATCTGAGCAATTCCCCTCTGACTACCTGTTCCTGAATAAAACAGGATTCTAATAGGATGCTGTATGAATAAATACAAGTCCCCACTCAGGTAGCAAAGCAAAAATTAAAATTTAGTCTCAAAATTCACAGTGTCTCTTCCGAAATACTCCTTGCCTTCTCTGGTGATATTTATGAACCACCTTCCTCTGTCCAAAATGCCTTCTCAGTCATATTCCTTTGTCCGAAGTGCCTTCTCCGATGTTGCTACTGATGCTATTTAGGTTATGCTTTCTCTAATGCAGAGATGACTGAGAGCCAATTTCTCTCTTGAGATCTGAGGACTCTTAATTCTGGTGAATGACACTTCTCACCAAATTTTCAAAATGCCCACATCTTTTATATTCTTGATTACTTATTAATTTCTTTACAATCAGATTGGCGCCTGGTCATCAAAACCATCAAATTTAAATGTGATAGGTTTTCAATATCTAAGGGCTTAGTTTAAATTGGCTAATTCAAGCCAGTTACCAAAATATCAAAACAAGCCTAAGGTTTTTTTCCAATCACGCATCCAATTTTTATATGTTTCCATTTCAGAACTGATAATCTACAGCTGCTAGCAGACACACTTTGGTACATCTCTAAGCTTTGAAAAGCACATTACCTCTTAAAGGGACCACATACTCTTTTCTCCTATCATTTTTACAAACCAATTCTGGCTTCCTGCCTTCCACTTTGAGTACTCTACACAACTTCATAACATATGTGATTGTCTACCACTCTTCATGACTGGAAGTAGCAGGACTGCAGAGATTAGATCTAATCCATTGATTGTGGAATCGCTCAGCTGCTCATGTTTGGCGTGCAAGTAATCCTGTTTTGTCATTACACCAGGTTGATACCACCCTTTTAGCTATACCTAGTGATGATCCTGGCATGTCCTCCTGCACTCTTCATTGAGCCAATCTTGATCCCTTTGCTAATGGGGGATATGCTAGGCCATAAAGTTACAGATTGTATTGGAGTATGATTCTGCTGTTGATGGTCCACCCTACCTCATGGAGTTGCGAGATACGTTTCAAAGCCTGTCCCTTTAACATAATAACAGACAACATAATAACAGTCAACATGATGAGAAGTATTCTCAGTGTAAATGCAGGGCTTCATCTCCACAAGCACTGTGTGGTGGTCACTGTTAACTACTTTTCTAAACAACGTGTTCAGATGTTATTACACATCTCTGGAGCAGGTGGGACTTGACCCAGGCCTCCTGATGCAGGGGTAGAGACTTTTCCACAAGAGGGCTGGTCACTTTCTGTCATGGACAGAAGCACCTGTGGTAAACAGATTGGTATGGATGAAAGCAGTCTGCCTCCCCATCTCCCCCCCCCTCCAGTTGTTTGGTTCCTTCACCACCTGCTGCAGACCCAGTTTACCAGCAATGTCCTTTAAGACTTGACCAGCTCAATCAGTAGTAGTGCTAATGTTAGGTAGTCCATCTGGTTTCATTTCTTGTTTGAGACTTTCTAGGGATTGTTAGAACGGAGTTGCTTGCTAGGTCATTTCAGAGGGCAGGTAAGAGTTAGTCACTTTTGCTGTGGTTTGGGAATCGCATATCGACCACACCATGTAAGGATGGCAGATTCCTTTCCCAAAGAGCGTGATTGAGCCAGGTATTTTTTTTCCCCAACAATTCACAATGATCTCAGTTCCAGATTTTTATGGAATTCAAATTCTACCATTTGCCAAGTTGAGATTTGAATCTGTGCCCAGAACATTACCTGGATCTTTGGATTGATTGTCTAGCAGTAATGCCACTAGGCCGCAGCCTCCACATAGTGGCCACAATCAACAGATGCTGCAGGCAAAGCTGAAATATGGTTAAAGAATAGCCACTGTGGCATTGTACTGGAGAATTAGTGGACTTATTGAGCTGTGTAACAGTAGGAATTGCAAATGTTCAAGTTCACAATGGAATGGAATGAAATGGGAAGGGGGCCAAAAACCAAGTTGGTGGTTTGGGACGTAGTATATAATACATATTAAATATGCATTAGGACCAGGAGTAGTTAATTTATTAAGATCTTGGCTGATTGTGTAAATTCAACTCTACATTCCTCCCAACAACAAACCTCATCTCTATCTGAAATGGGTGACCCCTGATTTTGAAACAATGGTTCTTAACAATGGAAAACCAGTTTTATTATTATAGATATCCATCCTTTTTATTTTTAGTTCATTCATAGGATGTTGATATAATGACAAGGCCAGCATTTACTTTCCATCTGCAGTTGTCCTCGTGTTACTGGTAAGCCAGGTTGCTTGACCTGTTACAATTCATGTGGTGACACTACTCTTGAAAAGAAATTGCCAGGATTTTCACCTCACCAATGATGCAATAAAATAAAATACACTGCAAACCTTAGAATTGGGATGGTCTGCTTCAGTATCTGAGGAATTGTTAATTGTACTGAATACTGTAATCATCAGAGAAAATACCCACTTCTGTCCTTCTGGAAGAAAGAACACTGAAGTTAGCGGGGCCTCAGATACTGAGCTGATTAATTCCTGTGACTACAATGATTGGATTATCAAACTGTTAAGTGATGTAAAGTTTTCCAATTTCTAACTTCATTGTTTGATAAATGATGTAAAATCACTAAATTAGTACATGGGCAAATGTTAAATTTGCACTTGATAAAGTCCCACAAGCAGTAATTAAATAGACAATATTTTTCTAATGTTATAGTCATACAGCATAGAAACAAACCCTTTGA
Source organism: Chiloscyllium plagiosum (assembly GCF_004010195.1). Classification (NCBI taxonomy): domain Eukaryota; kingdom Metazoa; phylum Chordata; class Chondrichthyes; order Orectolobiformes; family Hemiscylliidae; genus Chiloscyllium; species Chiloscyllium plagiosum. Next base: position 130,225,391 of record NC_057712.1, read on the forward strand.
CTGAAAATGTCCGTCCCAACCAACAAACACCAAGCTACACTAATCCCATTCACCTTTGTCCATAGCCTACTGTACCCCTGTATTCGTCTTAATTCATTTTGTAATGTTCAAACTCCATCAATTTAATATTTTAAGTGGTGGAAAATAAATTCTACTATTGATGAGAATGTTCCTGTCCTTTCCATCTTTAATGTACATCTGATAAAGCCACAATTTAATCTCACAGCCACATAGTACCTCTAATAGTGCAGCACCCACTTTGTTCTGTTCTGTCGTGTCAACTTAAGTGCTGAATTGCTGGATTAGAATTTACAATACAATAACCAACGGTGAATGGACGAGCTACCAACTGAGCCAGCTCTGTCAATCAGACTTTTTTCTCTACTTCTATTATTAATCATAGGAATAGGAGTAGCTATTTCATGCCTTGGACCTGTTTTATCATGCAAATAAATCATGGCTGCCCCATGGTCAAATTCCACACAAATCATCATCCCAAGAATCCCTTTGAGTGATCAGGTTTGTTAACCTGAGATTTTAAAGTAACTGTTGATCTAGCATCTTGCCCAAAGAGACCTGTGGGGAGTTTTCCATGAATTACTGAAAACCACCATGGTAGGTGCAGTATGCAGTCAGGAAGGCAAATAGTATGTTGGCATTTTTTTGCAAAAGGGTTTGAGTACAGAAGTGAGATGCCTTAGTGGGACTGCAGTTGGCGTATTCATTCTCCTTATGTAAGGAAGAATATGGATGTCATAGAGAGAGTGCAGCTGAGAGATGCTGAATGGTGTATTTCTGCTCCTATTTTCGACGTTTCTATCAATTAACCATTTTTGTACACAGCATGGAAACAGACCCTTCGGCCCAGCTCGTCCATGCTAACCAACTGAACTCTCCTCACTTGCCTGCATTTGGACCCTATCCCTCCAAATCTTTCTTATTCACCTACCCATCAAGATGTCTTTTCAATGTTGTAACCATACCTACATCTACCACTTCCTTTCCCAGTTCATTCCACAAATGAGCCATCTGCTGTGATAAAGTTGCCCCTCCGGTCCTTTTTTAAATCTTTCTCCTCTCACCTTAAAAATACTTCCCCTAGTTTTGAACTCCCTCCACCAAAAGACCTTTGTTATTCACCTTATCTGTGCCACTCATCGTCTCTAAGGTCACACCCCCCACCCCCCAAACCTGTTATGTTCCAGTGAAAAAAGTCCTGGCCGAGTCAGCCTTTCGTTATAACTCAAACCCTCCAGTCTGGTAACATCCTGGTAAATCTTTTCCGCATCCTGTACAATTTAATATCCTTCCATTGGAAGGGCAACTAGAACTGTGCACAATATGCCAAAAGTAGCCTCATCAATGTCCAGTACAACCTCAGCATGATGTCCCAACTCCTCTACTCAATGATCTGAGCAATGAAGAGTATTCTAAACTTCTACAGCCTTCTGTAGAAGTATTTCCGAACTTGTGCCCGATTTTAAAATTTTCTACCTAGTTCTAGATTGCAAAACCATCAGAAATAGGATGCCTTCGACGGGGAGGAACTATCTACCCCTCTCCACATATCATGAAGACTTTGATTAAATTGCCCCACAAGATGTAGGTGAAGTAGGCTATTCATCCTGTTGAGCCTGCTCTGCTGTTCAGTGAGATTGTGGCTGATCTGATTATTTTTAATTTCACTTTCCTGCCATTTCCGTATAACTTTTAATTCCCTTACTGATTAAAGATCTGTCTATCTCGGCTTTGAATGTGCTTGATGACTCAGCCTCAATAGTGCTCTGTGGTGAAGAATTCTGCAGATTCATTACTGTTTAAGAGAAGAAATTCTTCCTTCATCTGTCTTAAGTGTGCGACCCCTCATTCTGAGTTCATGTCCTCTGGTTCCAGGCTTTCCAACAAGGAGAAGCAACCTTTCTGCACGTATCCTATCAAATCCCGCAAGAATCCTTTCTTATTTCAATAAGGTTACTTCTCATTCTTATAAACTCTCTCTCGCCACATAAGACAGTCCCTCCGTATCCTGTATTAGCCTAGTTAATCATCTTTAGGGCTGCTTCCAAAGTCTATATATTTCCTTAGATAAAGGGCCCAAGCTTGTTCATAGAGTTCCAACAATGGTCTGACTAATGTCTTGAAGAGATTCAGCAAAACCCCTCCATTATACTCCATTCCATTTGAAGTAAAGACCAGCATTCTATTTGCCTTCCCTATTTCCTGCTGAACTTGAAGCTAGATTATTATGATTCATAGATAGGGACTGCAAAGTCTCTCTGTTCTGTAGATTTCTGTGCTTTTTCTCCACTTAACTAATATTCCTCTATTCTTCTGTTATGTTCTCTTTTTCTTTTTTGAGGTCCTTACGCACTTGGTGCAATTGCAACACACCGATTTCTGTGAACAAGCAACCAAAGTGTGTTAAGCAAAGTACAATTCAGGTTTTGGAGAAACCCTGAACACTTTTCAGCATGCTTGTGAGGCATGTCCAGGGAAGCGCTCTCTGATGGAATCTTTAACAAACCTCGCAGAGCTTACAGAGTCATGGCAAAAACTCTCTGGGAACAAAGAAAACAGGTCCTTCCTTTATACAAAATCTTTACATCACAGCTAATAATGTCCACAAGACAACGCTCAGTCTCTCCCTCACAGTCACATGCCCCTCGATACAATACAACGTAATTCAAATCATCCCTTAATGTCCAGATCTGGTGTGAATTGTATTTTTTTAACTACAAGGAGTAGTCAGCATTTCAACTATAATGTTCTTTTTGATTTCTGAATAGGGAATGAAATCAATGTAAATCATCCCTGAATGGCAAGGGATGGGAATGTAAACCTCCCACATTGCACCCATAAGACAATGACACACCACCCTACCCCCAGGGCATTCAATTTCTTGCAGGTCAGCAGAGCAAATTAACTCTCTTTAATATCACATTTCCTGCAATAGTACATCATGTTATGTGTTCCCAGCATTTATTCCAACTGGCAAATTTTTTGTCGACTCGCTTAACTGGTCTATATCCTATCATATGCTCTGACGTCCTTAACTCTTGCCTCCCACCTATTTCTCTGTCATTTGCAAAGTTAGCTGTACAGTCAGTTCTGCGAAAACGTGTGTTTCTTCAACAAGAATTGGCTTTAACGATTTGAACAATTTAGACCATTACTTGTAGAACATGAACTTTGCTTACCTGAATTGGCTATAATGCAATTCCAGCCCCATTAGTTTAAATGATGTGGCTGTTGTGCGATTTTCTTGTAACACGAGCTCGCACAAGAACAGAACTATCCTGTTATATCAGAGCCAATTGTATTGTATTCACTTTTTTGTCATCCAAGTCATAAACATATGTTGTAGATAATTATTGCCCCAACACCGATCCAATTGGCACACATTATTTACTGGTTGCCATCCTGAAAATGTCTTGTTTATCCCACTGTCTTCTCTTCATTAGCCAATCCTCTATCCATGCTAATATACTAACTCTAACACCATGGGTTCTTAGCTAATTAAGCAGCCTAATATTTAGTATTTTATTAAATGCCTTCTAAAATCCAAAATATATCACATGCACCACTACTCCTTTAATTATTTTGCTGGTTACCTTCTCAAAGAGCTCTGGTCAGTTTGTCAGGCAGGATTTCCCTTGATGAAGCATCCTGACTCTGCTTGATCATACTATGTAAAATAAAGACATCATACCCCTACTACCCAGAGTTGCTCACTCGTTAGAGACAATTAGTGGTTTAACTTGAGGGTCACCATGCCTCAGGTGATAGGAGAGATTGAGAGGGAGAGTCCTTTGTGGTAACCTCAGCTGGTACAGGAATGGAACCCATCCTTTTGGCATTACTCTGCACTACCCACCAGCCATCCAGTCAACTGAACTTATCAACTCTGCCATATAATGTATTTCCAAGTGCTCAGCTGTTACATCCTTCATAATAGATTCTACCATTTTCCCAATAAGAGGTATTAGGCTAGCAGGCTTCTAGTTAACTTTTTGTCGACTACCCTTTATTATAAAAGGTGTTACATTGACAAGTTTCAAAAGCTCTGGGAAGTTTCCAGAATCCAAGGATTCCTGAAAGATTATGATCAGTGCTTCCACTATCTCTACAGCTTCTTCCTTTAATATGCCCGGATATGTCCCATCTGGTTGAGTGGTTCTCTTGGTCTTTAGCACCATGGTATCCCCAGCACCTTTTCTCAGTGATAGCTGTTGTATTTATTTTCTCTCCTTTTGGTCCTTACTTATTAGGTAATTTTGGAATGCTATTCCTGTCTTCTGTGAAGACTGGTGAAAAGAATTTATTCAACTCTTCTACCATTTCCTGACTTCTCATTATCTTACCTCATTCTGTCAGGGGCTATGTTCACTTTGGCTTCTCTCTTTTTTATACGTTTAAACAAGCTCTTGCTGTCTAATTTGATATTGCTTGCAAGTTTACCCTCCAAGTTAATTTTCTTTTTTTTTTGGTTGTCTTTTTGTGTATTTTAAAACTTTCCCAATTCTGTCACAAATGTTTGTCAGATTGTGTGTTTTGTCTTTCAATTTGATGCTATCCTTAACCTGCCCAGTTAATCACTGGCTTTATCCCCTTCCGTGAATCCTCCTTTCTGACTGGAATATAGTTTCTTATTAACCTATTTAGAGCTATGTTACACTTCAGGAGCAGATGGGACTTGAACTGGGCTGCCTAGCTCAGAGGGAGCAATACAAACACTGGACCACGAAAGACCCTCCTCATTGAAATATATCTTTGCTGTGAGCCATTAACTATTTTCTTTAAATGTGTGCTTTTGTCCCTTTTTAATTGTCTTTGCACCTAAACTGCTATCCCAGTCCACCCCAGCTGGCCTTGACCTCATACCTTTGCGTTTACCCTTTTAATTAAGTCTAGCATGGGTGTTTCTGACCCAAGTCCCTCTATCTCAAAATGGATCCTTATTCTGCCATGTCATAGAAGGTTATGGAAAGCAGTGACTAAGTTCCAGGGAATGTAACTCTAATTTATTTAGTCTTTAATAATTTATGGAAATTACTACCTAAATGTGCTGAGTTCATGATGGCATCCCAACAATTTGATAAACTCTGAATTCTTTGTCATTTTAAAGTGATTGTCAAACAGTAAACTATGACTTTGTGAATAGAATACTGTATGGTATTATATGCTTGTAGTTTTCTCTAAGCAACATTGTGTATATGCATAGTTTGCACAATAATATACCAACTATTTTAAAAATGCAACTTTGTGAAATTTTTTATCTTTATGCAGATTAGCCAGGCATTTGCAGAAGGAAGTGCAGTCAACAACCAACTCTTCTGAACTCTCAGAGGACCAAAAGGTAAGTGTTGTAGAGTAATGTTAAAATATTAAATTGGAATATCTCTCTGGACATTAATGTAATATTAAAGGGTTAAACTGCACTGACTGAACATTCTGGAAGTGGGTGGGGATGACTCCCACTCCAATTAGACAGTCATTTGCTACTACTCCCCTACTATTATTAACTTAAACAATCATTTAGCCCCTTCCATTCAGAAATACTTTCATCGTCATCCCCTATGCAATCACGTTTGCTTGCTTGAGCATCCCCAATGCCGAAGCCTATCACACCTATGTTGTCTGGGGAAGTAGTGGAGCCAGAACTCATTTGCAGGTCCACCCCAAAGCTAGGACACATCACACATATGTTGTCTTGGGGAATCACTGAATCACTGCATTCAGATGCACCCAGGATTTAGGGCATTTACATTTACATGATCTCCAAGGATGACCTCATCCTACCATTGTATCTGGGGTAACATGTGACTGTGACAGTGGCTGGGGGTTGTCTTGAGTGGCACGTGACTGTGGAGGAGTGGCCAGAGTATCTGTGAGCATTACTAACTGACGTGTATAAAGGGGATGTTTTCTTTGTTCAGGGGCCTCTGACTTGACTTCGCACGCCAGCGAAGAGGGTCAAAGGGGTCACCTCGCTTGTATAGGCTTTTATAAACTTGAACTGTTTGCAGACGTTGGCGTGTGCAAATTGCATCTCGAGTGATACATCAGGAAAAGAACCTAACAGTGAGCACTCAGAAATCTTAGTGCTCATTATTCAGACCTCCTGGTTTCTGGTTTCATTAGTTTATTCTAAGCATGCAGAAGTAAATTTGATAGTCAGTGCTGCAATTGCAAATCTTACGAATTTACTAAAAAATAAACTGACAACTAAAATTTTGAAGGACAACATTTCTTGCAAGACTTGAATTTTCAAAGAGCGCAGTATGTTCTCTTGCACTCTAGTGTTAATGGAATAACAAATCTGACAGAAATATTAGTAAGACTGTACAGGATTCAGAGACAATTGGTTAATGATGAATAAAGGTAATGTTTCTTTTGTTTAGGTTTATAATCTGATCTTCTGCCCTTTGCTGAAATAAATCTATTTTTGCAGCAATTTAGGAGAGTGGGAATTAGGAATATGCAATAAATGCTAGCCTAGACTATGGCGTCCACATCTTTTCTCGGTCTCTCTGTCCACAATCTCTTGTCCTCCCTCTACCTCTGCCCCTCTTTCAGCATTCCACCCCCCAATACCCCAAAAAAGATGTATCTCAAGTTACAAAATGCTGAAAAGAATGAAAACCGATCACCCAGTATTGACCTAACTGGTTGACATGTCAAAGGCACAACCAACTGAGTTACTTGTCCAACAGTCAACTTGTTAGTCCTGGTCTACCAGCACCAGGGAGACACACTGCTGTACAATTGATAGGGGTAACCTTGGGATTCCTCAACATTGACTTGAAGTATCATGCCATTAAGTCCTGCGTGGGCAGCAAATATCTGGGGAATTCTGTCTCCTACCCTCATCCGACAAATCTGTTTGTCCGTGGTAAGCACCACTTGAAAGAAGTATTAAGGGTAGTAAGGGCTGTAACCAGTGTAAGAGACCCCATGTTTTTTTATTTTGGGACTATGAACTGAAAGTTGCACTGCTGTGATTGGCACACCAGCCAAGTTTTGCGACTTGAATGTTGTTTTGTGTGTTGCATGTTGCTGAGCTGTGCAATACAATGTTTCTTCTTTTGGAAGTAGTAAGAGGCAAAATTCGAGAATGAGCAGCATGAAACATCCTTATGAGTTACAGCAATTCTCTCTGACAACAGTCGTCTAGTCAGGCTGCAGTGGTTTAAAAAAAAATCTAAGTGCTAAGAGCAGATGAGTGAACAGAAGTATCCAGACACTGAAAACAGAAACACTTAGTTTTTCTGTCATTTCCCCACTCCTAAGAAATAATTCATACAACAGAAGTCCTAAGTTCACCCGATCACTCTTAGAATTCAAGAACAATTGTCATTCAATACACAGTGTATCAGCTTGTCAAAAAATAAAGGACTGAAATAACTATCTTCCAATCTTGTATTGTGGACTTTTGCTCTTTGGAATTTTGTTTATATACAACAGGTGGCAAGAGAATATTTTTGTCTTTTTTCTGTCTTAATTGTTATTTAAGTTTGTGTATTTGGTATGTAATTTAAACTACAGAAATTAGAAATCCTCCTTTCACTGTTCTTGTTAAAGTTATGATGTGGAGTTGCCAGTGTTGGACTGGAGTAGACAAAGTTAAGAATGACATGACACCAGGTTATAGTCCAATAGGTTTAGTTGGAAGTACAAACTTTCGGAGCACTGTTCCTTTGTCAGGTAGCTAGTGGAGCAGGAGCTACACAGAATTTGTAGCAAAACATCATAGTGTTATACACTGTTGTGATATATTGAACAAATATAGATTGCTGTTAAGTCTTTTAGAATGGGTTGCAGGTTTGGAAAAACTGAAAGACTTAACAGCAATCTATATTTATTCAATATATTGCAACAGTGTATGACACTATAATGTTTTGCTGTGTCCTATGATCCTGCCCAACTAGCTATCTGACAAAGGAGCAGCGCTCCGAAACCTGTTGAACTATAACCTGGTGATATGTGATTTTTAACCTTATTAAAGTTAAGTATATTCCAATAAATGATTATTTTCTAATTCTAAAGAAACGTGAAGAATGTGGGGGTGGGGTTAGGGGGGCTGAGAGATTCTATTCGATTCTCTACAGTGTGGGAGGAAACCTGAGCACCCGGAGGAAACCCCCACAGACATGGGGAGAATGTGCAAACTCCACACAGACATGCGGGAATCGAACTCAAGACCCTGGTGCTGTGAGGCAGCAGTGCTAACCACTGAGCCACTGTGCCACCCATGGATAAATAGGAGGTTGGGGGTGGGGCCAGGTGTGAGATAGCTGAGAAAGCCATAGGTAGATGCAGGTTGGGGGGGG
>NC_057712.1:130234101-130276287 GCF_004010195.1 Chiloscyllium plagiosum
GGCTTCCCCCCCCCCCCCCCCCAACCATCTTGTGGCCTGAGCACTTTTATTTCCAGCAACTTGAGTTCTATCTGAACTCTTCTGGTTTTAAAGCTCTGCAAACTACAGTATTCACTTCGTATGATTGGTTCCCCTGAATGAAAAGCTTCATTCTCCTGAGAGGAGAAATAGATCCTATCATAGGGTCATAGAATTTTACAGTATAAAACAGGCCATTTGACCCACTGTCTCACCAGCTCCTGAAGGAACTACCCAGATAGTTCCATTCTCCGCCACTGTCATTGTAGCCCTGTAAATTCATCATTTTCAAAGAGACTTGGGGTGCAGGGCACAGTTCTTTGAAAGTGGAGTTGCAGGTAGACAGGGTGGTGAAGGAGGTGTTTGGCATGCTTGTCTTCATTGGTCAGTGCATTTGAGTATAGGAGGTGGGATTCATGTGGCTATACAAGATATTGATGGGATCACTTCTAGAACACTGCATTCAATTCTGATCTCCCTGCTATGGGAAAGATGCTGTTAAACTTGAAAGGGTACAGAAAAGACTTACAAGGATGTTGCCAGGGTTTGTGAGTCTGAATAGATTGGGGCTTTTGTCCTTGGCATGTCCGAGACTGAGGGATGAACTTAGAGGTTTATAAAATCATAAGGGGCATGGATAGTGTGAATAGCCATGGTCTTTTTCCCAGGGTTAGGGGAGTTTAAAACTTGAGGGTATCTGTTTAAGGTGAGAGGGGAAAGATTTAAAGGGGCAGCTTTTTCATGCAGAGGATGGTGTGTGTATGGAAAGTGCAAGTACAGAAGGTGTATGACTAGGAAGGGTTTTGAGGGACATCTGGTCAGCATGGTTGAGTTGGACTGAAGGGTTTGTTCCTGTGGGAAAACAACTCTTGACTCAATAGATCCAGCTCTTTCTTTTTTTTTTGAAACCATCTCTGGAATCTGCCTCCAGAACAGAATTCCTCTTCTGAATTTAAACTTTGAGTGTTTTGTTCTGAAGTCAAAACTACCTTTCATCACAGTATCAACTGGTGAGTATGGAACACAGGACTTTAAGCATACTAAATATTGGAAGCCACCTGCTCTTGACAGGGTGAAGCCATACCTCAACCAAAAATCCGATTTGGAAAATCTGCAATGCTCTCAAACCTTGAGTGGTGACAGACAGTGTAAAGACTAACTGAAGGAAAAGACTTTGAATATATCAGCCACTCTTACAGTGGATCCTAGCATATGTGTGAGATATAGCTGAAGCATTTGCAAACACTTTGATTCGGATCTGCTGAATGAATGATCCTGCTCAAGGTCCCTGCCATCACAGCTGTTAGCTTGCAGTTAATTAATTTACTTCAGGTGATATCAACAAATAGCCATGTGTACAAGATGCCGAAAAGACTATAAATCCAGACAATATGCTGGCTGTTGTGCTCCAGAATTAGCTGTGCTTCTTTCCAAACTGTTCTTTTCTAGTTTGAACATCGATATATACAATATGGAACATTATCCAGGTACATTCTATACGAAAAAGCAGGATAAGTCAGATCCAAACAACTCCATCCCATTTGACTATTCTTAATTATAATCAAATTACTGGAAAATATATCCAACAAGCTATAGAGCAGCATTTAGTCACCACTAACCTGCACACTGAATCTCTGTTTGTGATCTGCCAAACCTATTTGATTTAGGCATCATTTCAGCCTTGGCAAAAACTTAGACTGCAGCTCTCTTTGTACTATCTCATAGATGGTACATACTGCAGTCACTGTGCACTGATGGTGCGGGAACTCAATGTTTAAGGTGACTGGGATGCCAAGCAAGTGGAGACTATTCTGTCACACTCTTGTCCTTGTAGATGGTGCGCAGGTTTTGGGGATTTTAGAGGTGGCCGTCCACTGCAAAATTACCGACCTCTGATCTGTTCTTGAGAAAGCACTTATGTGATTCATCTAATTCAGTTGCTGGTTGGTGGTGAATTGAACACTGATTCCCTGATGATAAACAATGATGTCAGTTATTAGTATTAGCTATCAACGGGAAGTGATTAACTCACTTATTCAAGAGGGGGGAGCTAATAGACAAGTAGTGGTTATAGGGGATTCTATAATTAGGGGGACAGATAGTATCCTTTGCGTACCCTGGCACTGGATGTGTGTGGGGTTGGCTAGCCAGCATTTATTACCCATCCTAATTACCGAGAGGATAATTAAGAGTCAAACACAAGGCATAGAATGTGCATTTGGACCAGTTTACATGTGGCATCAAGGAGCCCTTGTACAGTTGAAGTCAGCAAAATGTTGTGGGAGAGGTAGGGAACTTCTTCACTTCGCACGAAGGAGAACGATTATGATTATTGAAGGCTAATAATCATCTCAGATCCAGGACTTTGTAGTAGTTCCTCAAGCTAGTGCCCGAGGCTCAACCATGCTCAGGTGCTTCATAATGATCTTCCCCCCAAGGACAGAAATGGGGATATCACTCATTATTGCGGTGCTAACACACAGCCAACCTTGAGCATCATTCAGGCTTGGGCTGATAAATGACAGGTGACATTTATGCCAAACGTGGCCAGGCAGTGACTGTTTCCAACAAGCAAGGATCAAATCCTCGCCCTGAGTGCAATATTGCTGAATCTGCCTCATTAGCATCCCGGGAAGTACAGGACCAAATGTAGAACAGCCCTTAATAAATAGAGAGAGAGATTGTGCCATAAGTAGTAATGTCAATGGATTACTAATCCAGAGGCCTAGACTAATTCTCTGGGGATTCTGGATCAGTGGTGCTGGAAGAGCACAGCAATTCCGGCAGCATCCGACGAGCAGTAAAATCGACGTTTCAGGCAAAAGCCCTTCATCAGGAATAAAAGACATTGGGCATTTCTTCCGCCGCCTTCGCCTCCGTGCCTACTTCTTCAACCAGGACTCTTGCCCACCCTCTGACGACTCCTTCTCCTACCTCCAACACACCCCATTCACCTGGACACCTCGTGCTGGCCTCTTACCCGCCCTCGATCTCTTTATATCCAACTGCCACCGTGACATTGACCGCCTCAACCTGTCCACCCCTCTCACCAACTCCAACCTCTCACCCTCACAACGCGCAACCCTCCACTCCCTCCGCTCCAACCCCAACCTCACCATCAAACCGGCAGACAAGGGAGGCGCAGCATACCTCGACACTGTCCTGTCCCCCTTAGTCCAAGAACTCCCCACCTACATTCAGGACACCACACACGCCCTCCACCTCCTCCATGATTTTCACTTCCCCGGCCCCCAACGCCTTATCTTCACCATGGACATCCAGTCCCTATACACCTCAATCCCCCATCACGAAGGACTCCAAGCACTCCGCTTCTTCCTCTCCCGCTGACCCAACCAGTACCCTTCCACTGACGCCCCTCCTTCGACTGACTGAACTGGTCCTCACTCTTAACAACTTCTCCTTCCAATCCTCCCACTTCCTCCAAACCAAAGGAGTAGCCATGGGCACCCGCATGGCCCCAGCTACGCCTGCCTTTTCGTCGGATATGTGGAACAGTCCATCTTGCGCAGCTACACTGGCACCACCCCCCACCTCTTCCTCCGCTACATCGATGATTGTATTGGCGCTACCTCATGTTCCCATGAGGAGGTTGAACAGTTCATCCACTTTACTAACACCTTCCACCCCGACTTCAAATTTACCTGGACTGTCTCAGACCCTCCCTCCCCTTCCTAGACCCTTCCATTTCTATCTCGGGCGACTGACTCAACACAGACATTTACTACAAACCGACGGACTCCCACAACTACCTAGATTACACCTAGGTAATCATTCATCCCGTGTGGTTGGAGGATTCCTAGGCGGAAGATGAGGCGCTCTTCTTCCAGGCATCGTGTGGTCAGGATCTGGCGATGGAGGAGGCCAAGGACCTGTATGTCCTTAGTGGAGTGGGAGGGGGAGTTAAAGTGTTCAGCCACAGGACGGTTGAGTTGGTTGGTGCGGGTGTCCCAGAGGTGTTCTCTGAAACGTTCCGCAAGTAGGTGGCCTGTCTCCCCAATGTAGAGGAGACCACATCGGGTGCAACGGATACAGTAAATGATGTGTGTGGAGGTGCAGGTGAATTTGCGACGGAGACCAGTGAGGTTCTGTCCTGATGGCGATTGGAGAGGCGGGGTTCAAGGGCGGAGGAGCGGGAAGTGGAGGAGATGTGGTGGAGAGCACCATCGACCACTTCGGAGGGGAAATTGCGGTCTTTGAAGAAGGAGGCCATTTGGGTTGTTCGGTATTGGAACTGGTCCTCCTGGGAGCAGATGCGGCGGAGGCGAAGGAATTGGGAATATGGGATGGCGTTTTTACAGGGGGCAGGGTGGGAGGAGGTGTAATCTAGGTAGCTGTGGGAGTCGGTCGGTTTGTAGCCAATTTTGTATCCAATATGCTAGCTCATCCTGGACTTCATGCGATTTCACCTTCCAGAGCAGCCTATCATGTGGATCCTTATCAACAGCCTTACTGAAATTCATATAGACAGTGTCTCCCATCCTCCCCTCATCCACCTTCCTGGTCACTTTATCAAAGAATTTGTAACAAATTTGTGAAGCATGATCTTCCACACTCAAAACCCTGTCTTTCCAAAACCCTAATCAAACCCTGTTTTTTTCAAATGCATGCATACCTTATATTTCAGCATCTTCTCAAGTAACTTATCTACCACAGATGTTAAGCCTACTGGTCTATAGTTCCCAGGCTTTTCTTTGCAGCCTTCCCTGAGTGATGGCACAACATTCACTGCCCTTCAGTCTTCTGGGACCTCACCTATGTCAAATGATAATGCAAAAATACCAGCCAGGGCACCAGCAATTTCTTCTCCAGCCTCTTGCAGTGTTCTTGGATATATCTGGTCAGGACCAGGAGATTCATCCACCGTTATGCATTCTAATACATTCAACGCCATCTCTACTGTGATGTGGACTGTCCCCAAGAGATCACCACTAACCTCACCCCAAGTTGCGAAGTCATGTTGTCTTTCTCCATGGTAAACACAGGAGAAATATTTCTTGAGGATGTCACCCATCTCCTGTGGTTCTACACATACATGTCCACTATGGTTCTTGAGGAGTCCTGTCTCGCTCATTCTTTTTCCTTTAATATACTTAAAGTACCTCTTTGGATTCACCCTAATTTTCTCAGCCCAGGCTATCTTGTGCCCCCTTTTGCCCTCCTGATTTCCTACTTCAATATTCCTCCTGTATTCCCTGTATACCTCCCATGGCTTCCCTTAATTCCAGCTGCCTCTACCTGAGCAACGCCGTCTTTTTTTTTTTCCCTGGTCAAAGCCTCAATATCTCTTGTGATCCAGGATTCCTATTCCTGTCAACCTTGCCCTTCACCCACACTTGAGCATATAGATCTTGAACTCTAGCTAGCTCACTTTTAAAGGCCTCCACTGCCAGTGGTCCCATTGCCTGTAAACAAACTACTCCAATCAACCACTGCAAGCTCCTGTCCAATTCCATCAAAATTCACCTTGCCCGAATTTAGAACTTGAATCTGTGGACCAGTTTTGACCCTCTATGTAACTATTCTAAAATTAATAGAACTGTGGTCACTGGTCCCAAAGTACGCTCCAGCGGTCACCTCTGTTACCTGTCCTGCCCTATTTCCCAAGAGTAGGTTGAATCTTGCCCCTTCCCGATTAGGACCCTATATATATAACTGCTTGAGGAACCTTTCCTGAATACGCTTCACAAATTCCACCCCACTGAGGCCCTTAATGCTCTGGTCGTCCCAGTCTATGTTAGGAAAATTAAAATATGCTACAGTCACAGCCCTGATGCTCCCTGCCTATTTAGATTACTTAGTGTGGAAACAGGCCCTTCGGCCCAACTAGTCCACACTGACCCACTGAAGCGCAACCCACCCAGACCCATTCCCCTCCATTCACCCCTTCACTTAACACTACAGGCAATTTAGCATGGCCAATTCACCTAACCTGCACAGGTTTGGACTCAGGGAGGAAACCTGAGCACCCGGAGGAAACCCACACAGACACAAGGAGAATGTGCAAACTCCACACAGTCAGTTGCCTGAGGTGGGAATTGAACCTGGGTCTCTGGTGCTGAGAGACAGCAGTGCTAACCACTGTGCCACCATGCTGTCCACAATTTATTCCTCTAATTCTTGTTGACTATTTGGAGCCTACAGTACAACCCCAATAATGTCACCATCCCCTCTTTATTTCGTAACTGCATCCACAAAGCCTCACTAGATGATCCTTCAGTTATTTCATATCTGATTACTGCTATGGTTCTACCTGCCAAACCCCCTTCCCATCTCTCCGCTCCACCCTCCCCTCTGACCTATCACCTCCATCCCCATTCCCATTCAGCTATTGTACCCTTTGCTACCTTCTCCCCCACCCCCTTCCTGTCTCTATTCCTGATGAAGGGCTTTTGTCCGAAAAGTTAATTTTTCTGCTCCGATGCTGCCTGACCTGCTGTGCTTTTCCGGCACAACTCTGATCTAAAGCACCTGTACCCTGGCACATTAAGCTGCCAGTCCTGTCCCTCCCTTAACCTGTAATGGCTGTAATATCCTAGTCCCACATACCTATTCACACCCTGAGTTCATTGGCCTTTGTGGGGCATTGGGACTGGTTCTAGGGGAGCTGGGACGTATACAAACTGGATGGATTACATCTGGGCAGGACTGGAACTAATGTGTTTGCTAGGGTCATTGGTAGAGTGGTTGAGGAGGGTTTAAACCAGTGTGGCAGGGGGATGGGAACCAGAGGAGTCGGGCAATAAATGCAGAAATCGAGTGAGAGTTAGAAACCAGGGCAAATGTGCCTAAGAACAGGGTAGGAAAATACTGTTGAAAAGAACAGGGGAGATGGTCTGAAATGCATGTGTTTTAATGCAAGAAGTCTAGGCGGCAAGGTAGATGAACTCTGGGCATTGGTTGGTACTTGGAACAATAATGTTATTACGATTAGGGAGACTTTGCTGAAAGAGGGACAGGACTGTAGCTGAATGTCTCCGGTATGATAGAAAGGATCTTAAAGGACTGGGGGAGTTTTATCGGAAAAGGAGTATCTCTCAACTGTACTGAGGCAGGATACGTCCGAGGACTCATGCAGCTAGGAAAGGTGAAATCACAGTGCTGAGAGTATACGACAGGCCTCCCAAAAGCAAGTGAGAGAGACACGAAAGAATATGTAGACAGATTTTAGAAAGGTGTAAGAACAGGGTTGTTGTAGTGGGTGATTTTTAATTTCCCCTGTATTAATCGGGCCATTCAGGAGGATTTCTTGACACAGTATGTAAACAGAGTTGAAAAATGTGGTGCTGGAAAAACAGCAGGCCAGGCAGCATCCGAGGAGCAGGAGAATCGACGTTTCGGGCATAAGCCCTTCTTCAGGAATGAGGCTGGTGTTCCACATCCATCCCAAATTCACCTGCACCTCCACACACAACATTTACTGTATCCGTTGCACCCGATGTGGTCTCCTCTACATTGGGGAGACAGGCCGCCTACTTGCGGAACGTTTCAGGGAACACCTCTGGGACACCCGCAACAACCAACCCACCTGTCCTGTGGCTGAACACTATACCTCCCCCTCCCAATCTGCCAACGACATGCAGGTCCTTGGCCGCCTCCATCACCAAACCCAGACCACATGACGCCTGGAGGAAGAGCGACTCATCTTCCGCCTAGGAATCCTCCAACCACAAGGGATGAATGTAGATTTCTCCAGCTTCCTCATTTCCCCTCCCCCCACCTTATCTCAGTCCCAACCCCCGGATTCAGCACCGCCCTCTTGACCTGCAATCTTCCCGACCTCTCCACCCCCTCATTCCTGAAGAAGGGCTTATGCCCGAAATGCCAATTCTCCTGCTCCTCTGATGTTGCCTGGCCTGCTGTGTTTTTCCAACACCACATTTTTCACCTCTGGTCTCCAGAATCTGCAGTCCTCACTTTCTCACAGTCTGGAAACCGTCCAACCAGGAAAGGGTTTTGGTTTTGGGAAATGAGCCCTGCCAGGTGAGTGAAGTTTCAGTGGGGAAGCATTTTGGGCGTAGTAACCATAATACTGTGAATTTTAAGTTAGTCATGGATAGAGATAACAGCAGTCTTCGGGGGAAGGCAAACTGCAATAATAATAGGCAGGAACTGAAGCATGTTGGAGGCAACTGTTGGAGGGTAAATTGACATTAGACATGTGGGAGTATTTCAAACAGCAGTTGATAAGAGAAGTGTCAGGTTCCTGCGAGAATGAAGGATTGGTGTGGCAAGTTACCTTGGATGACCAGGGATGTTATATGACCTTTGGTTTAAAAAAAACTGAAAAAGTAAGGTGTGGGAGGATTAAAAAGTATTAAGGTAGATAAGACCATGGGTCCTGATAGGATTTATCTCTGAATATTGAGGGAGGGAAGAGAACAAATTGCTGGAACAGTAACAGACATTTTTGGCCACAGGTAATGTTCCCACAGGTTTGGAGACTAGCCAATGTTGTCCCATTGTTTAAGAAGGTTAACAGGCAACCTTCCTTGGGTCTCACATCAGTGGTAGGGAAATTATTGGAAAAGGTTCTCTGGGTTAGCTTTATATGGGTTCAGAAGCAAATGGTTTGATTAACGATAGAAAACATGGTTTTGTGCAGGGTGAGGTTGTGCCTCACCAACTTGATTGAGTTTTTTTTTGAGGAGGGGACGAAGATGATTGGAAAAGAAATTGGTGTTGTCTACCTGGACTTCCGTAAAGCCTTTGACAAGGTCCCTCTCAGCAAACAAGGTCCCTCATAATACAAAAGGTAAAGTCACATGGTTTCAGGGGTTGAGTTGGCAAGATGGATACAGAATTGACTCTGTCATTGGAGACAGAGAATAGTGGTAGAAGGATACCTTTCAGAATGTAGGGCTGTAACTAGTTGTGTTCCACAGGGATCAGTGCTGGGGCCTCTGCTGTTCATGATCTACGCAAATGATTTGGATGAAAACATAACTGGTCTTATTGGTAAGTTATGGATAATACAAAGATTGGTGGAGTTGCGGACAGTGAGGAGGATTGTCAGAAGATGCAACAGGATATGGATTAACTGGAGGCTTGGGCAGATGTATTACAATTGGAGTTTAATTGGGGCAAATATGAGGTAATTAATTTTGGAAAATAAAGTACAGGTGAAAATTATACAGTGAATGCCAGAACCTTTAGGAGTATTGATATGCAGAGATTTGGGTGTGCAGGTCCACAGATCACTGAAGATGGCAGCACATTTAGTTCAGAAAGGTAAAAAAAGGCCTTCTTTGGAAAGGGCATTGAGTATAAAGATGGATAAGTTATGCTGCAGGTTTATAGAACTTTGGTTAGGCCACTTGGAATATTGCATACAGTTCAGATCACCGCTGAATGATGCGGATGCTTTAGAGAGGGTACAGAAAACGTTTACCAGGATGGTGCCTGGTATGGGGGATTTTAGCTATGAAGAAAGGTTGGATAGACTGGGTTTGTTTTCACTGGAATGAAGGAGGTTGAGGGGTAACCTGATCAAAGTTTATAAGATTTGTGAATGGCATGGATAGAGGGGAAAGTATGAGGCTTTTCCCCCTAAGGGTGGAGAGGTCAATTACTAGGGGATACAGGTACAAGATGCTTGGGAGGAAGTTTAAAAGAGATGTGCGAGGCACGTTTTTTCCCCCACAAGGTGTGAGTGCCAGGAACATGTTGTCAGACGTGGTGATGGATGCAGGCACAATAGCAGCATTCAAGAAGCACCTGGACAAATACATGAATAGGAAGGGAATAGAAGGGTCCGGATCCTGGAAGTGAAGGCAGTTTTCGTATGGAAGGGCACAAGCTTGGAGGGTTGAAGGGCTGTTCCTGTGCTATATTGTTCTTTGCTCTATGTAGTTGCAGTGCAGTATGTTGCCAGGAGCTGAGATCCAAGAGTGTATGGTAATTTTAAGATGTTTCCATACCCACCCTAATAAGTGAAGCATGTTGGTGCAAATCAAGAATTTATTAATGGTTTGTTAAAGTGCAGCCAACTACACAGAAAAAGACTGGCTATGGAATAAATGGGTTAACTTTGTCATCTTTGATCACAATAATCCCAGAAGCTGTGGAAAATTAATAGAAATTGAATGCCAAAGACCTGTCACTCATCTGAGCCATGGGAAGAGTAATTATTAAATTGACCCTGATTTAGGTTGTTTGAGTTGTCCGTGTAGATCATTTAGCACTTTTTGAACAGGATATGTTCTCCCCATGTCTAATCAACATTAAGTATTGTGGATTATATTAATTTTTTTCCTTATTAAGAATTCCTACAGTGTAGAAATAGTCATTCAGACCATCAAGTCCACACTGACTCTCTGAAGAGCATCCCACCAGAACCTATTTGTTTCAATAGTGCTTGCAAAATCTTGTGTGTGAAATGTAAATGTGTTCCAGAGTCAGTTGATTGTATTTTTAAGGTACTGTACCTAAGAATTAACAAAATGTAACTTTGGCATACCTGTGGTGAGGTTTACCTCTGAACAGATCTCTGTTCTTGCCTGTGAATGCTGTTCCTCTCTTCCAGAGGTTTTAATGGTGCTTCTCTCTCTTTTGCAGAAAACACTTGGCAAAATCGCAACATGCCTTGAATTACGAAGCACAGCTTTGCAGGTAATATTAATTAGTTAACCTTGTTGATCTGCGTGCTCATTGAATATATTGTGTGATATTCAGATTTCTGTGAGAATTAGAAATTCTTTGGAATGTTATGATACTGAGTTTCTTTAAAATCAGTGAACTTGTGATCTGTTTGTAACCTTTGCACAATCAATCTTACTAATGGGAATAGTTTAAAGGCTGATGTTTATCTTAAAAATCAAACAGTAAAATATTAAAAAGAAAAGTAAATGGTAGTGGTTTTTGAAAGTGTTTATTGACACTGTTACATATCACTGGAAATCTATTCTGTCTATTCCCAGTGTGGTCTCAAAAGTTAAAGTTTTTTTCTCTGAGGTAAACAAAAATGACTACTTGTTACGAATAAATAGATTCTAACTACAGATAAACAGTTATGAACCGTCAACATATAATTCTACTCATTAAAATTCTAACCGTCTTATAAACATGCTGTTAGGGAGGTCCTGGACAGGCACAGGCAGGAAAGAAACTTGGGCATGATAGGCAGAGGGAAACACAGCAAGGTAGTCCATGTTCTCATGGTTCACTGAGATGGTTCTATGCGTTTGGCGGGATGTGCCACTCCTTGATTCTCCTTGTCCAGCTTCTTTATAAATAGGCATCAGCCAACTTTCTGCAAGCAAGTCGCAGTCTCTGACTTGCTGGTTAAGAACTACAACTTAAAACAATTGATGAAGGAAAAATAAACTGGCTTTCTACAGGCTTACGGTGTTGTTTTTAACAACAGAGCAGAAACACAACTCATTACTTTCCTTTCTTGAAATCTAATTACTCTGCCTTAAACATTGACACTCCAGTGTGAATCAATTTCATTATTGTTGGCAGGCAGATGGCTTTTATGATCAATGTCTGTCTGATAACTAATTCACAAACCAATCAGCTAATTGTTGCTGGTCAAATCTTCATTCGTACTCAGCCCTCTGGTTCCAGTTATCTGTAGCCTGACTTTCATGACAAGCAACAGTATAAATTGCATTCACATTGAGTGTCAGATTATTTGCTTCCAAAATTAGATTTTTTTTTAGATTAGATTACTTAGTGTGGAAACAGGCCCTTCGGCCCAACAAGTCCACACCGACCTGCCGAAGCGCAACCCACCCATACCCCTACATTTATCCCTTTAACCTAACACTACAGGCAATTTAGCATGGCCAATTCACCTGACCTGCACATCTTTGGACTGTGGGAGGAAACCGGAGCACCCGGAGGAAACCCACGCAGACACGGGGAGGATGTGCAAACTCCACACAGTCAGTCGCCTGAGTCGGGAATTGAACCCGGGTCTCTGGCGCTGTGAGGCAGCAGTGCTAACCACCTGCCACTGTGCCGCCCACAAAGGTAACTCTACCTTTGAGGATCGAAGGTTTCAAAATGTGCAGCAATCCTTCAACAATCTTTTGTTTTTTAAAACAACAGTCCTTTTCCATTTCAGTCTGCAATCAAAAATTCAGAATAATAAGTCTTTACAACACACTTTACTGGCAGGGAGATATGGCCAATATATTGAGAGCATCTAGCTCATGTGGGCCATTAGTTAGTGCAAGGAAGAAGAGCCAGTAAGAGAATAACAGTAACACCACCCATATGACCCACACCTACTTAATGCTGAGTTGCTCCTGTATTATCTAGCAAACAGACTTCAAGGGCCCACGTATTGTGCAAATACTGTGCTAATTTAGCTTGCTTTGGCTGAGATAGAGGTACTACTTTTGTCTCCAGCAGTGGGCTGAAGTATCTCTGTTCTCAATTGTTCTTTGGGGTTTGTGATCACAGTTAGGCAGTCAGTGATATGTAAGAAATGTTCTGCTAGTTTATTGAGCTGAAGAAGCAGAAGTTTAGATATGATGCATTAGTTAGATAAAGTACACTATTGAGACATGGTTCACTGATAGGAGGTTCAGATATCGGACGGCCAATGGGCTGTTTAGTACGGAATATTGCAGTCCCATTAAAGTTGTAGGGGCAGCATCCTCCTGTCAAGACGTGTGAGGGAAGGTGTCCCTCAGTCCTCTTCCTCTCCTCTGGTCTGTCACCTACCTTACCTAGTGAGTACTGCTTGATGCAGACTGCTGTCTGGGTACCACCCTGAAAAAGAACCGCTGCCTACAAGGATATTTTGATGAGAGCTCCCCTCTGCCCCTGAGTCTGTTCTATTCGTGGTCACTGCATGGACTCCAGTGAAGTTACTCTAATGCAGAATTTGGCCCCTTAACTGTCTTGGCCCCTGCCTAGGTTTTCCAGCACAGACGTGGTGTCTCTTAACTTCCTTGTGGTACGACATGGAGTGACCTGCCCCCGCTAATTTAAACCTGCAACACAAATGATTTAACCTGTGCCATAATCTGTAAAACTTCGAGAGCCAAAGAACTACTCCCAAAAGTCACTACTTAAAGTAAAAATTAACGACTTTGTTTTTTTTTTAAAGTCTAACACAGAATAATTAACTGACAACAATTTACAACTCCTTTCTCTAACCTATCTTTTACTTTTCCTCTATAATACTGGTCCGATAAAATCTTGATTAAGATTTACCAAAAATTCAAATTTCAAAGCCATCTGTCGAATCTTCTCTTTGTATCTTCCTGTCATCTTTTCTTCTGAGGGAATATGTTTCACAGGTCATTGATAGATAAAGGGACCTTTTGAGAGAGCTTTTCTCCAGGAAGTCTACCTATGTTGGGGGAGGGGGTCAGCCAGGTTGTGGGGCCATGGACGGGGTTCAGACAGTGGGTGGAGGTGGACTGGGAGGGCAGGGCAGATGGGGTTGTGGGTAGGGTGGGGGGTTGGACAGTGTTGGGAGGGGCGGGGAGCAGACTTCACAGAAAACTCCCGAACCCCAGAGGAAATCAATTAACCGAATAATCAATTATCAGAACAAAATAGTACCCACCCATCTCGTCTGGATAATCGAGGTTCCTCTGTATAACCGTCGGATTATCTTATGTCACAATTATGTCCCCTCTCAATCTTCTTTCTCATGAAAACAGCCTCCAGTCCCTCAGCCTTTCCTCGTAAGACCTTCCCTCCTTACCTAGTAAATCTCCTCTGAACCCTTTCCAAAGCTTCCACATGTTTCCTATAATGCGGTGACCAGGACTATGCGCAATACTCCAAATGTGGCCAAACCAGAGTTTTAAACTCCAGTTACCACCTCTCAGCCCAGCTCTGCAGCTTATCTATGTTCCTCTGTACCTGAAAACATCCACAACTCTACAGTGCTTAGTGTCATCCACAAATTTACGAACCTATCCTTCGCCCTCCTCCAGATTGATTATAAAAATGACAAACGGCATTGACCCCAAAACAGATCCTTATGGTACACCACTAGTAATTGAACTCCAGGATGAATATTTCCCATCAACCACCACCCTATGTCGTCTTTCATTTTGCCAATTTCTGATCCAAACCGCTAAAATCACCCTCCATCCCATGCCTCCATATTTTGTGCAACAGCCTAGTGTGGGGAACCTTATCAAATGCTTTACTGAAATCCATATACACCATGTTAACCGCTTTACCCTCCCCCACCTGTTTGGTCACCTTCTCAAAGAACTCAATCAGGTTTGTGAAGCATGACCTACTCTTCACAAAACCATGTTGACTATCCCTAATCAACTTATTCCTTTCAAAATGATTATAAATTTTACCTCTTATTATGCTTTCAAACACTTTACTTACGATGGAAGTAGGTTTCACTGATCTATAAATATGAGGGTTGTCTCTACTCCCCTTTTTGAATAAGGGGATAACATCTGCTATCCTCCGGTCTCCTGGCACTGTTCCTGTAAACAATGATGACATAAAGATCAAAGCCAAAGGCACTGCAATTTCCTCCCTGGCTTCCCAGAGAATCCTAGGATAAATCCCATCCAGTTCAGGGGATTTATCTATTTTCACACTTTCCAGAATTGCTAACATCTCCTCATGAACCTCAATCCCTTCTAGTCTTGTTGCCTGTGTCTCAGTATTCTTCTTGACAACACTGTCTTTTTCCAGTGTGAATACTGACGAAAAGTATTCATTTCGCACTTCTCCTGTCTCCTCTGACTCCGCACACAACTTCCCACTACTATCCTTGATTGACCCTAATTTTACTCTAGTCATTCTTTTATTCCTGATATACCTGAAGAAAGCCTGAGGGTTTTCCTTGATCCTGTCCACCAACAACTTCTCATGTCCCCTCCTGGCTCCTCTGAGCTCTCTTTTTCAGTCTTTCCTGGCTAACCTATAACTCTGAAGTGCCCTAACTGACCCATCACATCTCCTCCTAACATAAGCCGCCACCTTCCTCTTGACAAGAGATTCAGCTTCCTTAGAAAACCATGGCACCCGCACTCGACAACTTCCTCCCTGCCTGACAGGTACATTGTTATCAAGGACACGCAGTAGCTGTTCCACATTTAAATTGTGCCCATCCCCTGCAGTTTCTTTCTCCATCCTGTGCATCTTAAATCTTGCCTAATCGCATCATTGTTGCCTTTCCCCCAGCTATAACTTGTCTCCTGTGATACATACCTATACCTTTCCATCACCAAAGTAAGCATAACGGAATTGTGGTCACTAGCCAAAATACTCACCTACCTCCAAATCTAATGCTTGGCTGTGTCATTACCCAGTAACAAATCTAATGTTGGCCTGTCTACATACTGTCAGGAAATCCTCCTGCACACATTGGACAAAAACAGATCCATCTAAAGTACTTGAACTCTCAGACTCCCAGTCAATACTTTGAAAATTAAAGTCACCCGTAACAACTACCCTGTCACTCTCGCTCCTGTCATGGATCATTTTTGCTCTCCTATCCTCTACATCTCTGGCAAACTCCCAACAGAGTGGCCTCTCCTTTCCTGTTTCTAACTTTAGTCCATACTACCTCAGTAGATGAGTCCTCAAATGTCCTTTCAGCTACGGTAATACTGTCCTTGACTAACAGTGCCACACCCCCTCTTTTACCCATTTTCTCTATTCTTACTGAAACATTTAAATCCCGGAGCCTACAACAACCATTCCTGTCCCTGCTCTTCCCATTATTCAGTCAGTGCTTGTAAAAGATGGTGTGGATTTTAGTTGAGCTGACGATTAGACTTGCTGGTGAAGCCTTTCGCAAATATGTTTTCTATATTTTCTGTTTGCTTGAGCTTTCAGTATCTCTGATGAACTGAAAATGTGTTGCTAGAAAAGCGCAGCAGGTCAGGCAGCATCCAAGGTAAAAACAATGACTGCAGATGCTGGAAACCAGATTCTGGATTAGTGGGGCTGGAAGAGCACAGCAATTCAGGCAGCATCCGAGGACAGGCAAAATCGATGTTTCGGGCAAAAGCCCTTCATCAGGAATAAAGGCAGAGAGCCTGAAGCATGGAGAGATAAGCTAGAGGAGGGTGGGGGTGGGGAGAGAGTAGCATAGAGTAATATTAGTGGATGTGCATACAATAGATGATATTAGTGGATGTGCATACAATAGATGATATTAGTGGATGTGCATACAATAGATGATATTAGTGGATGTGCATACAATAGATGATATTAGTGGATGTGCATACAATAGATGATATTAGTGGATGTGCATACAATAGATGATATTAGTGGATGTGCATACAATAGATGATATTAGTGGATGTGCATACAATAGATGATATTAGTGGATGTGCATACAATAGATGATATTAGTGGATGTGCATACAATAGATGGAGCAGGAGAATCGACTTTTCGGGCATGAGCCCTTCAGGAATCATTGTTACTTGGATGCTGCCTGATCTGTGCTTTTCCAGCAACACATTTTCAGCTCTGATCCCCAGCATCTGCAGTCCTCACTTTCTCCTAGTATCTTTGATGAAGTCAGCATTCATTGTCCATTCATAATTCCTACTCTCTTGAATTGTTGCAGTCCATGTGGTATGGGTGACTGCTGTTAAATAAGTGAATAGATAGTATTCCTGAGACATGTCAGATATTGTTTTTTTACTCTTGTACTTATCAGGATAATTTGCAAGAAAAAGCAAAATGAAAGGAAAACAGCATTAATATTGTGGAAGGAGTGTGCTGGTTTGTTTGTACATTCTGATATTTTTAAAAAATTTAATTCATTTATGGGATGTTAGCATTGCTGGCTTGGCCAGCATTTGTTGCCCATCTAATTGGAGTCAACCACTTTGCTGTGGGTCTGCAGTCACGTGTCGACCAGACCAGGTAAGTATGGCAGTTTCCTTCCCGAAAGGACCTGAGTGAACCAGTTGGGCTTTTCCATCAATCGACAATGGTTTATGATCACCATTAGACTTTGAATTCTAGACTATTTTTAATTAATTCATTTATGTGGCCTGGTGGGATTTGAACCAACAACCCAGAACATTTGCCTGGATCTCTAGATTAATAGTTTAACAATTATGCGACTCGGCCAATGCTTCACCCTTCATTCATTCATGGGATGTGGGTGTTGCTGGCTGGCCAGCTTTTATTGTCCATTCCAAGTTGGAGTTGAGAAGGTCGGGTGCCAAGCTGCTGCCTTGAGCTCCGGCGGTCAATGTGCTGTAGGTTGATCCATAATGTCCTTAGGGCAGGAATTCCAGAATCTTCACCCAATGACAATATATTTCCCCATCAGGATAGTGAGTGGCTTGGAAGGGAATTTACAGGTAACTGTGTTCCCATATATCTGATGGAGAAAGTGAGGACTGCAGATGCTGAAGGTCATAGTAGAGTGTGTGGTGCAGGAAAAGCACAGCAGGTCAGGCAGCATCCGAGGAGCAGGAGAGTCGATGTTTCGGGCATAAGCCCTTCATCAGCAATGAGGCTTGTTAGCCAAGGGGGTAGTGGCAAGCTTCTTTTGGAGCTGCACCCATCCAGGCAAGTGGGGATTATTCTATCACAATCATGACTTTTATCTTCTCAGTTGTGGTCAGGCTTTGGGGAGTCAGGAGGTGAGTTAGTTGCCTTTGCCCTGCTCTTGTCGTCACTCTATTTATATGGTGAGTCCAATTGAATTTCTGGTGAATGATAAACCCCCCCCCCCAGGACATTGATCATAAGGGATTCAGTGACAGTAACAGTATTAAATGTTGAGCAGCGGTGGTTAAATGGTGTCTGATCAAACAAAATTTTAAACCAGGCAAATCTACTCTTCTACGATACAATATCCTCTTATTGTCACTTGTGCCCATTGTAAGAGTACAGTGAAAAGCTTGTTCAATGTCTGCTACTTTATGGCGACATCCTAGGCATAAGTACCTAGGTACAAATCTTGGATACAGCAGGGGAATAAAAGTAGTTGCATCACTTTTTAGAGTTGAAAAATAAGATTTTAAAAACAGGAGGACATTAAAGGGTTGACATTATAGTAAGGTAGGAAATTTCAAATAGGCATGAGTGTAGCAGCTCAGCGCAGGGCCTCTGCACATGGTCTGACCACCCACATCAGACCTCAGTTCAACAGCTGTCCCTGCTCTGCTCCAGGCTTCAGACTGCTCCATACTGGCACTCAGTTGTTCCAAGGTGAGTGCCAGGGCTGCCTCCCCTGTGCCAATTTTCACCAGGGACTTGATGTCTGCGTGCTGCTCCAGTGGCCAACTTGCTGCCAGTGCCTGCGCTGCAACAGTATTCACCTCCGGCACTGAGAGGAGAGAAAAAGAAGGGGGACAAAAAAGGTAAAAGAGAATATGAGATATTAAAGGATTAACTTGCTCTGCTGACCTACAGGAAATTGGATGTCCCAAGGCTAGTGTGGAATGTCTCTGCCTTACAGGTAGAATGTAAGGAATTTACATTCCCATCCCTTGCTATTCAGAGCCATTTGCATGACCATTTCCTAGTTATTCAGAGTAAAAGAATTACGTTATCATTCCCTATTCATAAATCAATAAGAACATTGCAATCAAAATTCTGACTACTCCCTGCAGTTTAAAAAAAAATTCTCAACAGATTTGACCATTTAAGGGATGATTTGCATTATATTGTTTCTGGAAATGATGCGATCACTACTTTGTGTCTTGAGTGGCATGTGACTGTGGGGCACTGGCTGAGGTTTGTCTTGTGGGCATTATTAACTGTAATGTAAAGGTTTTGAATAAAGGAAGAACTGCCCCTTTGTTCAGACAGATCCCTTGACATGGCTTTGCGAGCATTGCGAAGAGTGTTAAGGGTTTCTCCACAGCCTGTAATTGCTTAATAACTTTTGTTTGTGCACACAAGTTGGCGTGTTGCAGTTGCATCAAGAGTCTAAGAGTCTCAAGAACAAAGTACCTAACAAACCGGTGGAGGAGAGGAAGTCTGACAGGAGCGACCGACTCCGCTGCCATCTTGACTGTTTGTAAAGACATAGTCTTGAGAAATGATCCAGTGAATAGCTGTCACCTATTTCGTTGAAACAGATGCAGTGTATAAATTAGTTCTTACAGCCTGTGAAGAACAGGGCCCTGTCTAATGACACATGTAGCTCCTGATGTACTATAACGTCATAAGCAGAAGTCAGCTGCTATATCATTCAGTGAGAACAAGGCTGATCTGATGATCCTGAACTCTACTGTCCTACCCCATTCCATTATCTTCCATTCCCTTTGTGATTACTTCTCTGTCAATCTCAATCTTAAATATACTTAATGACACAGCCTCAGCCCTCTGTGGTAAAGAATTCCATGGATTTGCTACCCATCTCTGTCTTAAATGGGTGATCGCTTATTCTGGTTACTGATGTTCAATTTGGGATCTGTCTGAATCACTTGGCTCCAGACCTCGTTGCTGCTTTATTCTAAACATGCTGAAAACACCTGAATTCTTCAAGTGAACCTGGTGTTGAGTGATTTTTAACTTGGTACACCCCAGTCCAACACCGGCATCTCCAACTCATGGCTACTATTGACCCCATTAACTGCCGGCTTAAAGTGGAGAGGATCTCCAAGAAGATTGTACATATCGATACAGACATCCAGTTTCTACAGAAATGCAGGCAAGCAGGAAAGATCCCAAAAGGATTCAATGTATAATTTCAGTAACATCACACTATAAACCTTTGCTATAAATTCTGTGTCTTACAGTTGTCCTCCACAACCACCTGATGAAGGAGCGGCGCTCCGAAAACTAGTGCTTCCAATTAAATTGTTGGTCTATAACCTGGTGTTGTGATTTTTAACTATGTACACCCTAGTCCAACACCAGCATCTCCAAATCAAGTGAAGTAAGAGTGTCTAGACATTAACACAGTATTTGAATGTGAGAGAGATCAAGAAACCCAGTAAAACTGAAGTCAATAAAGGAGTGCCTTCACTGACTGGATTCATATCTAGCACAAAGGTAGATGGCTAGTGTTCAAAGCCAGTATGCTTCAAGACATTCCCAAGAGCTCCTCAGGGTAGTCTCTTTGGCCCAATTATCTTTAGGTGCTCCATCAGTGGGGATAGTATGACTGGTCAATGTTTCATTTTACTTTGCAGATTCCAAAGCAACCAGCGCCCATTTGCTGCAGGAGCTGGCTAATATTCTGACTTGGGCTGAGAAATAGCAGGTATTATTTGTGCCTCACAAGTACTGGGCAGTGAAGAACTCTGACTGGGGAGATAGTTAAATTCTCTCTTTCCATGTCCAGGCCTGGGCTGACAACTGGCAAGTAACTTTCTTGCCCCATATGTCATAGGCAGTGACCATCTCCAACAAGGGAGAGCCTGACCATCGCCCTTTCATGTTTAATGTCATGACTGATGTTGAATATCCCATTATCAACATCCTGGGAGTTATCATTGACCAGAAACTGAACTGGGCCATCCATATAAATATTGTGGTGACAAGAGCAATCCTGAGGCTGGACTTTCTGCAGCGTGTAACTCGTCTGTTTTTCTCCAGGGCCTGTCTGCCATCTGCATGATACAGCTCAGGAGTGTGATGGAATTCACTTACCTGGACGAAGCAACTCCAACAAGATCTGAAAAGGATTAACACCTTACACGACAAAGCAGTTCACTTAATTGACACCCAACCACCACCTTTATGCACAGTGGCCATGGTTGTACCATAGGAGATAGTGAGGACTGCAGAGCTGAAGAGTCAGTTAGCTGGATAAAGCACAGCAGGTCAGGTGGCATCTGAGGAGCGGGAGAATTGACGTTTCCAGCAGGATCCTTCATCAGAAGTGGGGATGGGGAAAGGAGGCTGAGAAATCGAGGGGGTATGAGACTGGGGAAATATTAGGTGGGATTGCAATAGGTGGATGCAGCTAGGAGGTGATTGTGACAGGTCGTTGGGAACGGTGAAGCAGACAGGAAGGAAGATGGACAAGATAGGTCAAGAGTTGGATCTGGGATGTGGGAGGGGGCGGGGGGGGTGGGGAGATTTGGAAACTGGTGAACTCTATATTGAGACCATGTGGTTGTGGGCATCTGAGGCAGAATGTGGGTGGCATTGTTTAGGTGGTTGTGGAGACTCAGAATGGTCATTTTGGGTGTAGGTGTTGAAATGGATACCCTCTGGAAGGTGGGGTTGGGTGGTGAGAATGGACCAGAGATGCTCCCTGAACTGTTCCACAAGTTTGCGCTTGGTCTGTCCACATCAAGAGCAACGGATGCAGTAAATGAGGTTCAAGGATATGCAAGTAAATCTTTGCTGGGTTTGGAATGATCCTTTGGGTCCTTGGATGGAAGTGAGGGGTGGGGGGTGGTGCTAGATTGGGGAGAGGGTTGGTGGGCACTATCTGTAAGATGTACTGCCGTAGCTCATGAGGGATTCTTTGACAGCAGATGCCCATTTCCAACTACCCCCCCCCCCCCCCCCAGCAACATACCATCCTGACTTGAAGCCATATTGTTTGCCTTCACTTTTTTTTGCTGGGTTAAAATCCCAATATTTCTTCCTAACAGCACTGTGTTGCAAGAACTGCAGCAGTTCAAACCTGAAGCTCGCTGCCACCTTCTCCAAAGCAATTAGCAATAGATACCAAATGCTAGTGATAGACAGTAACCCCACTGCACATTCCATGAATGTGTTTTTTTTTAAATCTGCTCATTGCACCCAAGTTGATACTCACCTTGATAACCAGGATAGAATGTGGGTATAGCAGATCAGGAGATTACAGATTCTTGCTGAATGCAATTCTGCTGGTGCTGATGGCACCGAGTATCTTGTGTGCCTAATTTTGACCTGTTGGGTGTGTTCTGAATCTGTCTTGCACACGTTGGTGTTCTGAGTGAAGACATGATTTTTGTCATCACATGGTCTAACTATGTCAGTTCCTTCCATGGACAAATGCGTCTGTGACAGGTAGTTTGATAAGGACCAAGCCAGTTTGGTTTTGCTCTCTGATTCCCTCTGATCTTGCTGCACACCCATTCATCTAAATTTATTTTTCAAGACTTGGCCCACTTAGTAGTGGTGCTTCCAAGCCAGACTTGGTGATGAACATTGAAGACCCCACCAATCTGTGCCCTTGCTACCCTCAGTGCTTTCTTGAAGTGGTGTGAAACAGGAGCTGTAGAGATTAATCAGCTTTCAGAATGTTCACTGCTAATATTTGATTGTGTCATAGGGCTTCATGGGATTTGGAATTATTTTTGAGAGCTCCCAAATCCATGCATTCCTGGGAAATGTGTAGCCAATGTCCTGGAATAAGACATTACCAGGGATTGTGATGGTGTCTAGGATAATATTAGATATGGTATAAAAGTCACCAAGTATGGTTATATCAGATTTGTATCTTGACGAGTTTGGATGGCAATCCTCCCAATTTTGGTACAGGACTTCAGATATTAGTCAAGAGAACTTGATAGTGTGTGCCTTTGTCATTTCCATTGCCTGGATCGATTTCAGAAGAATGGTCTGTTTAACTTAGTCTGAATTGACTAATGTAGCAGATTGATACAACTGAGTGGCTCACTGGATAACTTCAGAATGCAGTTATGAATTAACCACATTGCTATGGTTGTGGAGTTGCATATAACCAGACCTGGTAAAGATTGATCTCCTTTCATAAAGAAATTGTCATTAAACCCCATACAACCTGGTAGTTTCATGATCACCAAAACTGAGCTTCCTATATAATCCCAGATTTATTAATTGAATTAATTTGAGGTTTGGTGCCTCAAATCATACCTCACCAGAGAGGAGAGAGATGTTGAGGGGGTGAAGGATGTGGATGTATGGGCAATTTGAGGGGTGGGGAGGGGGAATGCCTTTTGTTTAATGCAGATTCTTGATGATATACAAGATTTTAGTTTTCTTGTGCTGTTCTCAGTAAGTAACCATCTTTATGGTTACTTTATCTGATGTGATTTGCATTGTGTTTCTGAAAGTACTTTGTGCATGACACATTTTCACCAAACACTAATGTGGCTTTGTGTGGGGGAAATCGTGTCTCACTAACTTGATTGAGGTTTTTTTGAAGAAGTAATGAGGATTGCTGAGGGCAGAGTGGTGGATGTAATCTATATGGAATGCAGTAAAGCGTTCGATAAACTTCCTCATGGTTGACCAGTTAGCAAGGTTTGATCACATGGAATACAGCAAGAATTGTCCATTTGAATACAGAGCTGGCTCAAAGTTAGAAGACAGAGGGGTGGTGGTGGTGGAGGGTTGCTTTTCAGACTAGAGGCCTGTGACCAGCGGTGTGCCACAAGGATCGGTGTTGGGTAATTACTTTTTGTCATTTATATAAATGATTTGGATGTGAACATAAAGTATGGTTAGTAAGTTTGCAGATGACACCAAAATTGGTGGTGTAGTGGAAAGTTAAGAACATTGCAGTCAGTTATGCTGTAACAGGGTAACCCATTCTTGTGCAACCCCATGTTGTAAGAAAATTGTATAATAGCAACACCATTTAAACTAACGGGGCT
This sequence comes from Chiloscyllium plagiosum, assembly GCF_004010195.1. NCBI lineage: Eukaryota > Metazoa > Chordata > Chondrichthyes > Orectolobiformes > Hemiscylliidae > Chiloscyllium > Chiloscyllium plagiosum. The sequence continues at coordinate 130,257,586 of NC_057712.1, forward strand.
GGAATCCGGCTATAACCAATGCACACTTTAAAAGTTCGCACTTTAGAAACATGCTACCAATTCATCAATTGTGTTATAGCAAATTCGTATGAACCAAACTTGCATTATAGCAGAATGACCTGTACCTTAGAGTACAATGGCCCATCTGATCAAGATCCCAATTGGCTGAGGAGTGGCAGATGGAGTTTAATTTAGATAAATGTGAGGTGCTGCATTTTGGAAAGGCAAATCAGGACCGGGCTCATACACTTAATGGTAAGGTCCTGGAGAGCGTTGTTGAACAAAGACCTTGGAGTGCAGGTTCATATTCCTTGAAAGTGGAATTACAGGTAGACAGGATAATGAAGGCATTTGGTGTGCTTTATTTTATTGATCAGTGGATTGAGTATAGGAATTCAGAGGTCATGTTGCAGCTCCACAGAACATTGGTTAGGCCACTTTTGGAATACCGGGAGCAATTCTGGTCTCCCTCCAATCAAAAGGACGTTATGAAACTTGAAAGGGTTCAGTAAAGATTTACAAGAATGTTACCAGGGTTGGAGGGTTTGAGCTTTAGGGAGAGGCTGAGTAGGCTAGGGCTATTTTCCCTGGAGGGTTGCAGGCTGCGGGGTGACCTGATAAAGGTTTATAAAGTCACGAGGGTGTACAATGCCTTTTCCCGGGGGTGGGGGATTCCAGAATGAGAAGGCATAGGTTTAAGATGAGAAGGGAATGATATAAAAGGGACCTAAGGGGTAACATTCTCATGCAGAGAGTGGTGCGTATATGGAATGAGCTGCCAGAGGAAGTGGTGGAGACTGGTACAGTTGCAACATTTAAAAGGCATCGGGATGGGTATGTGAACAGGAAGAATTTAGAGGGTTATGAGCCAAATGTTGGCAAATGGGACTGAATTTACTTAAGATGGACGGGTTGGACTGAAGGGTCTGTTTTCGTGCTGTCTCTGAATTGTAGATACCTGTTCCAGTTGAAATGTCATTTCTCTGCTTGCCGAAGTGACATTGTTTCTGTAGCCAACTAAAAATCTATCGAGCCATTGTATCGTAGCTTGAATTGCTTCTGTATTAGAATGCAGGAGGATAAAAATGGACAAAGCTGGGAATAAATGTGCATCAAGAGTAAAGTTGGAGACATTTTCAGATTTTCAGCATTACAATCTACTTCTATTGCTGTTGCAGTTACAAGTTGTATTCTGGGGTTTGAGTGCCATGTGAAGATCCAGTGACCACCTGCAGCTACCAACTTAAATTTAAATTCTGACAGCCATGACAGATGCAGTATGAGCTTGATGATTGTCATCGAAAGAAGCATTCATACCCTGAGTTTAGTTCTTAACATCATAATGTTGTCAACTCATTGATTATGGGAAATGAAGCCGAGCAATATGTGAACAGTTACCTGAAAGTGCTATTTGAATATTAATAGTGGGTATTTAATATCAAAGCATATGCATAATAACTATCAACTATTGAGGGATTAGTCAAAATCTGTTATGAATATCCTGGCAGATATTTGTTATCGCCTTCTTTAATTGGAAAAATTTGATAATGGTTGCAAAAGGCTGCTTGCTGAATTAGCAACTCCAAAGCAACTGCTTCATTTGTACCAAATCTGTCTCTTTTTTTTTGAAATACTAGTCCTAGTTTCAGAAAGTTTATCTAGCCATCGTTTGAGAGAGACCAATATAGAATGTCCTAGGATTAAGTTAGTGACCAGAGAAGGTTGTGGGTTAGGAAGTGGGCAAGTGGAGGTGGAACCCACGATCACATCCTTCTGCAAGGTAAAGAACAACAGGTACATGGGAACACCATCAGCTGCAAGTTCTCATCCAAACCACTCACCATCCTGACTTGTAAATATTTCTCCTTCACTGTTGCTGGAAACAAAAGATCACAAAGAAAGAGAGTAAGCTTGCAAGCCATATCAAAGACTGACAGTAAATTCTGCTTTAAATCTTCTAATATAAGGCTAAAGCAAGCCAAGGCTGAGGTAGTGGTAATGGGGAACCAGAAAACGCTAAGAGGTCAAATAAATATTCTGCACCAGTCTTCACAGTGGAAGACAGTAATAGCATTCCAAAAATGCTCTGTTATCAAGGAGCAAAAGGGAGAGATGAAATCAATATAATAACTATTACTAGAGAAATTTACCAGAGAAACGAATGTGTCCAAAAGCCGATAGTATGCAGGAGTAAGTGAGGAATCAGTCAAAATGTGTGGCACTGGAAAAGCACAGTTGGTCAGGCCGCATCCAAGGAGCAGGAGAGTCGATGTTTCAAGCATAAGCTTATCATCAGGTAGATAGCTAAGAGAAAGTTTATTTATTCAGAAGATGAGGTGGAGAGAGGGGCTAAGGAGCAAACAATTGCTGGAAAAATCACCCAGAGAAAGAGAAGATCAGTTGGACAAAGGCCTACATAATGAGCACAGCAGATCAGGCAGCATCCGAGGAGCAGGAGAATCAACATTTCAGGCATAAGCCCTTCATCAGGAAAAGAGCTGCTCCTTTGCTGTCTGACCTGCTGTGCTTTTCCAGCACCCCAGACTCAACTCTGATCTCCAGCATCTGCAGTCTTCACTTTCTCCCTGTGGATAATGATCAGCCTAGGAGAATGGCTGCTAATTGGGACTCGTTTTGGCTAACAATGAATGGTGTGAAATTGCAGACAAGGCCTGGTGGCTCAGTGGTTAGCACTACTGCCTCACAGCACCAGGGACTCAGGTTAGATTTCAACCTGGAGCAACTGTCTGTGTGGAGTTTGCACATCCTTCCTGTGTCTGTGTGGGTTTCCTCCAGGTGCTCTGGTTTCCTCCCACAGTTCAAAGATGTGCAAGTTAGATAAATTGCCCATAGTGTTCAGGGATGTGTAGGTTGGGTGCATTAGTCAGGGTTAAATGTAGGGTAATAGGGGAGGGAAATGCGTCTGGGTCGGATCATCTTTAGAGGGTCGGTGTGGACTTGTTGGGCCAAAGGACCTGTTTCCACACTGGAGGGATTCTATGAATAGAGTGCAGGCCTGAGAGGTTATAGATTGTGGTTTAATACAATAGTGCTGCAGATATCCTCATGGATGCTTCATTTTGAGCTTCTAGACATATTTAAAATCTATACTATCCAGCATGATAGTATCAAATAACACTAGAGAGGTTATTCTCAAAGTGAAGATAGGACTTCGTCTCCACAAAGACTCTGCGAAGGTCACTCCTACCTAACTAATCTGGACAGATGTATCTGCAAATCTTTATTGCACATTGCCCAATTTAGCCATGTCAAAATGGTTTAAATCAAATCAAAATTCATATTTTTAAGTGCCTCTTACCACAGTACATAAAAACAGAGAAAATAGGTGCAGGAGTGAGCCATTTGGCCCTCTGAGCCTGTATCCCTATTCAATATGATCATGGCTGATCATGCAATATAAGCCTTCTTCAGGGCATATGCCCGAAACGTCGATTCTCCTGTTCCCTGGATGCTGCCTGACCTGCGCTTTTCCAGCAACACATTTTCAGCTCTGATCTGCAGACCTCACTTTCTCCTCATGCAATATGTTTCCCATTCCCACTTTCTCTCCATACCTCTTTATCCCTTTAGCTGCAAGGGCCATGCCCAGCTCTTCCTTTAATATATTTAATTAACTTGATTGAGTTTTTTGAAGAAGTAACAAAGGATTAATGAGGGGAGAGCGGTAGATGTGATTTGTATGGTCTTCAGTAATGCATTCAACAAAGTTCCCCATGAGAGACTGGTTAACAAGGTTAGATCTCGTGGAATACAGGGAGAACTCCCCATTTGGATACAGAACTGGCTTGAAGTTAGGAGACAGGAGGGTGGTGGTGGAGGGTTGTTTTTTCAGACTGGAGGCCTGTGGCCAGTGGAGTGCCATGAGGATCGGTGCTGATTCCACTACTTTTTGTCCATTTTATATAAATGATTTGGATGTGACCGTAAGAGGTATAGTTAGTAAGTTTGCAGATGACACCAAAATTAGTGGTGTAGTGGACAGCAAAGAAGGTTACCTCCAATTACAATGGGATTATGATCAAATGGACCAATGGGCTGAGAAGTGGCAGATGCAGTTTAATTTAGATAAATATAAAGAGCTGCATTTTGGGAAAGCAAATCAGACCGGGACTTACTTACTTAATGGCAAAGTCCTAGAGAGTGTTGCTGAACAAAGAGACCTTGGAGTGCAGGTTCATAGTTCCTTGAAAGTGGAGTCACAGGTAGATAGGATAGTGAAGAAGGCGTTTGGAAATCTTCCTTTATTGGTCAGATCATTGAGTACAGGAGTTGGGAGGTCATGCTGCGGCTATACAGGACATTGGTTAGGCCACTTTTAGAATATCGCATGTAATTCTGGTCTCCTTCCTATCTGAAGAATGTTGTGAAACTTGAAAGGGTTCAGAAAAGATTTACAAGGCTGTTGCCAGGGTTGGAAGATTTGAGCTATAGGGTGAGGCTGAATAGGCCAGGGCTGTTTTCCCTGGAGCATCAGAGGCTGAGGGGAGACCTTATAGGGCTGAGGGGAGTGGATAGGAAAAATAGATAAGGTCTCTTCCCTGGGGTGGGGGAGCCCAGAACTAGGTTTAGGGTGAGAGGAGAAAGATATAAAAGGAACCTCTGGCCACGTTTTCATGCAGACAGTGGTACGTGTACAGAATGAGCTGCTAGAGGAAATGGTGGAGACTGGTAGAATTACAGTATTTAAAAGGCATATGGATGGGTTTATGAATAAGAAGGGTTTAGAGAGATACAGGACAAATGATGGCAAATGGGACTAGATTAGGTTAGGATATCTGGTCATAATGGACGAGTTGGACCGAAGAGATGTACTGTACATCTCTATGATTCAAATGTTCTCTAAAGCGCTAGCATACAAAGAGTAACAAAAAGATGGGGTACTGGGCTAATGGTCGGATACTTGGTAGTGTGGATGAGCAGAGGGATCTTGGTGTCCATGTACACAGATCTTTGAAAGTTGCCACCCAGGTAAATAGTGCGGTGAAGAAGGCATATGGCGTACTGGCTTTTATTGGTAGTGGAATTGAGTTCCGGAATACTGAGGTCATGTTGCAGTTGTATAAGACTCTGGTGCGGCCACATCTAGAGTATTGGGTGCAGTTTTGGTCGCCATACTATAGGAAGGATGTGGAGGCACTGGAACAGGTGCAGAAGAGGTTTACCAGGATGTTGCCTGGTATGGTAGAAAGATCATATGAGGAAAGGCTGAGGCACTTGGGGTTGTTTTCATTGGAGAAAAGAAGGTTTAGGGGTGCCTCGATAGAGTGGACAAGATGATTTGGGGTTTAGATAGGGTTGACCATGAGAACCTTTTTCCACGTATGGAGTCAGCTATTACGAGGGGGCATAGCTTTAAATTAAGGGGTGGTAGGTATAGGACAGATGTTAGGGGTAGGTTCTTTACTCAGCAAGTCATGAGTTCGTGGAATGCACTGCCAGTAGCAGTGGTGGACACTCCCTCTTTATGGGCATTTAAGCGGGCATTGGATAGGCATATGGAGGATAGTGGGCTAGTGTAGGTTAGGTGGGCTTGGATCGGCGCAACATCGAGGGCCAAAGGGCCTGTGTACTGTGCTGTATTCTTCTATCTATCTATCTATCTATCTATCTATCTATCATACCTTTATCTAGCTTTATACTCAAAGCCCCTTCCAATGAAGGCAAGCATGCCAATACCTTTTTTACTATGTTACCTTAACTGTGCTGCCCCCTTCAATCATCTGTGGACCTGCATACCCATCTCTCTACTTAGCAATATTCCTAAGGGTTCTGCCAGCCATATAATTTCCAGGGGATAGTAAGGACTGCAGATGCTGGAGATCAGAGTTGATAAATTGTGGTGCTAGAAAATACACAGGTTAGGCAGTATCTGAGGATCGAGAGAGTCGATGTTTCAGGCACAATCCTTCATCAGGACTGTATAATTTCCACCTGTACTTAACTTTTCAAAATGCATTACCTCACATTGGTTCTGATTTAAACTTCTCCTGCCATTTTTCTGCCCATGCCTCCAAGTGATATATATGCTGTTGTATCTTCTGGCACTCCTCCTCACTGTCCACAATTCCATCAATCTTTGTATCATCCACAAGCTTACTAATTAGACCAATTATGTTTTCCTCCAAATCATTTATGCAGATCACAAACAGCAAAGGTCGTAGCACTGCTCCCTGTGGACACCCAGTAGTCACAACCCTCCATTCTGAAAAGCATCCTTCCACTGCTACCCTCTGTCTCCAATGACTAAGCCAGTATTGTATCCATCTTACCAGCTCACTCCTGATACCACGTGACTTCACCTTTTGTACCAGTCAGCCATGAGGAATCTTGTCAAAGCCTTTCTTGAAGTCCACGTAGACAAAATCAACTGCTTTTCCCTCATCAGGCATCTTCATCACCTCAAAAAAACTGAAGTTAGTGAGGCATGATCTCCCCTGCACAAAACCATACTGTTTATCGCCGATAAGTTCATTTGCTTGTAAATGCTTAGATATTGTCCTTGAGAATCTTTTCCAATAATTTCCCTACAACTGATGTGACGCTCACACCTCTGTAATTTCTTGGATTGTCCCTGTTAGCCTTTTTAAACAAGTGGGGCAATATTAGCTATGAGGAGTACTTGTGTTGTGGAGAAAATATAGAGAAAGGTCTCTTATTTGCAAACAGAAAACCGTGACACCTGAGAAAGCAGATTCTTGAATGCCCACAAATCTCCGGGTCCGTGGAGTTTTATATCATGTTTCTGTTAGCTTATCAGCATGTCCAACTATGTTAATCAAAGTACCTCACTCTAGCTACACAATAAACCAGTGGTGTTAGTTCCCATTGTCTCTTTAGTTGTACATTCTACTTAATGTTATTCTAATGGCTTGGTAGATATTTATTGCTAACTCTGCTACAGTGATCTTTCCATTCCAGACTAACCTGTCATGATAGATATTTAGCTATTCCATCTATTACAATAGTCTTCTGTCTCAAGCAGACTCTACTAACTATTAGTTAGATATTTTAATGTCCTGTCCCAAATATTTATTGTACCAATCCTGTCATAATAACACTTAAGAGAAACATGCTTTATTACTTGTGTTATCTCATCTCGCCATAGTGACCTTTCAGTCTTAATCTTACTCTGCTAATTGGTGTAAGAGCATTCCACTATGGCTATTCCATCTTGCATTCCACAGATCACAGATTGCCAACGGTCTTCATGCTTTAACCCTTCCCATGCTTTCATGTTCTTTATTTTCCATACTTGCAAACTCCATACAAAGCTGGAAGTGATCACAGGTCCCTGGCGCTATGAGGCAGCAGTGCTAACCACTAAGCCACCGTGCCACCCCAGAGAGGCTGAGGTTATCTTTGAGCTGAGGGGAGAACCTGATTTTGGTGTTCAAAGTTGAGAGGCAAAGCTCGGGTATTTCAGAAGAAATATTTTAGCTTCGAGAGGTAAATAAACAGAAGGATAAATTTTAGCAAGGGACAGGAAACTTGGAGAGGATTTGAGGAAAATCCTTTACAGAGCACAATAGCTATCTGGTAAAGGGCTACTGAACCCAAGTATTTCTCTCCTCAGATATTACCAGACCTCCTGAGTTTCTCCAGCAATTTCTGCTTTTCCTTTCGATTTCCAGCACCTGTAGTTTTTTTTTGATCTTTTGTTTAGTGGTTATCTGGAACTCATTGCCTGAAAGGGTGGTAGAAATGGGAACTCTTAGAACATATTTAAGTTATGACTTGGAGGTGCCGGTGTTGGACTGGGGTGAACAAAGTTAAAAATCACACAACACTAGATTGTTGTCTAACAAATTTATTTGGAAGCACTAGCTTTTGGAGCACTGTTCCTTCAGGTAGTTGTCCAAGGATTGTCCAACCACCTGCTGAAGGAGCGGCACTCCGAAAGCTAGTGCTTTCAAATAAACCTGTTGGACTATAATCTAGTGTTGTGATTTTTTTGTAACATTTAAGTTTTATTTAGATGAGAATTGAAATGCCAGAATCTACAAGGGTACAGCTGGAAAATGGGATTCGATAGATGCTTGACCATCTGTGAATGTTAAAAAATTCTTGAAAATTTGACCCTGAGCCTCTGGAGGATATTGGGAGGGATGGTCAAAGATGGTAGGGTTAAGCAGTGCTTAATAGGCATTGACTCATGCAAAAGTGCAGTCCTGCAAATAGATTTGTCACATCATGAATCCATCTTTGTGTACACAAGACTAGATATAGTAAACTGAGCTCAGTCCTCCTCTTCCCACATACAGTCTGACAGAGATCACGAGATAACAAGGAGTAAGATTCATGGCTGATATGTTTAAACCACTTGCCCCCCCCCCCCCCCCCCCCCCCCAAATTCTACTGCAAGTTTCTAAGGATTAATATAGGACTGCCATTCATCCTAGGTCAAGCAATAGGTAATTCCCATTCTGTGCAGGTCACTGGTCTGCCACGTAATCGACATGGGTTTTTTCCTCATCCAGCAATTTGCCCCACTGTTTCAAAAATATTAGTTACTTGCTGTGGTTGCAATTTCATTATTTAGATAATATGGATCAGTATACGCATGTGAATAATACTTTTTTTTCCAGGAATGTATATATGCAAATTTTGACTTTTATTTTATGATTGTGTACATCAGCTTTATGGACCAGGAAGATCTTATGTTCAGTTCTTTGTCTCTGGGGTTATATTTGAGCTGAGGGGAGAACCTGATTTCGGTGTTCAAAATTGAGAGGCAAAGATCGGGTATTATGGGATCTTTACAATTTTTTTCAGCATCCTAGAACAGAAGAGTTAAGGAAATGACTGGGTCCTGACCACTATCCGTTATTCTGTTGGAAAGTACCTTTGTTTAAATATCTAATTTTCAGACTTGTACATCTGTCATCATTTCCTGTCTAGCATCTGTGTAAACAATGATACTTTTGGTGAGGTACTGAAGGGCTGTGACACCTATGGAATCCTATCACCAGCAAGATGTCAGTGATTCAGGAGCATAGGTAGATCAGAGGAGCAGGGGGAAGATTTCAGTGAATCATTGTCTAATGATGTTTGCAGGGTTGTTTTAGCTTCTGAATGAGTCAGTGTGCTAAGCAACAGTATTCAGTGTTGTAATTTCGAGTGCACTTATTGTTTTTATGGACAAATTGAGTATTTCCCACGATAATCAGCTAATATTTAGTGTTTAGGTTTGAGCAGAGTGACCAGAAGATTGGATGTGCGTTTTCTGTCTGCTTCAAATGTATTTTTCTTGTGCTATCTTGTATATTTCTCTACATGCATACTCTGACCTTCATGCCTTGACTGATAGTAAAGGAGTTATCCTTGTCATGCAAAGATGACCTTGATGTTGAGATTTTAGTAAAGGAAAGACTGGTCTAAATCAGCTTAATTTGGCTAAACCGGTTTGGGTAAATTTGCTGCAGAATTATCAGAATCCTTGGTTTTTGTCATCAATAATTATTGATGTTACCCATTTGTACACTCGTGAAGGAGGCCTGTATGTTTGGAAGTGGTGTCTTTCAAACAAAACGTAAACTTGTGGTCAGACAGTGCTCTCAAGTGATGTACAAGATTTATGGCATTATTTTGAAGAGAACTAGGGAATTGTCTTGGTGCATGGCCAATATTTATCCCTAGAATAACATGACTGAATACAGATTATCCAGTTTGTTGGATTCTTGCTCTGTAAATTTGTCTACCACTTGAGTCACTACAAAATGATCAAACATACAAAGTGCTTTCATATTTAGATTCTGAAAGCCATTTATATCCAAGCAATTTTTCTCATTTATTTACTTATTTACTTTCTCTAGTATAAATTGAATGAATGCTTTATAATCCTCATGGACATTATTTCCTTTTGCATTTTTAAATTTTATGCAGACGGCACAGACTCAGGAAGAATTCAAATTGGAAGATCTAAAGACATTAGAACCAAGTAAGTATTTCTTGTGCCACCTGTATTCGTGAGAAAGGTGGTAGTTGTGAAACGAAGTTGGAACCAGACTCTGTCTAGATATCTGACACCGGTAGCTAACTTAGATTTATGTCATGACAGAAAAGATGGTATTCTGGAATCTTCCTTACGTCCCTCTGGATCTCCTTCCCATATGCCAAGATTGAGATTTTCAGTCAGCTCTCTTCAATAGATGTTGAGCTTGAGATACTTTCATTTTAGCTGTAAAATATTTTGGGATATTTTTCTATATTAATGGCTCGAATGTGACAGTTTAGACTTTTCTTTGATGGTTCACAGGAGTAAGTACAGATAAATAACACTAGGTCTGTCTCATTATTCCTTTCATAGAAGTCAGTGGTCTCTACCCTGTACACCGTGTTTTCCTTTTCAAGTATCAATTTACCTTTTAAGTTGTCCTTTTTATTTAATCCCTGCTCTTAGTCAAGACCAGTCTGTCCCTCAGTCCTGAAGTTGCCTTTTTTCAATCTATATCCCCATTCAGAGGGTGTGGTTCAACTTGAAATTGCATTCTAGCTGAATCTTTCCCATTCCATTCAGCTGGGATAAATGTGCAGGTAAACCTTCAGTCACCTATCAAGAATGAAAAGTATAACTTGGTAACATTTCCTCACTGTGCAATTGTATAATGAGCTCTACATTTTAACTGTAAATAGCTCAGAATGGAGGAGTGGTTGACATTCAGTGATCCCACTGGAAAATATGGGTAAGTCAATTCTAGATGAGCATAAGGTTGGACATGACTCTGATTCACTCCATCCAATTAGGAAAAAACACGAGTGGATCTTTGACAGTACCTGAGAAGAGAGACTCGACTTGGTTTAAAGTCTTATCTAACATTGCAGCACTCCCTCAGTACTGCATTGAAACTTAACACTGAATGAGTGAGATTTGGATTCTCGACCTTCTCCGAAACAGGAGTGCTACTATTGAATCAAGCCTGATACCAAGGATATACTTGAAACAATGCAGTGATTATACGACCTCTAAAGATCTGATTATTTTGAAATTCTTCAATATTCTTGGTTTCTCCTTATCATGTCTCATTGCCAATAAGATCACTTTATAACCAGTTATCAAATCAGCATTGCCTGCTTCGCCAAATGCCAACCTGAGCATCTGGAACAAAAAACTCATTTTCTGTCAGTAAGTTTGTGGCATCTACCCTATAGTTAGTTTTCGAATAATCCACTGACTGCTGAGTGAAGTCCCCAGTCTTAACCTGTTTCATGTTCAGTGAAAAAATGTGCTTTATATTTTTATGTATGAAATAAATCAAATTATGTCAGCAGTCTTGATCAACCCTATCCTAAAAGATGAGCCTGTTGTGTGTGCAAAAGCATGGGAGTATCAAAGTTAATGAAATAAACACTGGGCAACAAAAATTGTATTGTATAGGTCGAACCATTGGCATTTACTTTTTTATATCCGCTCCTTCACGCTTTGAGAGTTGGGCATTAAATCCCTTTGTCAACTTAAATATGATTGCAGAAACTGCAAATTAAATACCTGTATCACTATTACCTGTGATTGTGGGTGGTATGGATTAAATCCCTGTAATTCTTTACAATGCTGCTTTTAATAGTAGACTTTGGTTTGTTTTTTCCTTTTTTTCTTTACAGTTATAAAGAACATTCTTTCTTATAACAAAGATTTTCCTTTTGACGTTCAACCTGTCCCTATAAGGTAAATGATTTAATTTGGACACTTTTCCATTCAAATTTTTTTGTTTAAAAATAAATAATCCAACTTGATAATTTGCATCTGTTCTTTTTTTTATGGGAATGTGATTTTCCTGCAGAATATCAGGAATTGTTAGTGCTGCTTCATGCAACAGGGCTCAAGCTTGACTTTTGTCTGGTTTTTAAATACATTTTCTCTGCTGGCTGATTTCCATACTATTTACATGAACACGTGAGATGGTGCTAAATTTTGTTTCATGCCAGAGTGAATTGTAATTGTACGGTATAAGGAACTTTGGTTTCTCTAAACACTTGGCAACTGACTTTGTTGAATTGCTGTCCCCAATTTTTTGTTTGTTTGAAGTCAAATAGCCTCAGATCAGAAAGAGTGCTGAACATTTGCTGATGTCCCCAAATTGCCTTCTATTTAGCTTCCCAGTGGTTGGGCAAATGGATTGAGAAAGGAGTTGAGTTCAGGATCGCTTGTATGTATGAGTAGGCGAATTGTAAATTTTACATGTAGCCTCTGTGCCTTCATCTGAGGGAGGGGAAAAGCAGTCAGAGATTTTGTCTACTTTCACCCCTGCTGTCCTGATCTAGGAGCAGCAGAAATCGATAGAATTGAACTCGACTCTGCTTCCATTAACCAAATAATACATATTCTGGAAATCTGGAACAAACAGAATGCTGGAGAAATTCAGCAGGTCTGGCTGCTTCAATGGAGAGAGGAAAACAGTTAATGTTTCCAGTTCAGTATTACTCCTCTGTTTGTGAAGAAGATGTAATGAGACCTGAGTTTTTCCAGCATTCTGTTATACATTAAGCAATTGGATAGTCAGAATGTTAGGGTTGTTGGAGACTTGTGCCTTCTCACAGTTGCTAGTTAGGTAGTCTTGCCAGTTGGATGGCTTGAGCCTGCATATAAGAGTTTAGAATATCTTTTCTTCACATCATCCATTTTTTAAAATTGTAGCTACTTAACAGCATGAAGCTCTGCACTGTTGATGAAACTAAAGACTCTTTCTAAGATTCCAGCATTGCACATCATTTAAATAAAGTTTATTTTTCATTAATGTTACCTACATTCTGCATTGAAGATATTTTTTCTCTCCTGTCTTCCTCAGCAAAGGCAGAGACTTTGTGGAATATGATTCCATAGTTGTTTAATACCTCTTTGGACTTTATCTAAGCAGCCATGATATACTACCTGGGTTCACACAGTAAATGTTGGAAAATGTGCAGCATCAAAGCTAAGCCAGATATTTTTGCCAATATAAGTGCACTTGTGCACTTTTTAACTTGGTGTTTGTCAGTGAGTTGAGATCTAGCTGATTTCATCACCACCACCACAACCACACTATGCCCCCACCCCTCCCAAACCACCTTTTTAATTGAAGGCATTGAAATCAACTACAATATTATTGCTATGAGAATAGATTAGTTAGCTCAGTTGAGCCTTGCACCCTCTCGTCTGTGTTGTTTACTGGATTAATCCAAGGTTTTGACGCAATTTCAAACATAGAACCTCACAGAACAATCAAGTGTAGCAAGTGCCTTCCATTGGCAAACATGACTTGGTGTCAGGTGGAGAGAGTTTTAAATGTTGAATGATCAGTGTTATTCTACAGTTTATTAATTACTATGGAGTTTAACTTTTAGCCTTGACCAAGGTATGTGCATAGCAAGAAGAAACTTAATGTGTACTCAGTCCTGCATTTTACATTTGATTTTAACACATTGTGGTACTTGAGTCAATTTTGCATTGTAGAGATGCTACTCGAGTAGGGAAAGCATTAGTGTCTTCTTCTTATTGTGGCAGGAAAATCCTGGCACCTGGAGAAGAGGAGAACTTGGAGTTTGAGGAAGAGGATGAGGCTGGAGCTGGAGTTGGATCACCTGATCTTTTCACCACCAGAGTTCCAGGTTTGTTTTACTGACGATGCTCCCTCTACCCAACTGATATGATTTTGCTTGTAGCTAATAAAAAAAAATGCATTCCGCAATGGATATGTCAGACTGCTATGCGTTAACCTTGATGTTGAAGTTAATGTCGTTTTGAGGGTAACATGAGAAGTATAAACATGAAATTAGATTTCATTGATAGGCTTCTTCTGCACTGTACAATTCTATCAATCTGTACTACCAAACATGTACTCCCACCTGCACTAGACCCACACTCCTATACGAGGCCTTCAATGTTATGACATTTCAATTGCTCATCCAAGTACGCTTTAAAGGTTGTGATGTCCTGCCTCAACTACCTTCAATTAGTACAGTGCATTTGGGACACCTCCCCAACACGCATACACACACATACTCCTCTCTCTCTGGGTCAGCAGGTTATTCTTCAAATCACCTTTTGCCTTTCACTTCAAAATTATGCTTCCTTGTTGTTGACTCTTCAACTAAGGAGAACAGCTGCTTTCTATTCACCCTGCCCATGCCCCTTATAATCACCTTCACCTTATCAGATTCAGCTTATCCACCCTCTCTTGGTGAAATGCTCCATCCCAGGCAACATCCTGGTGAATCTCCTCTGCACCCCATCTGGTGCAATCACATCCTTCCTATGGTGTGCTGACCAGGATAACGCACAGTACTCCAGCTGGGGCATAACCAAAGTTCTGTACAGCTCCAACATAATCTCCCTGCTCTGATAATATGTGTCATGATTGATTTATCCACGTGCTAATTGGCATAGGGATACGAAAATTAGGGAAGTAAACACGTGGCTAAGAGATTGGTGTGGGCAGGTGGGATTCCGTTTCATGGGACATTGGCATCAATTTTGGAACCAGGGCATCTGTACCGATGGGGCGGTCTCCACCTGAACTGATCTGGAACCAGTATTTTAGTGAAAAGGATAGATAGAGTGGTCACTCGTACTTTAAACTTATGAGTCAGGGGAAAGGGAAAGTGACAGGGAGTATGGAGTCAAGGAGAAAGATGAGCAGCAGGTTAGTGTGTGTGCAGGGTTTAAGGTCAAGGATTAGACAGCCATGGCTGACAACGGAAGTCAGGAAATGTATCAAAGAGAAAGAGAGAACTTGTAAAGTGGCCAAGAGCACTGGGAAATCAGAAGATTGGGAAGACGACAAAGACAGAAATAAGGAAGGAGAGGGTCAAATATGAAGGTAGGCCAGCCAGTAATGTTAGAAATGATAGTAAAATTTTCTTGTAATACAGAAGAAATAAACGAGAGGCAAAAGTAGACATTGGGCTGCTCCAAATTGATGCAGGGAGAAGGCTAGTGCTGGGAGATAAGGAAATAGCTGAAGAATTTAATAAGTACTTTGAGTCAGTCTTCACAGTGAAAGACCTGAGTAATATCCCAACAATTAAGGAGAGTCGGGGCAAGAGTTGAGTATGGTAGCTGTTGCAAAAGAGCAAGTGCTAGATAAGCTAAAAGGTCTAACCATTAGTAAATCTCCTGGCCCCGATGGGCTACATCCAAGAGTTCTGAGGGAGGTGGCTGAGGAAATAGTGAAGACATTGGTTGTGATCTTGCAAAAGTCACTGGAGTCAGGGAAAGTCCCAGAAGATTGGAAAATCGCTGTTGTAACCCCCTTGTTTAAGAAAAGATCAAGACAAAAGATGGAAAAGTATAGGCCATTTAGCCTAATCTTGATTGTTGGTAAAATTCTAGAATCCATCGTTAAGGTTGAGATTTATAAATTCTTGGAAGTGCAGGGTTGGATTAGAACAAGTCAGCATGGATTTAGTAAGGGGAGCTCGTGCAGGTGGTACTGAGGAGCTAGGGATGCTAGCTCATCTATGTCACTTTTCTCACTTTTCTAAACAGTGAGAAAATTCATAAAGACAAAGTACAAAGGAATCTGGGAGTGCTAGTCCAGGATTCTCTAAAGGTTAACTTGCAGGTTGAGTACATGATTAAGAAAGTGATTGTAATGTTGTCATTTATCTCAAGAGGGTTGAAATGTAGAAGCAGCAGTGTGCTTCCGAGACTTTATAAAGTTCTAATTAGGTCCTATTTAGAATACCATGTCCAATTTTGGGCCCCACACCTCAGGAAGGACATACTGGCACTGGAGCGTGTCCAATGGAGATTCACATGGATAATTCCTGCAATGGTAGGCCTACCAAAAGGCTAACTGCTCAGAATCCTGGAATTGTATTCATTAGAGTTTAGAAGGTTGAGGGGAGATCTAATAGAAACTTAATGCATGGCTTAGAAAGGGTGGATGCTGGGAAGTTGTTTCCATCGGGGGGCTGCTAGGACCCATGGGCACAGCCTGAGAATTAGAGGGGGTCAATTTAGAATGGAAATGAGACATTTCTTTCACCAGAGAGTATTGGGCCTGTGGAATTCATTACCATGGAGCACAGTGGAGACCAGAATGTTAAATGTCTTCAAGGCAGAGATTGACAAATCCTTGATCTCTCAAGGAATTAAGGGCTAAGGGGAGAGTGTGGGTAAATGGAGTTGAAATGCCCATCAGCCAGGATTAAATGACGGAGTGGATTCATTGGCCGAATGGCCTTCCTTCCACTCCTATGTCTTATGATAAGGGCAAGCATCCCAAATGCCTCTGTAATGACCCTATTATTCAGTCCTGCCACCTTCAGGGATCTGCGGACAAGCACGCCAAGATCCTTCTGTTCCTCTAAGCTTCCTGGTGTCTTGCCATTCATCGAGTACTCCCTTGTCCTGTTCCTTCTTCCAAAGTACATCACCTCACATTTATCAGCGTTAAGTTCTATTCGCCACTGACCTATCTATCTGACCACTCCATTTATATCTTGCGAGAATCTAACCCTTGAATCCTCATCATGAACCACCAATCTTTGTGTCATCTGCAGACTTGTATATCATCTCTCCACAATCTCATCTATGTCACTTATGAATATTACAAATAATAAAGAACCTAGCAGTAATTTCTATGATACACTGAACCTGAGGTGTAGTTGCAGTGCACAGGAGGATGAGAATAGGGAGGACATGGGCAGGATTTCACGGTCACAGGAATGTGCTGTCAGACAGCAAAGTGGTTTGAAGTGTGTCCACTTCAATGCCAGAAGTATCCAAAATAAGGTAGGTGAGCTTGAAGCATGGATAGGTACCTGGGACTTCAATGTTGTAGCCTTGTTAGTCAAGAATAGTATAACGTGGCTGAAAGAACGTTTGACGATGCATCTATTGGGGTAGTATGGACTGAGGTTAGAAACAGGAGAGGAGAGGTCACACTGCTTGGAGTTTTTTATAGGCCTCTGCAGAGTTCCAGAGAGGTGGCGGAGAGGATTGGCAAAACAATTCTGGGGAGGAGTGAAAGGAACAGGGTGGTCAATATGACGGACTTTAACTTCCCCAACATTGACTGGAAATATTATAACTCTACGTTAGATGGATCAGTTTTTGTCCAATGTGTGCAGGAGGGTTTCCAGTATGTCAAAAGGCCAACAGGAGGGGAGGCCACACTGGATCTGGTGCTTGGTAATAAACCAGGCCAGGTGTTTGATTTAGTGGTAGGTGAGCACTTTGGAGAGAGTGTCCAGAATTCGGTTATGTTTAGTTTAGCGATGGAAAGGGATAGGTACATGCCACTGGTCAAGAGTTATCGATGAGGCAAGGGCAATTATAATGAGATTAGGCAAGAATTAGGATGCATAGAATGGGGTAGCAAAATGCAGGGGATGCAGACAATGGAAATGTGGAGCTGGTTGAATGAACAGATATTGTGTCCTTGGTAGGTATGCCCCTGTCAGGCATGGAGGAAGTGATATGGTAAGGGAACTGTGGTTTACTACAGAAATTGTATCTCTCTTGTTTAGTGGAAGAAGGAGGCTTTGTGTTGATGAGACAAGGTGATTCAGATGAGGCGATGGAGTGTTCCAGATCAGCGAGGAAGGATTTAAAGAGAGAGTTAAGAAGAGCAAAGAGAGGACACAAGCAGTCTTTAGCAAATAGAATGAAGGAGAACCCGAAAGCTTTCTATAGATATGTCAGGAATAAAAGGATGACTAGGGTAGGAATAGGGCCAGTCAAGGACAGAAGTGAGAAGTTGTAAGTGGACCCTGTGGAGATTGGAGAGGTGCTAAACAAACATTTCTCATTCGTTTTCACTCACGAAAAGGAGAGTATTGTAGAGGAGAAGAATGAGATAAGAGATATGATGCAGTGATGATGTGCTATGATGTTGTGGCCATAACAGAGACATGGGTTTCTCAGGGGCAGGAATGGTTGCTGGATGTTCTAGGGTTTAGAGCATTTAAAAAGAATAGGGAGGGGGGAAAAAGAGGAGGGGGTGTAGCACTAATCAGAGGGTATCACAGCTACAGAAGCTTCCATTGTTGAGGAAGATCTGCCTACCGAGTCAGTATGGGTGGAAATTAGGAACAGCAAAGGAGCAGTCACTTCATTAGGGGTTTACTACAGGCCCCCCAATAGCAGCAGGGAGATTGAAGAAAGCATAGCTCGGCAGATTTTGGAAAAGTGTGGACGTAGTAGGGTTGTTGTAATGGGTGACTTTAATTTTCCCAATATTGATTGGAACCTCCTTCGAGCAGAAGATTTGAATGGAGCTGTTTTTGTAAGGTATGTTCAGGAGGGTTTCCTAACTCAGTACGTCGACAGGCTGACGAGGGGAGAGGCCATTCTAGACTTAGTGCTCGGAAACGAGCCAGGGCAGGTAACAGATCTTGTGGTGGGAGAGCATTTTGATGATAGTGACCACAACTGCCTCACATTCTACATAACTATGGAGAAGGAGAGGATTAGGCAAAATGGGAGGATATTTAATTGGGGAAGAGGAAACTATGATGTGATGAGACATGAGTTAGGAAGCATGGATTGGGAGCAATTGTTCCATGGGAAAGGCACTATAGACATGTGGAGACTATGTTTAAGAAACAGTTGTTGCAAGTGATGAATAAATATGTCCCTCTGAGACAGGCAAGAAGTGGCAAGATAAAGGAACCTTGGATGACGAGAGCGGTAGAGCTTCTCGTCAAAAGGAAAAAGGTAGCTTATATAAGGTGGAGGAAGCTAGGGTCAAGCTCAGCTCT
>NC_057712.1:130278047-130289038 GCF_004010195.1 Chiloscyllium plagiosum
GATAGAGTCGATAGCCAGAGACTATTTCCCAGGGCAGAAATGACTAACACGAGGGGTCATAAGTTTTAAGCTGGTTGGAAGAAAGTATAGAGGGGATGTCAGAGGCGGGTTCTTTACACAGAGTTGAGAGCATGGAATGCGTTGCCAGCAGCAGTTGTGGAGACAGGGTCATTGGGGACATTTAAGAGACTCCTGGACATGCATATGGTCACAGAAATTTAAGGATGCATACATGAGGATCAGTGGTCGGCACAACATCGTGGGCTGAAGGGCCTGTTCTGTGCTGTACTGTTTTATGTTCTGTATTAGACTAGAAAGAGTCGGGGTTGGTAAGGAAGAGGTATTATCAATTCTAGAAGGAGTGAAAGTAGACAAGTCCCCTGGGCCAGATGGAATTTATTTGAGGATTCTCTGGGAGATAGCGGAGCCTTTGGCTTTGATATTTGAGTCGTCATTGTCTACAGGTTTGGTGCCAGAGGACTGGAGGATTGTAAATGTGCGCAGTTGAGATGACCCAGGTAATTACAGACCAGTGAGCCTTACTTCTGTTGTAGGAAAAGTTTTGGAAAGGATTATAAGAGATAAGATTTATAATAATCTAGCAAGCAACAATCTGATTTCAGATAGTCAACATGGTTTCTGCAGGGGCAGGTCATGTCTCACAACCTCATTGAGGTTTTTTTGAGAAGGTGACCAAGTATGTAGATGAGGATAAGGCAGATGATGTGGTGTATATGGACTTCAGTAAAGCCTTTGATAAGGTTCTACATGGTAGGCTGTTGAAGAAAATGCAGAGGCATGGGATTGAGGGTGATTTGGCAGTTTGGATTAGAAACTGGCTTTCGGAAAGAAGGCAGCGAGTGGTGGTTGATGGAAAATATTCAGCCTGGAGTCCAGTTACTAGTGGTGTGCCACAAGGATCTGTTTTGGGACCACTGCTGTTGGTCATTTTTATAAATGACTTAGACACAGGTGTAGGTGGATGGGTTAGTAAGTTTGCAGACGACACTAAAGTCGGTGGAGTAGTGGACAGTGTGGAAGAATGTTACAGGTTGTGGGGACTTGGATGAACTGCAGAAAGATGGCAAATGGAGTTCAATGCTGATATATGTGAGGTGATTCATTTTGGGAGGAATAACAGGAAGGCAGAATACTGGGTCAATGGAAAGATTCTTGGTAGTGTGGATGTGCAGAGGGATCTTGGAGTCCATGTACATAGATCCCTGAAAGTTGCCACCCAGGTGGTTGATGCTGTTGTCATGCTACAATTATACAAAACGCTAGTGCAGCCACACTTGGAATATTGTGTACAGTTCTGGGCGCTCCATTACAGGAAGGATGTGGACGCATTGGAAAAGGTGCAGAGGAGATTTACCAGGATGTTGCCTGGTCTGGAGGGAAGGTCTTCTGAGGGAAGGCTGAGAGACTTGGGTTTGTTCTCATTGGAGAGGAGAAGGCTAAGAGGGGATTTAATAGAAATATACAAGATGATCAGAGGATTAGATAGGGTAGGCAGTGAAAGTGTTTTTCCTAGGATGATGACGTCAGCTTGTATGAGGGGGCATAACTACAAATTGAGGGGTGATAGATTTAAGACAGATGTCAGGGGGCAGGTTCTTTACGCAGAGTGGTACAGTCATGGAATGCCTTGCCTGCTAATGTAGTCAACTCAGTCACATTAAGGAGATTTAAACAATCCTTAGATAAAGCACATGGATGATGATGGGATAGTGCAGGGGCATGAGCTTAGAATAGTTCACAGGTTGACGCAATATCGAGGACCGAAGGGCCTGTTCTGCACTGTATTGTTCTGTGTCTGCACATTGGGCTCCAGTCTCTCAAACAGCCTTCTACCACCATCACCACCTGACTCCTATCACCAAGCCAATTTTGTATCCAGTTTGCTAATTTAACTTGGATCTCATGAGCTTTTGTCTCCTTTATCAGTGTCCCACCTTGTCCAAGGCCTTGCAATCCATATCATCTACATCAACTGTCCCATGTTGAACCAAGTACTTCGACATCACCTTGAAAAGTTAGACCATATTTGTTAGGCATGACCTCCCTCTGACAAAGTCATGCTGACTATCCTTGATCAAACATTGCCTCTCTAAATGGAGATTAATTTTCTCCAATAGTTTCCCTCCCACTGATTTTAGACTTAACTGGTCTGTAGTTCCCTGATTACCTCTACTACTCTTGTAAAGTGAAACC
Source organism: Chiloscyllium plagiosum (assembly GCF_004010195.1). Lineage (NCBI taxonomy): Eukaryota > Metazoa > Chordata > Chondrichthyes > Orectolobiformes > Hemiscylliidae > Chiloscyllium > Chiloscyllium plagiosum. Next base: position 130,280,262 of record NC_057712.1, read on the forward strand.
ACAGCAGCTGTCCTCCAGTCTTCAGGCAACTCCCCTGTGGCCAGGGATGATAAAATTTGGTTCAGTGACCCTGCATTTCCTACCTTAACTCCCACAACAGCATGGGATACAACTGATCCGGACCTGAGGATTTGTCTACTTTGAAATCTGCCAAGACCTCCAATACCATCTCACTTCTCAAGGACTTTGCAGCCGTTGAATCACAGAATCCCTACAGCACAAAGTGGCCACTGGCTGTTCGAGTCTGCTCTGGGCTCCTGATGAAAGGTTCTGACCTGAAACGTTGATTCCCCTCCTCTTCCTCTGCAGCCTGACCTACTGTGCTTTTTCCAGCTCAACGCTTTATCCATTCTGACTCTCCAACAACTGCACTTCTCACTATCTCCTCGTTTAATTTTGAGAACTGGGCAGCATGGGCAAGTTGGGCCAAAGGACCTGTCTCCATGCTGTAGACCTTTATAACTCTATGGGTCTTTTAATTTTTAAGTTCTACCCACAAAGCCTCATTTATCACCATATCCAAATATCATCCCTTCTTCCTACAGTGACTGACTCCCTAACTAATAATGCTATGCCGCCTCCACTTTTGCACTCCTGCCTGAAGATCCTATACCCCAGAATGTAAAGTTGCCAGTACTACCGCTGCCTCAATCACATCTCTCTGATGGCAACAGTACTGTAGTTCCATGTGTCAATCCACATCCTTGAATCCTCTATCTTAACTATAATGCTCCTGCCATTAAAGTAGAGGCCATCTCGCCTCTCCTTACTCCACTGAGTTCCTTTATAGTTGAACTAACTCTGTCTTGGTTTCTTTTCTAAGTTATGCTGTGTTGGTATTGAACTGACTCACTGAGACCCCCGTCTCCTGAACTAGTTTAAACTCCTGCCAAGTGTACTACCAACCCCTCCTATGGAGGATGTTGGTCCCATTCTGGTTCAGGTGTAGACTATCCTGCTTGTTATAGATCCTCCTCGTTTATCCCACCCTTTTGCAATTAAGATTTGCCGTCTTCATAGCAGGGCAATATTATTGAAGAGTTATCTCCACAGAAGGACATTTCAACCCTTGAGCTGTCAATAAGTCTTGTGTTCTTTTCCTTGCACTTGATGCCATGTAAATCCTTATTCAGAATCCTCTTTCCTATGGCCCATCTGCATTCTTTCATATTGACTTATAGTAAGTGCAGCAGGAGCCTAAGTTTAACTGTCATAGCCATTTTTAAAAAAGGATATTACATCAGTACTCAGTCTGCCTCTGCCCTTCCCAGACGTGTGCAGTCAAGGTACTGAGACCATTGTTTACACTTTCTCCAGAGGTTTTCCCTTTCTTCTCAGTGTAAGGGAATCCCAATACAAGTTTCTCTAGAGCGAGACAGAAAGATCAGATTATTGAGACAGCTGTGTTCCTAAGGAAAACTCAATAAATTGGCCCTCATTAAGAAATTCTTCATTTGTAGTGTATGTTTGGTACTGACACTACTGTTAAAACCACTAGGCGAAAGTGAGGACTGTAGATGTTGGAGATTAGAATAGAGAGTGTGGTGCTGGAAAAGCACAGCAGGTAAGGCAGCATCCGAGGAGCAGGAGAGTCGATATTTTGGGCAAAAATGCTTCATCAGGATTGAATCCTGGTGTGAAGGGCTTTTGCCTGAACAGTCGACTGTCCTGCTCCTCAGATGCTGCCTGACCTGCTGTGCTTTTCCAGCACCACACTCTCGATTCTAATCTCCAGCATCTGCAGTCCTCACTTTCACCTAGTGTGGTTTTAACAATAGTGTCAGTAACAAACACACTACAAATGAAGAATTTCTTCATGAGGACCAATCTATTGAGTTTTCCTTAGGAACACAGCTGTCTCAATCTGATCTTTCTGTCTCAACTGTTAAGACCATACAGCTGTTATTTTTAAAAATTTGTAACAGTTGCACTAATTTCTATGACATGTATTTGAGACAAACAAACAGCCAGTTATCTTTGCCTTAACCAGCATCTTTTGCTACTATATAAATGGTGATAGATGGCTGGATAATGATAAATACATTCATAACTTTGTGTGTTCATTCCATTTGCCATAGAATGTTCTTTTCCATCTGTTCATTGATTAGTATATTTGGGTTTCTGTTGTGCACCCTATCATTTACTGCATTGACTTTTTCTAGTCTCTGGGGAACTGATGGGAACTGTTAAAGCCCTTGAAGTATATAAGGAATATAGGAAAGAACTTAAACAAGGAATTAGAAGGGCTAAAAGGGGTCATGAAAAGTTGTTAGCAAACAGGCTTAAGGAAAATCCAAAGGCTTTTTATACATAAATAAAAAGCAAGAGGAGGGCCAGGGAAAGGGATGGCCCACTCAAGGACAAAGGATGCAATCAATGTGTGGAGCCAGAAGAGGTAGGTGAGGTCCTAAACAAGTAGTGTGTCAGTATTCACCAAATAGAAGGAATTAGTGGGCGTTGGGTTTCTAAGCCAAGTTGCTGTTAAAAGGGAAGAGGAGTTGTCAGTCTTAAAGTATTAAGATAGATAAGGCTCCGGGTCCTGATGGGATCTATCCCAGAATACCCACTAGCTGAAGTCCATTGTCTTAATATAGCTTGATGTGTATATTGGAATTGAAGGTTGTAATCATCTGATACATTAATACATAATCCTGTCTTTCATCTGCATGGTTTGATCATGTCAACTCATCGCTTTCTGACCTGCATGTGCTGTATTGTAACCTCAGGAGCTGCTGAAGGTAATGGTGCTGCTTTGCATACCTGATTATGTTTGGTTATTTCTACAGTGTCAAATATATTTTGCTGAACTTTAATCTTTTAAAATTATTTTAACGATAACTGGACAGTCTCCTTGCACCTCTAACATCACCTGACTTCCTTTCTTAAAATCCTATTAAACTTGACTGTTCCACTGTTGCAATTCAAAAGCCAGTCTTCCTGCTTCTACTCTTTGTATAGCTGACCTAAAACGTTATCCTGACTTGCGAATTCATCGCCCCCGCACCTGCTGATGGTCACTCACTCCCAGCCCAACAACACCTCCATTTCCTGCATAAACTGCTCTGTCATCTTCTCCTTTTGAAGTGAGATAAGCAAAGTTGTTGAACTGCAGGTTCAGCTAGCTGCTTGGATATATGGTTTTGTGATAATTTGGCTCAAAAAAGAACAGGACTAGGAATACAAGATGGTAAGATTGATGACAGCGACGATTGGATGCTGCCTGGACTGCTGTGCTCTTCCAGCACCACTAATCCAAAATCTAGGAATACAAGATGTTGCAGAAACTTGGAGAAAGAAAGGAGATGGGTAACAATATTGATAAAAGGGTAACGTTGAAGAAAAATTGTCCTAAACAGTAAAGGGCAAAATATATTTGGTTGGAGTTAAGTAGTAATAGAACTGCAAAACCACTGGGTATATTCTGTAAGCCATCAGCTAGTGGCAAAAATATACAGGAGCATATTTGCAATGTAATCACAAGAGATGCAAGAATTGGAGAGTAGTTACTGTAGGATGTTTTTACTTCCAATTGATAAAAGAAATTATTGTGTAATGAACAGAGCATGAAGAATATCTAGTGTGTTCAGGAGATTTTCCACATCAATATGTTTCTAACTTTGCAAGGAACATAGAAACAGGAACAGACCATCCAGCCCCTCAAGACTGATCGGCCATTCAGTGAGATCATGGCTGATCTGTGGCCCAACTTCATATACCTGCCTTTGGCCCATACCCCTTAATAATGTTGTTTAACAAAAAAAACTATTACCAATTTAAAATTAACAATTGATTCAGCATTTATGGAAAAGTTCTAGGCTTCTACCACTCTGTTGCATTTAGACGTACTTTCTAACACTTCTCCTGAACAATCTGACCCTAATTTTTAGTCACTGCCTCCTAGTTCTAGAGTTCTCCAACCGATGGAAATGGTTTATCTTTATTTACCCTGTCTTTTCCTGTTAATATCTTGAAGACTTCAATCGGCACATTGCTGAGTCTAATTTTGGAGATGGTGATGGGTCAATGGATCAAGTTTTTAAGCTGGGTAACATTTTGGGGCAATAATCATAGTATTATTTCAAGGTTTAGGTCAGCAGTAAGAAAGCAGCAAGGAGAAAGAGTTAAAAATAAGTTGGGGAGTACTTATTTTTCACATCTGTATTAAAAGACCAAGACTTGAAAATATCACTAATTTTGAAGAAAGTAGTGCTAGACTTCGAGGATGTAGATAAGCTGATGTTATGGTCAGATGTTTGCCGAAGGGTGTTTAATGCAAATCATTGTAAAGTGATACACTTTAATTGGAAGAAGTGGGAGTGGACAGGGAGAGAGGGATCCAGGGTCTTAGGACCTATGTGCACAAATAATTTACACAGGAAGGGCAGACTGGAAAAGCGATTAATGTTGAGGGATATGCGATCTTGGGCTTCATAAATAAAGGTCTTGAATACAAAAGAAAATAAGTTTGTGATGAATCTTTATAAATGAGTGAATGGGCCTCATGATGTATTGCCCAATTCTGGGCACTTAAGATGTGAAAGCTATAATCTCCTTTCACACAACTCCTGTGGCGTCCAGCGCTTGACATGAGGCTATGAAAGTGTTCCCTACAGTTTTAACATAACTTCCTTGCCCAATAAAACAGTATATAGTATGCTTTATTAAAGCACTCAATCTATTCAGCCATCACCAATATTTTATTGTTGTGGTTCTGTTTGCCGAGCTGGGAATTTGTGTTGCAGACGTTTCATCCCCTGTCTAGGTGACATCCTCAGTGCTTGGGAGCCTCCTATGAAGCGCTTCTGTGATCTTTCCTCCGGCATTTGTAGTGGTTTGAATCTGCCGCTTCCGGTTGTCAGTTCCAGCTGTCCGTTGCAGTGGCCGGTATATTGGGTCCAGGTCGACGTGCTTATTGATTGAATCTGTGGATGAGTGCCATGCCTCTAGGAATTCCCTGGCTGTTCTCTGTTTGGCTTGTCCTATAATAGTAGTGTTGTCCCAGTCAAATTCATGTTGCTTGTCATCTGCGTGTGTGGCTGATCGTGTCGTTTTGTGGCTAGTTGGTGTTCATGGATGCTGATTGTTAGCTGTCTTCCTGTTTGTCCTATGTAGTGTTTTGTGCAGTCCTTGCATGGGAGTTTGTACACTGCATTGGTTTTGCTCATGCTGGGTATCGGTGAGTTGTTGTCTGAGAGTGGCTTGAGAGACAGAGAGTGGGGTCAAAGGGGATTTTGTCAGGATAGCAGCTGATGACGACTGGAGTTCTGCAGGAGTCAGTGTTAGAATCGTAACTATTCATGTTATACATTAACAAACTGAACGAAAGGACTGAGGGCATTTTTGCTTAGGTTGCAGTTAACACAAACTCCGGTGGAGGGAGAGGCTGCAGAGGGCCTTGGACAGGCTAAGAGAGTGGGCAAAGAAGTGGCAGCTGGAATAAATGTGGTCTTGTGTGAGGTCATGCAGGAAGAATAGAGGCATATACTATTTTCGAAACGAGGAAAAGGCTCCACAAATCTGAAACATAAAATTACGTGAGAGCCCAAGTTCAGGGTTCTCAAGGTTAACATGCAATTTGTTGGTGGTTGGGAAGTCCAATGCAATGCTCACAGTCATTTCAAGAGGGCTTGAATACAAGAGCAGTGATCTGCTGCTGAGGCTGGAAAAGGCTATGGTCAGACCACATTTAGAACATTGTGTACAGCTTTGAGCTCTGTATCTAAGGGAAAGTGTCCTGCCATTGGAGGGGTCCAGAGGAGGTTTACAAGAAAGCTTCTGGAAATGAAGGGCTTGTCGTGTGAAGAGTGGTTGAGGACTCTGGATCTGTACTTGAAGTTCAGGATAAGGGCTGATCTCATTGAAACTTATGGAATGTGAGAGGCCTTGATAAAGTGGATGTGGAGAAGATGTTTCCATTAGGAGAGACCAGGACCCAAGGGCAGAGCCTCAGTGAAGGGATAATCCTTTAGAACTAAGATGAGGAATTTGCTCACTCACAAGCTGGTGAATCTGTGGAACCCATTGCTGCAGAGCACTAAGGAGACCAAGTCATTCTGTCGACTGAAGACCGAGATAGGTGCTTGATTGTTAAGGGGATCAAGTGTTACAGGGAGAAGGGCTTAAAAATGTGTTGCTGGAAAAGCGCAGCAGGTCAGGCAGCATCAAAGGAACAGGAGAATCGACGTTTTGGGCATAACCCATTTTTAAGCACTGATCTCCAGCATCTGCAGTCCTCACTTTCTCCTTACAGGGAGAAGGCAGGAGAATGGGGTTGAGAAGCAAATCACGCATGAATGAATGGCAGAGCAGACTCGATGGGCCGAATATGCTAATTTTGCTCCTGTAATCTTATGATCATATTGTGTGTCTAAAGTTTGGCAGTTGAGACAGAAAACCGTGTGAGAGCTGGTTGCAGTGTTCCTCATTTTGAAAAGCCTGATTGATACTGCTTAAACTGTATACGTGAAGTCTTCAGAGGAGAATGGTAATGCTGCTTGTCCAAGTGGATTTTAACTAGGAGAAAGTGAGGACTGCAGATGCTGGAGATCAGAGCTGAAAAATGTGTTGCTGGAAAAGCGCAGCAGGTCAGGCAGCATCAAAGGAGCATATAAGCCCTTCAGGAAAATGTGGATTTTAAGGATAGCACTAGCATGCATAATACATCTTTCAGTGTCAGGGTAACCAAACTCTCTGTTACAGTCAAGGAAGTGAGTTTTGAAGTTGTCATTGTTGCACGATAGTTTCAAAATGGCACATGAGAACTGCCCACAAATAATTGGACACTATTATCTAGCAATTCATGTTTTATATATTGATTCATTTCTAAATATTAGCAGGGATCTTTAGACTAGTGTCTTTAGACTTCTAAGAAACCAGATAGGATGTCATTTAATGACAGATTTAAATGACAGATTTATCATTTTGTTCAGATAGTTGACTATAAGTTGATGCCACAACAAATCCATGAGAGACTAATATAATAACGAATGTTTGTCTATCTTCAGGTACTCTTCTACCACGCTTACCATCAGAGCCAGGCATGGCACTGCTCACTATAAAAATAGAAAAAATTGGTCTGAAGGATGCAGGACAATGTATTGACCCGTATGTAACAGTCAGTGTAAAAGGTAATGCAGTAGGATTTTACATTGAGTTTGGTGTCCGTATAATTCTAATTCGTTAAAATGACAGATAAATATAATACCTGATTTTACAGATATCAATGGGGTAGATCTCACTCCTGTACAAGATACACCAGTTGCTACAAGAAAAGAAGATATGTATGTACATTTTGCTGTTGATGTGGAAATTCAAAAACACATAGAGAAACTGCCAAAAGGTGAGCCACCTTTAATTTCCTACCTTTGTGAAGATCCTCTTGCCGTGTGGAGAATACAGCATTATCCCAAGAAATGTTTAGTCCACAACCCACTAGCTGATAATTTAGACTGTTTGTTTGGGTTATAGAGTCATAGAGAAGTACAGCATGGAAACAGACTCTTTGGTCCAAATCATTCATACCGACCAGATATTCCAACCTAATCTGGTCCCATTTGCACCACACTGTGTGAAAAAGTTGCCCCTTAGGTCCCTTTTATTATCTTCCCCTCTCAACCTAAACCTATGCCCTCTAGTTCTGGACTCCCCCACCTCAGGGAAAATACTTTGTCGATTTACCGTATCTATGCCTCTCATGATTTTGTAAACCTCTATCAGGTCACCCCTCAGCCTCCGACGCTCCAGGGCAAACAGCCCTAGCCTGTTCAGCCTCTCCCTATAGCTCAGATCCTCCAACCCTGGCAACATCCTTGGAAATCTTTTCTGAACCTTTTCAAGTTTCACAACATCTTTCCGATAGGAAGGAGACTAGAATTGCATGCAATATTCCAATAGTGGCCTAACCAATGTCCTGTACAGCCGCAACATGACCTCCCAACTCCTGTACTCAATACTCTGATCAATAAAGGAAAGCATACCAAACTCCTTCTTCACTATCCTATCTACCCACGACTCTACTTTCAAGGGGCTATGAACCTGCATCTAAGGTCTCTTTGTTCAGCAACACTCCCCAGGTACTTGCCATTAAGTGTATAAGTCCTGCTAAGATTTGCTTTCCCAAAGTGCAGCACCTCGCATTTATCTGAATTAAACTCCATCTGCCACTTAGCCCATTGGCCCATCTGGTCAAGACCTTGTTGTAATCTGAGGTAACTCTCTTCGCTGTCCACTACACCTCCAATTTTGGTGTCATCTGCAAACTTACTAACCAACCCCTTCCGCTCGCATCCAAATCATCTACATAAATGACAAAAAGTAGAGGACCCAGCACTGATCCTTGTGGCACTCCACTGGTCACAGGCCTCCACTCTGAAACGCAACCCTCCACCACCACCCTCTGTCTTCTACCTTTGAGCCAGTTACATAGAAACATAGAAAAATACAGCGCAGTACAGGCCCTTTGGCCCTCGATGTTGCGCCGATCCAAGCCCACCTAACCTACACTAGCCCACTATCCTCCATATGCCTATCCAATGCCCGCTTAAATGCCCATAAAGAGGGAGAGTCCACCACTGCTACTGAACATAGAGAACATAGAACAATACAGCACAGAACAGGCCCTTCGGCCCACGATGTTGTGCCGAACATTTGTCCTAGCTTAAGCACCCATCCATGTACCTATCCAATTGCCACTTAAAGTTCGCCAATGATTCTGACTCTGCCACTCCCACAGGCAGCGCATTCCATGAACTCACGACTCGCTGAATAAAGAACCTACC